>NC_080763.1:50307871-50636725 GCF_020826845.1 Diceros bicornis minor
GGCAGTTAGCTTGACTACACGTCCATCTGCCCTGTGGTTGGCCAGAGCTGAAATCTCCGAAAGTCTTTCATCCTCCCAGCCAATGTTTTTCCCTTGGCCTTTTGGACTGTCCCCTACACACGCACAGTTGAGGGATCAGCCCAAGACTGAGTAGAGATTCTATGCAGATTTTGGGGTTCCTCTTCCGTGTCCCTCCTCTTATAGACATCTCCCCTTCATTTCCAGCTTCTCTTGAAATGCAGCCCTGAATCTCATGGCCTGAGCCCTCTGGCCTGGATGGTGCCGTGTCTGCTGTGTTCCCCTTGCACCTGTGGCGTGGCCTGGGGGGCACCTGCAGACGGACCTTTCGAGGGCTGATCTTCTTCAGTGTCTGCTTGCTTTGGTCATTCTCCAGTGCCTTCAAAGCTTTGTTGTTTTGAGCCGGTTTCCGGAGTTTATGATGCTGTCTGCAAGGGTTCTTCTGGTTCAAGCTGCTCCCCCAGTCTGGGAATCGGAACTGCCTTTGATACCAAGCACTGGCTTGATCTGCTCTCAGCGAGATAAATGGCCAAGCAGGTGGTGGTAGAGACAGGGCTTTGATAAGCGATAAGCTGGCACGTGGGAGGATGGTGGACTACTGTCCTGAGAAAACCTGTCTTAAAGGGAACTGATTTGGAAATGACTCATGTAAGGGAAACGGGTTGGGGTGGGGTCAGAAATGTCAGGTAATGGGTGACGGCAGAACGTTGATGCCTCTCCACAGTGGACCTGCTGCATGCCACGCTCCTGAGGAATCTGAGAAATCCTCAGGTACTTCTTCATCTGGGATAGAAGGAGTGGTTTGGGTAGAGGACACAAATTTTCTGCTAACAAGTTATTCTTTCTCCTGGTTACACATTAATCTGACTACATGCAGTTCTAAGCATTTTCTCAAAGCACATTGTGAGAATAAGACTGGGAGGGCAGCATGCAGACTTGGGGGTGAAGTTCTAAGAGACTTTGGGGCAGGGGTGACTGTCTTTCATATTTCTTATGACGTGTGAAGCTAACAATCGGTCATTTTAGCTTCTCAATGCTCTTGTGAGATGCTGAGTCAGGGGGAGGGCTGTCAGCAAGTTCCTCCCTTATCAGCCGTCCTCCTCCTGCTGTTCTGAAGGCAAGCTCAGAAACTTTGGTTACTTTGTTTCCCACGTTATCCTTGTGGGTACAGGCCCAGGTTCATCCTCATCCAGGGAACTTGAACTCCTTTGTCCTCGGTTTCACATTCTCTCATGTGGTTTTTCATTTTCATTTCCCTTGTAACGAGTGTGGTTCAGCATCCTTTTCCTACGTTTAATAGCTCTTTGGATATCTCTCGTGAGGTGTCTGTTCAATTCTCTTGCCTATTTCTCTACTGAATTGTGTAATTTTTCCAAGTGATTTTCAGAAGTTCTCTGTTATTCAGGCCATGTTGTGAGTTGTATGTTTGTAGGAAATTTTGTGAAAGACTTTGAAATGGACCAAAGACGACGACTTCTGTCTTGAGTGGGAAGCACGGCACTGTCTAGCACCTCCCTCCATGTTACCCGACTCAGAGGCGGCTCCACACTCTCTATTGTCTTTGAGCTCTTTTACAACTCTGTAACTTGTACAGAATCGAAGGCGATGGGAATTCTCTTCTCCAGAAGGATGCTTGATTCTTCCCTGGCTCCCGTGGAGAAAGCCAGGTGCATTAGAACGTGCGTCTGTTTATAAACTCTTTGTGGAAATCTTGATTCCACTATATCAATGAGGGACTTTGAATTCTACTTTGCACTGGTTACAACACCTTAATTGATGAGTTACACAAAGTCTTTGAAATGTGTTCATTATCTGTGTATATGAGAGTCGTGATCACCATGTTAAAACCTGTCCTTTAACATGTTGCAAATGTCTTCTCCCCATGGCCCCACTTATCCTGGGTCGAGGAAGTTCTGTGACCGGGGCAGGGGGTGCTGGAGAGCAGATGTTGACTAGCATACCTGAGGGAGGCCGACCACGCCGTTCCTCCAGGGC
The DNA here is from genome assembly GCF_020826845.1 of Diceros bicornis minor. Lineage (NCBI taxonomy): Eukaryota > Metazoa > Chordata > Mammalia > Perissodactyla > Rhinocerotidae > Diceros > Diceros bicornis. The sequence goes on from NC_080763.1 coordinate 50,309,885, forward strand.
TCTGGTTCATGGGGTCCCCCGGGACAGCTTCCCTCAGTCCCTTCTGTTGTGTGGCCTCACAGCCCCACACTTTCCCCTCACAGCACTTATCTCCGTGTCCTTACATCACTGCTTATGGGTTCATGTACTTCACGTCTGGGGAGATGGGCGCACGTGGCTACTGAGTGGGAGAGGCTGGCAGAGACTCAGGCCGGGGGAGGGTGGGTGCATTCTGCTGGGTGCATTAGGAAAGACTGACAGAGGAAGAGGTGTGGCACTCAGAGCTAAGAGAAGGCTGTGTAGGATTTGCTGGGTGTGTAGAGAGAAGGAACACTAGGAGAAGGGACCAGCATGAGCAGACACTCAGGTCAGGAGGCAGCGTGAAGGACTGAGGTCATCAATACCTGAGTGCATGGGGACAGGGTACTGTGTGTGTATTCCCGGACCTAACTCCTTGTTTGGGCTGAATTGTGTCCCCTCAAATCAAAATTGAATCACTGACTCCTGGGATTTCAGAATGTGGCTGTATCTGGAGATAGGGTCTTTCAAGAGGTAATAAGTTAAAATGTGGTCAGTAGGCTGGGCCCTAATCCAGTGTGACTGCTGTCCTATAAGACGAGGGATCAGGACACACACACTCGCAGAGGGAGGCCGGGCGAGGACACGGGGAGAAGAGGGAGTCTACACGGCCAGGAGAAAGTCCTCAGCAGAACCCCATTCTGCTGACACCTGCTCTGGGACGTGCAGCCTCCAGACGTGTGAGAGAACAAATGTCTGTTGTTCAGGCCGCCCAGGCTGGTCGTTGCAGCAGCCATGCTGACTCATACACACCCAGCATGGGGGTCTTGCTTCTGGCCATGAACAGTGCTGGAAGCTCCTCCTGACCACGGCTGCCAGGCTGGCCCTGCTCCCCACCAAGCCCCGTCAGCCACCTTGCTTCTCGTCATTGCCCTGTTTCTGGGCCACCTTCCTCCCCCACAGCACCCCAGGGGCTGGAGGAGAACTGAGGGCGGGAGGGGAGGGAGCGTTGGATGTTTCTGCAGCTGGGAGGGTGTGGAGGGAGCCCCTGATATTCGACTCGCCCAGGCTCTGGATTTCACGAGGTGTGTCAACACAGTGAGGTGTGGAATTTTTAAGGATGTTTTATTGTTGTTTTAAACGAAGTAAGAATAAAGAAAGTCAATGGGCCTCAGAAATTTAAAAAGAAGGGAAAAAGCTACCCCAACTACAACGTGTCCTTTCTTTGAGCAATCTCTCTGCGCATTGTCCCACAGAGTCACGGTGGGGGTCCGCCTCTCCTTCCTGTGAGCATCGGTGTCTTTCTCATCTAGAGATGCCGACTTGCCATTTGCTCAGAGACGTGAGGGGCGAATCTGTTCTGGGGCCAGTGGGGCTAGAGGTTGGAGGTTGGTCCACCTGGTCAGTTCCCCAAGGCCACAGGCTCTCTATTGAGGGGTCTCCTCTCTCACCCCTGGGCCATGGAGCAACCGGAGTTCCTGTGGACCATGACTCAGGCCCTGCTGGCATCAGGTCGGGGTGGCTGTGCCTGTGGCGCTGCTCTCCTGGCACTCCTTCACCTCTGTCCACCAAGGCCACTTCTCGTTGCTTGGTGACCTGGACACTAGACCCCTCTGGCCGGACAGGAGGCCCGTCTGGCGGGACACTCACCCCTCCCCTGGTGGTGTCGCCCCCACCACCCAAGCTCCTGCAGTGGCCATGGCCCAGGCCTTCCTCTGAGTGCTCTCCTTGGGAGGCGGTGACTGAGTGACCATTAGGGGCATGTCTGTAAACTTCTCTGTTGGTGGCGGAAGGCCCCATATCCTACTGGAGTTGGTGGCAGATGTTCCCACTCAGCGATCTGAAACCACACGTCTCCTCCTGGGAAGCCGGTGTCCTGGACTCTGGCGTGGATGTGGTTTGCATGAATGCCCGTCCCTGTCCAGACAGACATGGGCACTTCGGCCCTCCACCTCCTCCAGCGTGACGGCACACGCGGACCCCGGATTAGTCGTGGTGAGGGACGCTCGGCTCTGATGACTCAGCGTCCACATGACCCTGGCGTTTCTTGGTGGCTGCTCTGGAGGGGCCGGTGAGTGTCCATCAGCTCAGCTCAGGGTTACAACTGCCTTACACTCGCTTCTCCAAATGAAGTCAGGGGGCAGGATGCAGCCTGTGCTGACCACGAGGCCAGGGGTGGGGTGCAGGCTGAAGGGGGCGGCGAGGTCAGGGGGCAGCAGAGCAGGTCTGGGCGGCAGGCTGAGCATTATGAAGCAAAGGACTCGAATCCTGTCTGGGGTCCGGGGCGGTCTGGGAAGCCCGCCCAGGAGGTGTGGCCCTAGGCCCCCTGCCCGATCGTGTTCCTGTAGTCGGGAACGATGGTCGGCTTCAGCTCCACCACAGAGGAGAAGATCCACTTCACCTGCAGCGGGCGGGTGAGGGGTGAGCATGGCCTGGACCCCAACACCAGCCTCCCGCCAGGTCTGCCCTCCCTGCACCCAGGGCCACCTGACAGTGTGGGTCCAGGTGGGGATGACATGGGGACATGCTGGGGACAGAGGGGACACTGACAAGAGAGAGAAGATTGGACCAAGTTGCACAATGAAGGGACAGAGAAGGAACAGGAAGGGAACAGTGAGGGTACAGGAAGGGACAGTGAGGGGACTGAAAAGGGATAGTGAGGGGACAGTGATTTGATAATGATAGGACACTGAAGTGACAGCAAGTGGACAGTGAGGGGACAGCAAGGAGACAGTGAGGGGACAGTGATATGATAATGATAGGACACTAAGGTGACAGCAACTGGACAGTGAGGGGACAGCAAGGAGACAGTGTGGGAACAGCGATGAGATAGTGGACAGCAAGGGGACACTGGGGATGGTGATGGGACAGTGTGGAGACAGTTAGAGGACAGCAATGGGACAGTATGGGTACAGTATGAGGACAGTGAGAGGACTGTGATGTGACAGCCAGGGGACAGTGAAGGGACAGTGAGGGGATGGTGTGGGGACAGGAGGGGACAGTGAAGGGGAAACAAGGGGACAGTGTGGGAGAGTGTGGAAACATGGTGGGGACAGGGAGGGACATGGTGAGGAGAGTGTGGGGACATCATGTTGACAGCTATGGGACGATGTGGGGTGGCCTGGCCCACCTTGAAGAGGGTGACGGTGGCGCTGTAGCACACACTGAGCAGGAAGAGCGTGATGATGGAGATGGTGGTCCACAGCTCGTCCAGCTCCCCGTCTTGGGCCTCTGCACAACTCTCGTCCAGGACCATCTCTGGACAAGGAGGGGGTGGTCAATGCTGTGCCTGCCCGAGTGGGCCTGGCAAAGGGTTGGCGGTGATGTGGGGGGTGATTCTCTCTGGGACAGGGTTGGTAGGGCAGGTGGAAGCCCCTGGCTGGGGTGGACCTGCCGGGTCCTGAGGTCAGTCTCTGTGCACTGGCGTCAGCTCCCATGTTCCTCCAGCTGGGACCCCAGAACACGAATGACACCCCTGACCCAGATCTCAGCCTGGCCAGTGGGGACCAGCCCTCTCCTTGGCTCTGCCCTGCCCTGGGGCCCTCTGGGGAGAAGGTGTCCCGATCCCTGCTCGACAGAGGCTCAGGCCCCATCTCGTCTCTCCCGGGGACCAGGCCCAGAGGGCGGAGGGTCAGCAGAGCCTGTCCAGAGCAGGGCCCCTGCCCCAGGGAAGGGCAGACATGGGGTTGGGGTGTGTCCCCAGAGCATGAGTGGTCGAGTGCTGGGGACAAGCTGGGTGTGGGGGGATTTCTGTGTGTCAGGGTGGGGGTGTATGTGCCCCAGGGAAGAGGAGGGCCAGTTGTCAGAGCTGGTCAGTGTGGTCAGTGTGAGGAGGAGGCCTGAGCAGCCCCCGGGGTGTTGGAGGCTGTGGGGACCCTCTGGAGTCCACGGTGAGGGGTCAGAAGACTGGGTTCCGTGCTCTGTTGGGAATGTGCAGGTTGCCCTTGTGTGAGCCCCAGTGTATAAGGCCTGAGTGTGTGCGTGTGTACGTGTGCACACGTGCGTGTATGTGGGCTGGCAGTGCTCGGTGAGAGGGGCTTGTTTTCAGTGGGTCTGGGCTCAGTGTTCACGTGGACGTCAGGGACCATCCCTTCCCCGGGCTCTCAGGGACACCTGCCTCTGCCCCTTTGGGGCCTGGGAGTGAGTGTCCCCACCAGTGGACAGGCCTGGCCCCAGACAGGACCAGGCAGGGCAGAGCCACCTGGTCTGAGGGAGGACGGTGGCCTGATCTTGGAGTGCCCGAGAGCAAAGGATGGCCTGTGTCTACACCACGGGCCAGGGAAGTGTCCCTCATGGCCCAGCGCCACCAGGTGACCTCTCAAGTGACCCAGTGGACTGGGAACCCCCGGGGACAAGGAAGGGCCACTGCCCCACAGCTTGGGCCCCTACAGAGGAGGGACAGCCTGTGCATACATTTCCCTGAGGGACTCTGGAGGGGCTTCTCCTATTCCCTGGCCACACTCTAGCGCCGAGCATCTGCTGCTGGAGGGAGGCCCAGAGGAGCTGCCGTCGCTTGCGAAGCACCCTCCCCTCCTCGGGCAGCCCCTTCAGCCGTTCTGTGTGGCCTGCACAGCCCAGAGCTCTGGCTCCTGCCTCAGTGGGACCATCTCTCTCCCCTAATGGTGACAACTGTGGTCTCAGAGCTCGGCTACCCCACTTCCTGCAGTGTTCCAGGGCTCTGCCTTTTAAAGAACCATGACAGCGTCACAGGGTCCCAGGGCCATGCTGGGTGCTTTATTTCATGCCAGGGTGCCCGGGACTTATGTACAGAGTGATGCGGGCTCCTCATGGGACCCTGAGAGCCTGTAGGGAGGGAGGGAGGGCTCTCAGGAGCAGCGGGTGTGTGGCTCATTTACCCGTAGACTTGGTGGTGGATATCTGCGTGTAGTGATTGTGGAGAGCCTCGTGCATCACCCCACATGTGAACACGTCTCCCTGCTGCCACCTGTTCGTCTCCACCGAGAGCTTGCTGTACAGGAAGTAAGACCCATTGGCCTCCCTCTGGGGCGGGGTGGTGCTGTACTTCTCCGCCGGCTCTGGCTGCCCATTGCTCTGCCACTCCACGTTGATATCAGGTGGGTAGAAGTCTTTGACCAGGCAGGTCACGATGACCCTTTCTCTGGACAGCTCAGCATGGCTTGGGGGGAGGACGTACACCTGTGGCTCCCGGGCCTGCCCTGTTGGGACAGGGGTCAGTATAGATGGTCACTCCCTGGGGTTCCCCCCTGGGACCCTCCCCACACCCGTCTGTCCTGCTCTCACCTTTGGCCTTGGAGATGGTCTTCTCAATGGGGGCCGGGAGGGCTCCGTTGTTGACCTTACACTTGAACTCCTTTCCCCTCAGCCAGTCCTGGTGCTGGATGGGGAGGACGCTGACCACGCGGTAGGTGCTGTTGAGCTGTACCTCTTTTGGCTTCGTCGTGGCCGTGTTCACCTCTTCATTGTCCACGTACCAGGTGAACTGGACATTGGGATGTTCCGGGCTCACGTCTACCACCATGCAGGTGACCTCGGGGGTTCGGGAGATTGTGAGGGTGTCCTTGGGTTTAGGAGAGAAGATGAAGACCGAAGGCCCTATCAGGAGTTCAGGACCTGTGGGGGAGACAAGGGGGGTCAGCACCTGGGGGGCCATCTCTTGGGCACTCGCCCCCCACGGAACATGCCTTGGCTTGGGTCACCACCCAGGGGTGGAGGGCTCGGCTCGGCTAACTCACCTGGGCATGTTGGAGGCGGAGGGCAGACAGGGCATGGCTTGGGCACTGTAAAGAAAGCAGACTGGGGGTTAATGGTGCTGGAGGGAGATGGCCATTGAGTGAGCTGAGGTCAGGTCCAGGTTTGGCAGGTCGGAGTCAGCGCCCACCTTTGTGGGCCCAGGGGTTGGTTTGGGGTGTCCAGCCAGCTCCCACCTGGTCATGGTGGAAATGCCCAGAGGACCCCTACCTGAGCTTGGGAGGTCTCCCCTACCGCCCTGGGGTCCAGGCAGGAGGGCTGACCCTGGGCCTGTCTCCCAGGGAACGCCCTCCATGCAGCCCCTCCTTAAGCCTCCTGTGGGTGCCCTTCCTGACCATGCCTTCTGTCTGAGCCCTGACTGGAGACCCCTGCTCCTGGCCGACGTCTGCTGGTCCCCCAAGCCCTCTGCCATAGCGACCAAGCCTGACCCTCCCCAGGGCGAGTGTTCATCTCTTCAGCTGTGGTGGTTCTGTGCCTGCACTGCCCGTGTCTGCTCCTGGATTCTCAGCCTCTAAGAGACCTTGTCATGGCCCGTCTCTGCTCACCAGGCCCCGTGTCTTCTGAGTCAACACTGCCAAGGCACCACAGACCCATGTACCCAAGCTGCGTGAACCCTGTCCCTGTACAGGACCCAATTTCTCCCCTGGACCCTCTCCTAGCTCCAGACCCTCGCCATTCCCTGGACCCCATCCCTGTCCTGGTCCCCGTCCCTGGTAGTTTCCATCTCCTCCTCCCCTCTGTCCCTGTGGCCCCCCAGCCAAGGCTCCTAAATCTGCCTCTGGGTCGACCGTCCCTCCTCAGGTCATCCTGGCATGGCTTCCTGAGCTCACCTCTGGCCCCTTCTACCAAGCGCCTCTGCCCTGCACCATCCCTGCTCATGGGCCTGTCCAACTTCCTCACTCCAGAGCCCTCCCCCAGCCTTGATTCTTCCCGAGCCAGCCTGCCCCTCGGCAGAAGTTGGAGCCGTGCACTGCCTTCGGACCTCCTCTTCCTTCTGTGCCACCTCACGGGGGTTCAGGGCGAGGCTCGGATGACTCACCTGGGCATGTGGGACACTTCGGGCAGTCAGGGCATTTCTGGCACACTGCAGAGAAAGCAGACTGGAAGTTACCAGGGCTGCAGGGAGATGGCCTTCGGATGAGCTGAGGTCAGGGCCAGGTTTGGCAGGTCTGAGTCCAGCACCTACCTCTGTGCTCCCAGGGGCTGGGTTAGGGGTGTCCAGCCTGCCCCCACCCTGGGCATCGCGGAAACGCCCAGAGGACCCCTCCCTGAGCTTGGGAAGCCTCCCCTGACTCCGTAGGGTCCAGGCAGGCGGGCTGATCATGGGACCGTCTCCCAGGGAACGCCCTCCAGGCAGCCTCTCCTTAAGCCTCCTGTGGGTGCCCTTCCTGACCATGCCCTCTGTCTGAGCCCTGACTGGAGACCCCTGCTCCTGGCCGGCTTCTGCTGGTCCCCCAAGCCCTCTGCCATATCGGCCAAGCCTAGCCCTGCCTGGGGCGAGTGGGCATCTCTTCGGCTGTGGTGGGTCTGTGACCCCCACTGCCTGTGTATGCTCCCGGGTCCTCAGCCTCTGAGAGACCTTGTCATGGCCTGTCTCTGCTCGCCAGGCCCCGTCTCTTCTAAGTCAACTCTGCCAAGTCACCACGGAACCATGTACCCGAGCTGCGTGGACCCCGTCCCTGCCCTGGACCAAATCTCTCCTCTGGACCCTCACCCAGCCCCGGACCCTCTTCCTTCCCTGGACTCCATCCCTGTCCTTGACCCCATCCCTGGGAGTTTCCATCCCCCACCCCGTCCCTGTTGCCCCCCAGCCCAGTCTCCTAAATCTGCCTCTGGGCTGACTGTCCCTCCTCAGATCCTCCTGGCATGGCTTCCTTGGCTCACCTCCGGTCCCTCCCTCCCAGAGCCCCCTGCCCTCTGCCATCCCTGTTCTTGGGCTTGTCTAGCTCCTTGCTCACTCTAGAGCCCTCCCCTGGCCATGGTCTTTCCCAAGCCAGCCTGCCAGTCGGCAGGAGTGGGAGCCGAGCACTGCCTTCAGCCCTCCTCTTCCTCTGTGCCACCTCAAGGGGGTTCAGGGCGAGGCTCGGATGACTCACCTTGGCATGTGGGACACCTCGGGCAGTCAGGGCATTTCTTGCACACTGCAGAGAAAGCAGACTGGGGGTTACCAGGGCTGCAGGGAGATGGCCTTCAGGTGAGCTGAGGTCAGGGCCAGGTTTGGCAGGTCTGACTCCAGCGCCCACCTCTGTGCTCCCAGGGGCTGTTTTAGGGGTGTCCAGCCTGCCCCCACCCTGGGCATCGTGGAAATACCCAGAGGACCCCTGCCTGAGGTTGGGATGCCTCCCCTGACACCCTGGGGTCCAGGCAGGAGGGCTGACCCTGGGCCTGTCTCCCAGGGAACGCCCTCCATGCAGCCCCTCCTTAAGCCTCCTGTGGGTGCCCTTCCTGACCATGCCCTCTGTCTGAGCCCTGACTGGAGACCCCTGCTCCTGGCCGGCTTCTGCTGGTCCCCCAAGCCCTCTGCCATATCAACCAAGCCTGGCCCTGCCTGGGCGAGTGGGCATCTCTTCTGCTGTGGTGGGTCTGTGCCTGCACTGCCCGTGTCTGCTCCTGGGTGCTCAGCCTCTGAGAGACCTTGTCATGGCCTGTCTCTGTTCGCCAGGCCCCGTCTCTTCTGAGTCAACTCTCAGAAGAGCTGGTGGCCAAGTCACCACAGACCCATGTACCCAAGCTGCGTGGACCCCGTCCCTGCCCTGGACCAAATCTCTCCTCTGGACCCTCACCCAGCCCTGGACCCTCTTCCTTCCCTGGACCCCATCCCTGTCCTTGACCCCGTCCGTGGGAGTTTCCATCTCCCTCTCCCCTTGTCTCTGTGGACCCCCAGCCCAGGCTCCTAAATCTGCCTCTGGACTGACTGTCCCTCCTCAGATCCTCCTGGCATGGCTTCCTGGACTCACCTCTTGTCCCTCCCTCCCAGAGCCCCCTGCCCACTGCAATCCCAGCTCTTGAGCCTGTCCAGCTCCTTGCTCACTCCAGAGCCCTCCCCTGGCCATGGTCTTTCCCGAGCCAGCCTGCCAGTCAGCAGGAGTGGGAGCCGTGCACTGGCTTCAGCCCTCCTCTTCCTTCTGTGCCACCTCACGGGGGTTCAGGACGAGGCTCGGATGACTCACCTTGGCATGTGGGACACTTCGGGCAGTCAGGGCATCGGGCGCACTCTGCAGAGAAAGCAGACTGGGGGTTACCGGGGCTGCAGGGAGATGGCCTTCGGGTGAGCTGAGGTCAGGGCCAGGTTTGGCGGGTCTGATTCCAGTGTCCACCTCTGCAGTCCCGGGGCTGGCTTAAGGGTGTCTACCTCTCCCCACCCTGGGCCTGGCGAAAATTCCCAGAGGACCTCTACCTGAGCTTGGGAGGCCCCCCCTTCCACCCTGGGGTCCAGGCAGGAGGGCTGACCCTGGGCCTGTCTCCCAGGGAATGCCCTCCATGCAGCCTCTCCTTAAGCCTCCTGTGGGTGCCCCGCTTGACCATGCCCTCTCTCTGAGCCCTGACTGGAGACCCCTGCTCCTGGCTGGCTTCTGCTGGTCCCCCGAGCTCTCTGCCATATCGATCGAGCCCAACCCTGTCCGGGGCAGGTGGGCATCTCTTCAGGTGTGGTGGGTCTGTGCCCCGCACTGCCCATGTCAGCTCCCGGGTCCTCTGCCTCTGAGAGACCTTGTCATGGCCTGTCTCTGCTCCCCAGGCCTCTCGTCTTCTGAGGAAACTCTGCCAAGGCACAACAGACCCATGTACCCAAGCTGCGTGGATCCCGTCCCTGACCTGGACCCATCTCTCCCCTGGATCCTCTCCTAGCGTGTATCCTCTCCCTTCCCTGGACCCCATCCCTGTCCCGGACCCCGTCCCTGGGAGTTTCCTTCTCCTCATCCCTTCTGTCCCTGTGACCCCAGAACCCAGGCTCCTAAAACTGCCTCTGGACACACCATCCCTCCTCAGGTCCTCCTGGCATGGCTTCCTGAGCTCATCTCCGGCCCCTCAACCCAGCACCCCTGACCTCCACCATCCCTGCTCTTGGGCCTGTCCAGTTCCTTGCTCACTCCAGAGCCCTCCTCCAGCCTGCGTCCTTCCAGACCCAGCCTGTCCCTTGCCACAAGTGGGAGCTGAGCACTGCCTTCGGCCCTCCTTTTCCCTCGGTGCCAGTGTCCCCAGGCCCCAGTGTGGGCTGGGCTGTACCCCCTACCCACACACCCGGGCCAGTCCTGTCCCCTGCAACCATGACTCCTGTCTATTCAGTCGCAGGGCCCTGCCGACCTCTCCCCAGACTGGCAGCCAAGGGTCAGGCCCCAAATGGGCCCCTTGCTCTTCCCTCCGCAGGTCCAATGTTCCGTGCCACCTCACACAGCTTCCGCTTGTCTACCCCTACTGTCCCATGTCCCCACAAGTCTCCCGAATAGGGCTAGTGCCCTGGAACCCAAGAACTACATCCCATCTGGTCCTCTCATCGGTGCCCTTCTGCCCCTTCATCCCCAGAGACCTTCATCCCTTGGTTTCCCTCCCTCCCAACTCACCATCCCACCCGGTCCCTCCACCAGCTCACTCTCCTCCTGCACAGGGAGGACACCTGAGCTCCTGAGCTCCAGCTGTCCCTGCTCCCTGTACCTGCTCAGCTCTGTCTGTCTTGGGTGCCGTTTATGTAAGGCCCAGTGATTCTTGTCCCCTGAGCTCCTGAGCAGCGCCCTGTCCCTCCTGCCCTCCCACCTGCCCTCGCTCATCTGCCAAGCTCTGCCTGCTGCCCCGGAGCTCCTGGGCAGCCCCCTGTCTCTCCAGCCCTCTCAGCTCTTTCCTCTCCTGCTAAGCTCTGTCTGCCTCCGCAGAGCTCCTGGGCAGGCCCCAGCACCTCCTGCCCTCCCAGAACCCTGCTAACCTGCTAAGCTCTACCTGCTCCCCCGGAGCTCCTGGGAATCCCCCTGCCCCTCCTGCCCTCTGACCCCCTGCTTTCCTATAGCCACTCTGCCTGCCCCTCTGTAGCTCCTGGGTCAGATTCTGCCCCCTTGTGCCCTCCTACTTGCCCCTTGTCCCCTGTAGCTTCTCTGCCCTTTGTCCCTGGAGGACCTAGTGCGCAGCAGCTCCCTGCCCCTCCTGCCCCACGATCCACTCTCCCACAGGTCCCTGAGCTCAGCACAGCACTGCTGGGTCTCCCCAGGGCTGCCTCTGCCCTTCCTGCCTGTCCCAGTGCCCTCAGCCCCGGTTTGCCCTCTTCGTGGACTCATTCGTGTTCCAGCGCTCGGCTTTGTCTCCTGGAGCCAGCAGGAGCCCACCCTCTCTCTGACCAGCTCTCCCCTGGCAGAGCTCCTGCCGTGGGTCCCCTCCTGGAGGACCTCCTGCCCCCAGTAGGGCCTCACCCTGTTCTCGCCCCTCACCACACTCGGAAGCCCTTTCTGGAAGTCCCCTCTTGACATTGCTCCCTCCATTTGCTGGGTCAGCTGCCCTGTGCCCACCAGCTCGCAGCCCCTGGTGCCCCAGCTCCAGCTCCTGTCCCTCACTGCCCGGCTTCCAACGCCCCTCCCACAGCCCACTGAGCTCCTGCTCAGCCCTGTGCTGTCTGAGTTCTGAACACACGGGAGCCCACGCTGTCCCCCTGCTCTGCTCCCGGCTCACTGGCTACCCTTGACCTTGGCCATAACCCAGAACACAAGGCCACCACCTCTGACCCTGCCTTGGGGCTCGAGCTGTGTCCATTTGCCTGGAGAGGATCCTTAGGCCACCTGGGGGTCCTCTTCCTCACCTGTCCTGATCCAGACCCCTCCCTGTGTCCTGTGCTCCAACCCAATTGTCCATCCTGGCGTCTGTCCTGCAGCAGCTCAGCTTCTGCCTGGCCCTACCCTAAGCACAGCTGGCCAGTGGCAGCCTTCAGGCTTCTGGCCTCTCAGCCCATCACATTCCTCAAGGTTGACCTCCTTTGGTCCAGTGCATCCAGCTCTGTGGGCGGGGACATGCCCCTGCCCATGGCTCCCTGGTGCGGGCTCTGGGTTGGTGCTGTGACCTGTGGGCAGCCTGCCTTCCCCTGTGCTGGCTCATTGCTTGAGTCCCTCTGTGACATCCTTGAGGTCCTGGTCTCCCCTCCGCTCCTGTGGCTGGTTTCTCTGCCCCACTCCACTCCCATCCCCTCCTCCGTGGGACCGCACTCACCGAGTGTGGGGTCATGTGCTCGGCTCCCCCTCAGTCCAGCCTGGGTCTCCGAGGACTCCCCACCCCCTCTGTGCTCTGGCTCCAGGCACATGTGGCTCCTCGCAGCCCCGCGTTCCGTGTCCACTGCCCTGCTCCTCGGAGTTCATGCTGGTTCCCGGAGGTGTGAACGCCCTCCCAACAGCCCTGCAAAGAGTAAGAACGGGACTGACACCAGAGGTCACTGCTTGCTTCCTGAAGTTCCCTTTTCTTCTGGGTGGTTTGTGTCCCAGAGGGCCTGGGGGGAGTCCAGATGTTGCGGGGGCTGCCTCACATGGGTGTGTGGGAGTGGGGTGATGTGGGTGCCTGGGACCCAGGGGAGAGTGCCGGAAGCCTGGCCTCATGTGCTGTTCTTTGCTCTCTGCCTCCCACACGGATTATGGCTGCTTGATCCACCACAGAGCGGGGTACCCAGGCCTCTCACCAGAGCCCTCTCGTCCCCTTACCCCGGAGGGCACGTCTCCCTGCCTAGGTCAGCATGCAGGGTGGACAAGGCTGCCCTGCTCACAGCCTGCAGCCCAACCCATGGCCTGGTCGTGTCCACTCACCAAGACAGACTCCTGAGTAGAAAGCTGTCTTCCTCTGGGTCCCTGCCTCTTCCCTCCTTCCCTCTCGGGCTCCATCAGGGGCCAGATCGCTGACAGAAGGATGGCGCAACACCCAGGGTCAGAGGAAAGCTATTCTTCTGGCCACAACTGTCCTTCAGGGGACAGACAGAAGTCTGATGTGCAAGGTCAGAGTTCACGGTGGTCACTGTAACCTTAAACTGTTCCTCCATCTAAGAGACAGTGTGCAATCTCTGTCCTCCTGTGTGTGAGTCGAGACCCTGCTGACCATGTGTGTTTGGGGCATGTGGACCCTCAGTGTATTGTGTCCTGGAGTGCCACGGCTCACCCCAGGCCCCCGGTGTACCCTGGGGCTTCCCCGTATCTTCCATAATAGGGCTTGGATTGGGGATCACTGGGAGGCACCGTAGCCTCCAGCCCACAATTGCCAGGGGCCAGGCAGGTGACTGGGGGGTGTCAGGCCTGCCTTCTTCCGAGTTGTCAGTGGTCGGCGGCTTGTGTTGTGGCCCCTTTAGGTGGGCCAGGAGCAGAGTCCAAGGCTGTAGAAAGTGAACCTTCTAGGAGGTGCCCTCAGACACAGGAGGGGAGCCATCCCTACCACCCACTGGTCTTGCAGCATCCTTTGGCCACGAGTGTCCCCAGAGCCACCCCACATCCTCCAACAGTCTCCTCCGGGTCCCTCCGCCTCTCATGCGGTCAACTCCTCACACCACTTGCCACAGTTGGGGGTTTCTCAGAGCAGCACCCACATCCAGGTCCCAAACCCTGGTCCGGTGGCTCATGAGTGTGCAGTGGGCCGCCACACAGGGAGAGGCTTGCACAGCTACCCTGCTGATTTTGTTGGTGAGTTGGCAGGCTGCAGGCAGTGCAGGGCTCTGTGGGTGGTGGGTACTCCTCTCGGCTCCGCTCACACCAGCAAGGGGCTGGAGGGCTCCACTTGGAATCTGTCACCTGGGCTGGGCGGGCCCCCATGGTCTTCTCTGTCTCCAAGGGCCTCTCTGCAGGGACTCCCCAGCACTGTCCCTTCGCATAAGTGGACAGCTGCTCCGTGCCCGGAACTGACTCCCAGGAGAAGCCCTGTCTCCTTAGGTGCTGCTGTCAGAGATCCAGCCGCAGCCCCTCGTGACTCTGTCTCCTTGGAGGTGATCTCACAGTCCCTGGGTTCCAGGGAGGAAAGTGAACCCTGCCTCTGCATGGGGCAGGGCCAGCTGATGGAGGAGCCCGTCGTCCTGGAAATGTTGCTGTGAGCACTTTGCAACATGCCACTGGCCACAGCCTTGGTGAAGGGAGAGCCCTCTGGTCACTCCCAAGAGGAAATCATGATAAATCCACAGCACAGTCCCGGCTCGTCTTGTCCAACATCCTCTCCACAGTGTCCACACAGTTGCCATCTCTCCCACTTAAGGCAGGCCACCCTCGAATTCACGATGTAGGAAATTGGTCACCAGCTCTGCAAGCTGTGAGCATTACTGCTATTGCCTAAGAAAAACGTTCACCTACACACTTCCTGGTAGTGAAATGCTGACGCAAATAATCCATAATTAATCTGTAAATTAAGGCTGGAGAGAGGTCATTACATGAGCAATCTGAGGACTCCCTAGCCCAGGAGAACGACCTTCACCAAGGAGGGTAGCACTCCGAAGAAGCAGGGTGTACAGTGTGGGTACATATCGTCTTGGAACAAGGACATACATCAGATGAGAAAGGAATACCCTAGGGGACCCTTCACGGTGGCACTGTAGGCGGACTCTGAACTCACCTCCTCCCACGGACACAGCCCACTATACAACTAATCTTGGAAAGATTACCCTTGGGAGAGAAATGCAAACTGGATAAGAGGAACACCTGCAAGAAACAACAATACTGACTGAGGTGGAAGAGGCAGAAATTCCCTTCTGCAGAGAAAAAACACCACCTTCACAGGCCACAATGCTTCATGGCTGGCCGGGAGCAATCCAAAGGTACGCTGAGTTCCCTGGAGGACTGGGTGACTGAGCCAGGGAGCATTGCTGCTACAAGCATTTTTTGGACCAAGCACAACCATGATGAGTGTCATAATATATCACTTTGCTGGCTACTGACAACAATGGGGAATATCTCCAGAAAAGCTTGGACATAAAGAAATTAAGCCAGCTCTTAAAGAGCCTATGAACAAATTCACCTGTTTCAGAATGCAACCTAAAATCACCAGAAAGAAAGGTGCACAGTCCTTTGGTGAAAAGAGATCTGATAGGCTCTGGGTGCATCTCGGTGAGAGGTGAGACCCCTCTGGGGACTGGGACATTGGCAGTGGCCATTGTTGTGACCTGTTGTGGGCATACTGACACAGATGCTGGCAGACGCCATTGGAGTTCTCCCTGTGGCCTCCTAGCCCAGGCTCTGTCCAACTCACTAGAGCACCAATATAATCCAGTTCAGAAAGGGAAAGCAGCCCACCCTAGAGACTGGCCCCACCCAACAACAAGCCCTCTGGCAACTTGTGTGCCTGGATTCTCCAAAGCCTGGTGAATGGGTCCACCTCTGTGGGGCAGGGAATGCGTGAGGAGTGGGAAGAGTGTGTGGGACATTTGTGGAGCATATGGGGCCTTGGGGCTACTGGGTCCACTTCAGGGGGTCAAGGTGTGCAAATGGGGCAGGACTGTGTTGATTGTGTGTGTGGTCTTGTGGGTGGTGGGGCTTGTCAGCTGCAGAAGACTTGTGCTTCTGAAACAGCCACATAGAGGTTCGGCCCCACCTTCCAAAGCCTGAAACAATTGGGTGCTCCTGTGTCTGTGGCCAGCCCCACCCAGCTGCAATCCTCACAGAGCTGACAAGATCCTTATATGCCAGAGGCCTATAGCAATTGTAAGGCCCTGAACCTAACAACCAGCCATGCTTGGGGCCTACTCACTTAACAGAAAAACTGCAATAGGAAAGTGCTATTAGACCTTGTAGCCCACTGTGCTGGGGATCCTCACACCAATACAGAGACTGGAGGGTCCACAACAACCACACGCAGCTAAGCACTACAACCAGGCGGCCAGGGGGACAGCTCAGCCTCCCCGGGCACCTACAGCAAGAGCAAACCTGCCACGACAGAAGGACACATGTAGCCCACACGGGGACACTCCTGGAACAGTTGGAACTGGTGATGAGAGGGAAGCATATGCCTGGGCTTCATAGGACATCACTTACATAAGGTCACCTCTCCAAGATCAGGAGATGCAGCTGACCTACCTAATATAGATACAAGCACAGAGAAAGAGGCAAAATGAGGAGGCAAAGGAATATGTTCCAAGTAAGGGAAAAGGACAAACCCCCCAAAAAGAAGAAAATGAAACAGAAATGATCAATCTACCTGACAGAGAGTTCAAAAAAGAGTCATAATGGTGCTCACTGATCTTGAGAGAAGAACGGATGAACTCAGCGAGAACGTCAACAAGACATGGAAGATATAAAAAAGAAATGATCAGAAATGAAGAATACAATACTGGGAAGGAAAAATTCACTGGAGGCACTAAAAAGCAGAGTAGAGGATACAGAAGAATGGATCAGTGATCTGGATGAAAGACTAGAGGAAATCACCCAAGCTGAACAGATGAGGGAAAAATGAATTAAAAAGAGTGAGGACAGTGTAAGGGACCTCTGGAACACCATCAAGTGCACTAACACGCATGTTATAGGTGTCCCAGAAGGAGAAGAGAGAGACAAAGGGGCAGAGAACCTATTTGAAGAAATAATAGTTGAAAACTTTCCTAACCTAAGGAAGGAAACAGACATCCAGGTACAGGAAGCACTGAAAGCACCAAAAAATGTAAACCAAAAAAGTTCCACACCAAGACACATCATAATTAAAACACCCTGAATTAAAGATAAAGAGAGAATCCTAAAAGCCACAAGAGATAGGCAACAAGATACATACAAAGGAAACCCCATGAGGCTATCAGCGAACTTCTCAGCAGAAACCTTATAGGCTAGAAGAGTGTGGCACAACATATTTAAAATGCTAAAAGGAAAAATCCAACAGCCAAGAATACTCTACCCAGCAAGGTTATCATTCAGAATAGAAGGAGAGACAAAGAGTTTCCCAGACAAGCAAAATCAAAGGAGTTTATTATCCAGAAACCAGTCCTACAGGAAATGCTAAAGAGACTTACTTAAGGGAGACAGAGAATACCACAAACAGGAAAAAATTGTCTATTTTCATGATAAGAGGGTAATGTATACAAACACACAAAGAAGATGTTAGATATGATATCAGGAACATAAAATGTGGGAGGAGGGGAGTAAAAGAGTAGACCTTTTAGAAAGAGGTCAAACTAAAGAGATCAGAGCATCAACTTAATGTAGATTGTTATACACATAGGTTATTATATATGAACCGCATGGTAATCACAAACCAGAAACCCATAATAAATACACAAAAACTAAGAGAAAGGAACCCAAACAAATAATAACGAAAGTCATCAAACAACATAGGAAGAGAGCAAGAGAAGAAGAAAGGAAGAGAGAAGAACTACCAAAACACCCAGAAAAAAGTAACAAAACAGCAGTAAGTACATACTTATGAATAGATACTTTGAATGTCAATGGACTACAGGGTCCAATCAAAAGGCATAGAGTGGCTATTGGATAAAAAAACAAAACCTGTATATACGCTGCATACAAAAGACACACTGCAGACCCAAGACACTCACAAAGTGAAAGTGAAGGGATGGAAAAAGATACTCCATGCATATGAAAAGAAAGTTGGGGGTAGCAATACTCATATCAGACAAAACGGACTTTAAAACAAAAACTGTCACAAGAGACAAGGAAGGGCACTAGATGATGATCAAGGGAAGAATCCAACAAGAGGATATAACACTCCTAAATATCTATGCACCCAAAGTAGGAGCAGCTAAATACGTAAAGCAATTATTAACAAACATAAAAGGAGAAATACACAGTAACACAATAATAGTAAGGGACTTTAACACTGCACTTACACTAATGGATAAATCATCCAAACAGAAGGTCAATAAGGAAACACTGGCCTTAAATGACACAAGAGACCAGACATACTTAGTAGATATATACAGAACAGTCCATCCAAAAACCAAGGAATACACACTCTTTTCAAATGCACCTGAAACATTTTCCTGGATTGATCACATATTAGGCCACAAAACAAGTCTCCATAAATTTAAGAAGATTGAAATACTACCAAGCTTCCTTTCTGACCACAACGGTATGAAACTAGAAATAAAGTATATGAAGAAAATCAGAAAAGCCACAAATATGTGGAGACTAAACAAAATATTACTGAACAACGATTGGGTCAATGAAGAAATTGAAGGAGAAATAAAAAAAATACCTGGAGACAAATGAGAATGAAAATAAGACATGCCAGAATTTATGGGATACAGCAAAAGAGGTTCTAAGAAGGAAGTTTATATCAATGCAGGCCTATCTCAACAAACAAGAAAAATCTCAAAGAAACAATCTAACAGTGCACCTAAAGGAACTGGAACAAGAAGAGCAAACAAAACCCAAATCCAATAGAAGAAGGGAAATAATAAAAATCAGAGCAGAAATAAATTCCATAGAGACTAAAAAAACAACAGAAAGAATCAACGAAACCAAGAGATTGTTCTTTGAAAAGATAAACAAAATTGACACCTCTTTAGCTAGACTCACCAAGAAAAAAAGAGAGACTCAAATAGGTAAAATCAGATATGAAAGAAGAGAAATTACAATAGACACCTCAGAAATACAAAAGATTATAAGAGAGTACTACGAAAAGCTATACGCCAACAAATTGGATAATCTAGAAGAAATGCATAAATTCTTAGAATCATACAACCTTCCAAAGCTGAATGAAGAACAAATAGAGGATTTGAATAGACCAAGCACCAGTAAGGAGATTGAAACAGTAATCAAAAACCTCCCAAAAAATAAAACTCGTAGCCCAGATGGCTTCCTTGATGAGTTCTACCACACATTCAAAGAAGACTTAATACGTATCTTTCTCACTCTTCCAAAAAATTGAGGAGGATGGGAAGCTTCTTCATTCATTCTACGAAGCCAACATTATCCTGATAGCATAATGAGACAAGGACAACACAAAAAAAAGAAAATTCCAGGCCAATATCATGGATGAACATCACTGCAAAAATCCTCAACAAGATGCTAGCAAATCTAATACCACAATACATTAAAAAGATCATACAGCAGGATGAAGTGGGATTTATTCCAGAGATACAGGGATGGTTCAACATCTGCAAATCAATCAACGTAACACACCACATTAACACAATGAAGAATAAAAATCACGTGATCATCTCAATAGATGCAGAGAAAGCATTTGACAAGATACAGCATATACATATGAAAAAAAATCTGAATAAAATGGGTATAGAAGGATAGTACCTCAACATAATAAACGCTATCTATGACAAACCCACAGCTAATATCATCCTCAACGGTGAGAAACTGAAAGCTCTCTGTCTAAGAACAGGAACCAGACAAGAATGCCCACTTTCACCACTCCTATTTAACATAGTTTGGACGTCCTAGCTAGAGCAATCAGGCAAGAAAAAGAAATAAAAGGGATCCAAATTGGAAAGGAAGAAGTGAAACTGTCACTAAAGAATCCACCCCAAAAATTTTAGAAATAATAAATGAATAGGCTAAAGTTGCAGGATACAAAATCATCATACAAAAATCAGTTTCATTTCTATACACTAACAACAAAGTAGCAGAAAGAGAAATTAAGAATACAGTCTCATTTACAACTGCAACCAAAAGAATAAAATACCTACGAGTAAAGTTAACCAAAAAGGTGAAAGATCTGCATACTGAAAACTATAAAACGTTATTGAAAGAGATTGAAGACACAAGAAATGGAAAGATATTCCATGCTCTTGGATTGGAAGAATTAACACAGTTAAAATGTCCATACTTCCTAAAGCAATCTAGAGACACAATGCAATCCCTATCAAAGTTCCAACAATATTGTTCACAGCAATAGAACCAAGAATCCTAAAATTTATGTGGAAGAACAAAACATCCTGAATAGCAAAAGCAATCCTGAGAAAAAAGAACAAAACTGGAGGTATCATACTCCCTGATTTCAAATTATATTAGAAAGCCATAGTAATCAAAAAGCATGCTACTGGCACAAAAACAAACACACAGATCAATGGTACAGAATTTAAGGCCAGCAAGAAACTCACACATCTATGGACAGCTAGTTTTCGACAAGGGAGCCAATAACATACAATGGAGAAAGGACAGTCTCTTCAGTAACTGGTGTTGGGAAAAATGGACAGCCACACACAAAGAAATGAAAATAGACCATTATCTTACACCATACACAAAAATTAACTCAAAATGGATTAAAGGCTTGAATCTAAGACCTAAATCCATGAAACTTCTAGAAGAAGACAGGGGCAGTACGCTCTTGAACATTGGTCTTAGCAACATATTTTCAAGTACGATGTCTGACTGGGCAAGGGAAACAATAAAAAACATAAACAAATGGGACTACATCCAACTAAAAAGCTTCTGCACAGCAAAGGAAACCATCAACAAAATGAAAAGACAACCTAACAATTGGGAGAAGATATTTGCAAACCATATATCTGATAATGTGTTAATCTCCAAAATTTATAAGGAACTCACACATCTCAACAACAAAAAAACTAACAACCCAAGAAAAAAGTGGGCAAACGACCCGAACAGACATTTCTCCAAAGAAGGTATACAGATGGCCCACAGGCATGTGAAAAGATGTTCAACATCGTTAATTATCAGGGAAATGCAAGTCCAAACTACAATGAGATATCACCTCATACCCATCTGAATGGCTATAATTAACAGGACAGGAAACAGCAAGTGTTGGAGAGGATGTGGGGAGAAGGGAACTCTAATACACTGCTGGTGGGAGTGATAATTGGTGTAGCCACTATGGAAAATGGTATGGAGACCCCTCAAAAAATTAAAAATAAAACTACCATGTGATCCAGCTCTCCCACTGCCTGGTATTTATCCAAAGAACGTGAAATTACAAATGTGTAAAGATACTTTCACCCCTGTGTTCATTGCAGCTGTATTCACAATGACCAAGACTTGGAAGCAACCTAAGTGCCCATGAAGGGACGAATGGATAAAGAAGATGTGGTATATATACACAATGGAATACTACTCAGCCGTAAGAAATGAGGAAATGCAGCCATTTGTGACAACATGGATGGATGTTGAGGGTATTATGTTAAGCGAAATAAGTCAGAGGGAGAAATTCAAACACTGTGTGATCTCCCTCATGAGCAGAATATGAAAACAACAACAAACAAACACATAGAGACAGAGATTGGATTGGTGGTTACCAGAGGGGAAGTGGGGAGGGAGGAGTGCGGATGGGATGATTAGGCATGTGTGTGTGCTGATGGATTGTAATTAGTCTTTGAGTGGTCAACACGATATAATCTCTACAGAAATAGAAGTATAATGATGCACACCTGAAATTTATATAATGTTATAAACCATTGTTACCACAAAAAAAAAAACAAAGAAACGAATATCTCTTTCATGACAGTCACAAGATTCTTTGCTAACACGGCAGGTCAGTGGTCACCTGATGAGCACAGTAGGTCAGTAACGAATCCTCAGTTTCTGGGAAGAAATGCTTATTTATAAAGAAATGCTCATATAGGGCTATATCTTTAAGGGCATTATTCTCACCTTTGGGACACTGTACTGCTTACAGCAGGCATACAATGCATGTTCAACAGGCCACGTTAGACCTTTCTAGAAAATCAAGGTCACACTGAATTAGTGGCTTCTTTATTTACGTTAATATATTAACTTTTATTATTTCTATTCATTTATTCATATATTTTCTCCGTTTGGATCAATAATCTTTTTATAGAAAGCATTGATGATCAAAATATTGTCCCTCGGTACCAGGGGGGTTGCTGCCTACCCTGGGTACATCTCTCCTTCGCATTAGGTTTCTGTCTCATTGATCAGCCTAAATCATCCATCTTGGGGGGAAATATTTGGATATAGTGGATGAGCATAGAGCTATATATTAACAGGGGAAGCATTTCATACATTATGTAATTTTTCAATAATTTTAGATTGTCACACAAACATTTTACATGTGCTTTTACATGATTCTTTATAGAACATGTACATTAACAATGATGATAATTCAATACTTGAAATTATTAATTTAAAAATTAATTTTTAGTCATACTCTTTATCAGAGCAGGAAATTCATCTATGGTTGCAAGATCGATTGACCACTCGAAGTCTCTGAACAATCATTACTGTAGCCTGCATGCCAGTCTTACAACTCTGAGTAAAGGAAATAGTGATCAGTTTGATATCACGATTAAGACAAGAATTTCAAGGAATTTCAAGAATTTCAAGGGAAACAGGAATTGCAATCTGGATTGCAAAACGGGACAAATACATCAAAGGTATCAACCAAAAAAATCAAGACTTGGTGTAGGAGTGTTTAAAGCATTCACTACTTTTTCTTGTGCTTCAGCAGAGATGACACATTGGAAGATTCATCAGGTATCAAAGTACAGCATTCACTTTGAATCATTCAACATGTACTGCCTTGGGATGCAGATAGAATATCTAAGGCCATTCTACTTTGAAGCACAGCTGTTCTCACTAAAGACATTTCAGTGTTTCATAAGGTTTTTCCTACCTGACTGTCATTAAGGTCTTGTTGAATAAATTTAGTGAGAGCCTCTATGTGATATGACTTCTGCTAGTCCCAAGGAAGAAATGAATATAGCTAGTAGGTGGTCATACCAGTGGAATACTGAGTGAGTCCATCCTGTCTTAAGGAGAGGGAGATTGACAACAGATGTTAACTCAGTGTGTATCTTTCCCTGCTTCTAAGCAAAGCCCAGGGTGCAGTGTCCTAGCCATGCGGGCAGTAGCCAAGACCAGAGGTTTGTTCCTCATAACCATGGAGTTCCATTAGGAGCCATCCAATGAGTGCCTGGTCTAGGAGACCAGTCTGTTCCAAAGCCATCACTTTCTTTAAGGATGATAGTATTCTGACATGACTCGAGAGATATCCATCCCATGTGTGTGTCAAACCACCCATATCTCACTGTAATATCTGGTTTCTTTTGTTTATTTGTAGATTGTTGGGACAATTGGGTGGTCTGAGTAATGGAAAAAGAGTAACCATGCCTTTTATTCATTTTTAGTATGGCCTATGGGCCATGTTTTAGGATCATAATTAGTAATGTCGGACAAAGTGGGAACACTGGAACGAGATCTTTCTATCATTATAAATTGCTTTAAAGCTTTCCAATCAGTAACTTGAAAAAGAGAAACTCACCATGGTAACCCAGACGTACTAGAAAGGGGAAGATGGCCACACAGCCAACAGGTGGACTGGTTTTTGTGTGTAGCAAAGGAATGTGTCCATTGTAATAGGACATTGCCATCAGAGGCCCATTCAGATATGGGTTGAAAAACAAACATAGTATTAGGAAAATCTTGCATGGCATTTTTGTGGTCAATTAAAAGCTTTTGTCATTATGTTATAATCGATCTTATAGAGTTCAAGGGGAAGAAAGTAAATTATAGGGGTAGGTAAGAGTTTCAAGGGTTTAAATGAGGAGAATATAAGGTTGGGAATACAAACCTGGGACAGAGACTTGGGACAGCTGTCTACAACAGATCCATCTTCTCATCCTGGTGCGGAGGTACTTGTGTTGGTCAGTTGAAGTCACTGGCTCAAATAGGAGCTAAAACCCACTAAGGTGGAGAAACCCTTTTTTGAAAATGAGAAATATAAATCCATCGGTCTACATTTTTTAATTTTGCAGTGCATGAATTGGTTAAGAGTGCCTGGTATGTTCCTTTCCAACTGGGCTGCAAAGAGTCTTTCATCTGGTGTCTTTTCCAATAAAGAAAATCTCCAAGTTGTAGTCCATGATCTTTAAGACCTTCGTCTCCTGGGAGCTTCATCTCCCATTGTGAAAGGAATCAGCTACCAACCTTTCATTTCTTTTAAGTGTCTGAATGAGACCTTGACAATAATGCAAGATATCTACCTTGAGAAAGTTGGTTCATACATTCCCTGATCTAATTGGATAGGTCATCCTGTTATTGTTTCAAAAGGAGACAGCTTATGTTTACCAAAGGGTGTTGATGGTAAGATTGTGGAGCACTGGTGGAAGAGATTTTGGCCAGGAGAGATTAAATCCTCCTGAAAGCTTTGCCCATTGAGTTTTGATTGTGCCATTAGTTAAAATGTTGCATTATTTGACCAAATGTGAAAATAGATTTAATTATTTTTTTGACCCACTGAAATGAGTTCCCTAATCACTGTGTAATTTGGTAGGAATTCCTCAAAAATGATTTATCCTTTCCAGTAATAATTTACCTACTGCTAAAACCATTGTTCCTCTGCAAGGAAAAGCCTCAACCCACTGTGAGAACACTGAGACCACTAATAAGATATTTATATCCTTGAGATGGTGGCATCTGAACAAAGTCCAATAGCCATATATCCCCTTAAGAAGAGGAAAGTGGCTTTGTGACCCATGAAGTGGTTTTCCTGGATCATTCTTTGTGTATATAGCACAACAAGCATAGGCTTTATGAGCCACTGTGGAAGAAAGTTTCCAAAAGTATTGTTTTCCCCATAAAATCATCTTTTCTAGTGCCCAGTGGCTAATTGATATATATCTTGGAGCAGTCCCCCGATAGGCACTATTGGTTTTTTGTCAGGCCTGAACCACATCTGCGTGGTGGTGTCAAAATTCCCTCTTTTTGTTACCATATTTGTTTCTCTCCATGGTGATTTCTTGAGGCTGTGGAAGGAAATCATTTACTGGTTTAGCAGAGTTATAGAAAGTTGTGGGCATTCTTGAGGCTGGAGAGGATATCCAGCCCGGTAATTTCCCTGCTCATCCTCTAAGTAAGAGTTATCTGTAAACTAAATGACATAATAAAATGTAGTCGTGGTTGTTTTCCTCCTGTGGTGCTGGAAGCAAGGCAGAACAGTTAAGACAATCAGTAGACAGTAACATTATTCTAGGAAACAGTAGGAACTTTTTCTAAAATTTCAAATAATTTCTAAAACACTTATGTAAATAAAATGGAGGCCGGCCCTGTGACTTAGCAGTTAAGTGTGCGTGCTCTGCTGCTGGCGGCCCGGGTTCGGATCCCGGGTGCGCATGACGCACTGCTTCTCCAGCCGTGCTGAGGCTGCATCCCACATACAGCAACTAGGAGGATGTGCAACTATGACATACAAGTATCTACTGGGGCTTTGGGGGAAAAATAAATAAATAAAAATTATTAAAAAAATATAAATAAAATGTATGCAAGCAAGGATATGAATAAATGAGGCCTAGCATCAGTTATTTGAGAATACTTCCCATGTAATTTAACATACCAAACAAACCTAATTAGTATAGTACCTCTCTCTTTATAGGAAGAGAAACAAGGTCTTTGAGAAGTCCCAGGGGCCCGATGGAAATTCTTGAAGTTATTTTCAGTTCAAAGAAGACTTTATTTAGGATTTTAATGTTGAGGGATCTTGTCAAAAATATCAAATGGTTTTAAAACTCTTGGTCAAATAGGATCATAGTTCAGTGTGAAACAATGCTTAGTTATCCATTTAACCCATGGTGATAATTAAACATATTCAGGCAAATACAGAAAGTTCAATAACATTAAGAAAAGCGTTAGCTCTTGTGGCTACAGACCTGATAGAATCAACACAGAAATTTGTTTTGATAAGATATAAAATCCTTACCCTTCTAGTAGACTACTCAATTGTAAAGAGTAACTTTTCATAATCTCTTTATCAATCACAGACTAAAAGTCCAAGTAAATTATCCTTTTATGATAAAGAAGACCAAATTCTAAGTTTTGTGCCAGCTTACTTTTGATATTAAAACTTATTCACTTAATTAAATTCATTGTAATCTTAGCCAACTTTACCTTGCACAAAACTCTTTTCTCAGGGTTCCTTTTTCACAATCCTTCTGTAACTTTGTTTTTGCATTCAGAATTTCTCCCATGCCTACTTTCCTCTTTTAGTACTTTAGGGCACATTTATCTTTCTTAACCAAAGAAACAAGAATATCTCCATTCCCTATAACTTATGTGCTGAAAACATACATCTTGCTTTCCTTAATTTTTTATATTGGCTTCCTGTGTATTGGAAGACTGACAAATACTGTCTAGAAACATGTGCTTTCTCATGGAAAATTTCTCATTGTGGCACAAACATGTTTATGAATAAACCCAAGTATTTTTCTAGTTTCTCTGAAATAAGAATCCAAAGGTAGATGAATCTATGTTTAGTAATTAATATCTAACAGCTTATCTTATGTGGAAATAATGTAGGTACTCAATAAATTTTATCATTTAGGTTAGCATAATTCTAAGGTTTCAGTTTACCAAAATGATTTGAAGTCATTTTCAGTACATATACCATAACACAGAATTATTGTTAGAAGGTTCACTTCAAAAGTCTTATCTTTTCCACATCTATTTAGTTTACCTCTTCCCAATTGTTGTATTTAGATTGCCTCCAAAACCTCATGAGACATTAGGCAAAGTCTGTTGTTATTCTAAGGTATTTTTTTTGCTTACAAATTTTGTAACAGGGAAAACATGTCTGTATCATATCTAATGTTGATAACTCTGGAAACGTGTTTATTTCAATCGAACCAACAAACTTAAACAAGCCTTCATTTACCAAAGATTGTTTTATATCACATTAACTTGAAAGGCATTTGGGTTAGTTACCATTACATGTATGTAAGCACTTACTTTAAGCTACTTAAATAGAGCTCTTTTACAAGTTATATGTTCTGGAGGTAAAACTATCACACATATATCAGATATATATATAGACACATACACAGAGACTCCACAGCTCTTGTTTTAAAATTACTGCTATAAGTCATGTACAGTAAGGCAAAGTTCACCAGTTATGAAAGGGTAATGAATCCAAAGTTTATTTTAAACTTTTTCTAGTAATATATTGTGGAGAAGATATTTAAGATGCTAGATGTTGGGCAAGAGCACTTCCATAGCCATTTGTCTCTTCTTTTTCTTTTTCTCCCCTTCAGTCTTAAGCACTGGTGATGGACTAGATAACAGTTCCTGGTGAGGTTTACAAGCCTTTTGAGAGAAAGGAAATGGGTGGAATCTGAACTGGCTCCAGAGCTGCGTTTCCAGTTTTGAAAGATTTGTAAGTTCAGGACGGTTGCTCTAAGTCCTCAGAATTTGGAGTGTAGTATAAATGATGTTATAGGGTGATCTACCTGTCCAAGCACATCATCCCTATTTGCTTCATTCCCTCTAGGTGCTTAGTTTTATTTTAACATAGGGTCCAATGCCTGTATAAAACAATTCCTATCAGGCTCTGAATATCAGTTTCTAGTTTTGCCAAATTTCTGATGATAAGTTGCTAAACGTTTTCACATATTTTATCAGGTTTAAGCTGGGACCAACAGTAACTATACTTGGTGGGATTGAACAACTCCATTAATCAGTAACATAGCAGATTCCCAGGAAATCCTCAGTTTCTTGTTAACTCTAGGAAAGGCTCATATTGGGCCCTCCTTCAAAGGTAAGTTATGGGGTATCTGTAAAGCCATGACCTAATAGGTTTTTTATTTAGGTATCCCTTATAACCTAATTTTTTATTAGTTTTTTGCCACAAAACTTTCACGAAGGTTATTTTGGAATTTTGAAATCTTTGCTTTTAAGTGTCATTTAAAAATTATCTTATGTAACTAGAACATTCCTTCTACCATTAGAACATTCCTTCTAATGGCCAATGTAATTCCCCTGAGGCTGGTGGCAGTGTGGTGGGACCCTAAGCAGCAAATGGAGTGCAACCCACATTTCTGTCTGACCATCTCTGGCCACAAAATGGGGTGCAACTGCGTTTTTGTCCTGACACAATTTGGGGTCCCCAACTTGATGATTATCAAGCCAAGCCCTCAGGACACAAAACAAGCTTAGTAAGGTTTCCTGTTTTTTTGTAAATATTTATAATTGTGGAACTTTATTTTTTGAGCAATTGTGCTGATGGTGGCACACTTGACTCTTTCGAGATTAAAGATTTCTCTGTTCCACGGCTGTTAAACTTAATGTGCAAAGGATGTTTTGGAATCTTGAGGGGTCCCCAAAGTGGCCACTGTAATTTTATTATCCTGGTTATCTTGCCAGCCATTTACACTTTCGCCATTTTTTTAAGCTCCTGCAAGTGTCAGCATGAATCTATTGGCGTTCCAATGGGCGGCTGCCTGTTTGGGAATTGGTCGGCTCTAGGATGTGCCACTTCCATTTTAATTTTAGTTCTGTTTTACTGTAACGTCTAAGCAATTTATAGGGACACAGTAATGGATCAGAAATGAGCTGTTTGTGAGTGTCCCTCCCAAAAAGGCATGAACAACCTCTTACGTGCCTCGGTTTCTTCTACCAGCAGTCTCAAACTGCCACTGGCAGTCAGAAGTTGAACAACAGTTCCTTATGTGCGCATTTCCGGACGAACATTTAATTAATTGTCATGCATGATCAGAATGGAGTTTCCTATGGGACCACTTCACGTCACGAGGATTTATGCTCTGACACTTCCACCAGGTTCTCAGTTACCTGAGAACGCCTTTCTGCTGGAAGGAGCTGGTGTCCCTTCTCTTCAGAGCTGAACAAGTTCAGACTCGCGTTTCTCTATCAAACAACTTGTTCAGGCTTTATAGACACAATTCTTTCCAATTTAAAGCCAAATTAAAAAGGTCAGCTTGCCCCATTCACTCCAAAGCTCCCCTCAGGGTTCCCTGACCTGGGACATTCCCTTTAGTTTCCTCTTGCTTAAGACCTTCCCTCTAGGTTACTGTTTCCTAGGACATTCATGCTAGGTTTTTCTTACCAAGGAAATGTACCAGCACCCCGTTTAAGACACCTAGTCTTATGGCATGAAACAGAACATACAAAACTCTGGACCATTGACTCACAATAAGGTCGTCCAGATTTCCAGCAACCTTACTGGGGTGGCTGAAGAATGCTGTGAAGCTGGGGTGGGGGATTCAATGTAGATTCCAGCTGGCGTCCACTCTGTTTTTCTGAAATTCTGCCAACTACACCAAGAACTGCAGAGACAATCAATAATCAACCTCTAAGTCAAATGGGGTGAATTAATTATATAACACTTATACTACGGTGACAATATGTTTTGCTAGTACAGCAGTTCAGTGATCACGAGATGAGCACAGTAGGTCAGTAATGAGTCCTTAGTTTCTGGGAAGAAATGTTTCTCTGCAAAGAGCTGCTGATATGGGAGTGAGGCATACATCTCTATCTTTAGGGGTATCATTCTTGACTATGAGTCACTGTAAATGTTTATAGCAGATGTATGACGCATGCTCCAAAGGTCACATCAGGCCTTTCTCGAAAAACAGGATCAGGCTGAATTGGTTTTAAACCAAATGGCTTCCTCGTAGACCTTAATATGTTAATGTTTCTTATTCTTTTCAGTTCTTCATCATCACCAATGCTGATGAGTTTAGCAAAACCCCTGAGAGTGTCCTGGCTAGTGTGTGTTGGCCCATAGAGACCACTCCCCCCTCTATGCCAAGGAATATGGCAAGACAAGTAGTCATGTTGTACATTGACTTGCAGTACTTGGTGCCCCTCCCGGTCCCCATGCTGTCGGCCCTCGTTATGGTGGTGAGGCTGGTGTCCAGGAAGATAAGTCACTCTTGAGATCACAACATGAATGTCTGGAACCAGGCTGAGCTGTCCCTGGACCTCTGTGGGGCAGGCTGCTGTGGCTGGAGAGAGCGTGACCATGTGATTTGAGTGTTCATGCCACTGGACTTTCTCAGAATCCACACATATGTCCCCATCTGGCTCTGAAGGTCCCATTCTTTCAGACAAACCCTTTTACATGAGGAAGTTGGTGAGGCTGCAAATATACCTCATGCTGAAATTTTACAAACCATCCTATTGGACTCTGGGGTGTGGCTTTCAGAAACATTTGCCCTGTTGTTATAAGAGCGAAGTCATGCTTTGAAGGCGTTCATAGAAGCCCTTCCTTTGGCCTTGTCCAGAACTAGGATTTCAGAGCCCAGGGGTCATCTGTTGCTGCAGGACCTCCAGAGCAGCAGGAAGAGACCAGCCCGACCCACAACCTGACAATGCTCATTCCCAGCCTCAGCTCACTTAACCTGTCTCGATATTGCCTTGCCCCAGCCTTGCCTTCATTCAGCACCTCATTCAAGGTGGTTGCAGAGGCCAATTAAGAGCCGGATGGGCCACTGTGAACCTCGGACTACTGATGTCTCATTCCCTCCATGGCTCCATCGCTGCTGCTCCCGTAACCAGCTGGGCACCTAAGCCATTCCAGTTCCACCTTTGAGGTCTGCTTGCCAGAAGTACTTTTCACCTATTGCTGTGGGCAAGTCCAGGTTGGATCTAGGAAACAAAACACCTACAGGCATTTCAGGAGGAACAGATGCCACCCAGGAGACCAAACCTTATAAAATCGTGAGGGGAGCTGGGGGAGCGTGGTCAGGAGGAACCATTGCTGGCTTCCCC
Organism: Diceros bicornis minor; assembly: GCF_020826845.1. NCBI lineage: Eukaryota > Metazoa > Chordata > Mammalia > Perissodactyla > Rhinocerotidae > Diceros > Diceros bicornis. The sequence continues at coordinate 50,339,962 of NC_080763.1, forward strand.
AGTAGCCCAGGCTGGGGTCCCGGGTATCTCATGACGTTTGCTGCTGCAGGAGGCTGCTCAAACCCGCCTGCACCTCACCAAGGAGCCCTGGCAGGCCACCCTCTCGAAATCTCAAGGAAATGCCCCAATTCTCCTTGTGGTGTGTTTCGCTGTGCCTGTGTGGGGTGTGTGCAGGCTCAGCAGTGTGACGGGTCCATGAGGATGAGGACACGTGGGCAGGGCCTCCATCAACGTCTGGCTCCCCAGGGCTGGGGCTGCAGTAGCTGGGAGGGCGCTCCCTGCTCACCTCGCTGCTCTGGGGGTTCCTGGGGGCCCTCGGCCACCCCTTCTCTGCTCATTTGGGAGGGTGACCCACCTCCCCGCCCTTGCCCTGCTTCTCATTGCACTGGACGCTCACCAGCTTCCCCTTTGTCCCTATTGTGTCCAGGTCCCCATACATATGTGTGACTGTTTGTGACCGTGATTGTGAGCTCTTGTCACAAGTCCTCACGTCTCCATAAACATGTGGGAATGAAGACCACGCAAACGGGAAAATCAAAGGCTGAGTATAGTCAGAGGTGCTGCAGCCAGGCAGTTGGTGCAGGAGGGAGCGTGGGAGCCTTTGTAGTGTTGTTACATGCACATGTGTTCATTGTTACTATGTGCATATAATATATCCATATATGCGTCTTTAGTCTATAAGGTATACATGTAATACATATCACATAATATATATGTTGAAATGTTAAAATATTTTCTATGCATAGAAAGCTTCTTTACAGGAAAAGGAGGGACTGGGGGCATCTGATGGGGACCTGGGGAAACGGGGTGTCCCGTGATTGCTTGATGAGCGCATTTGGCTTTCTCCCATCAGTCCTAAGCTGCAAGTGGGAACAAACATTAGGGAAGCCGTCAGTTACTGATCAAGGCCCGGAGGTTCAGGCCGACCATATGGGATGGTTGTTCACTCTCTGGGCTGTGTCTGGAGATAGAGGTCTGACTCCTTGCAGGTCTGAGCGCAGAGAGCAGGCTGCTGCCGCAGCTGTCCCTGCAGTGAGAGGTCAGCATCCTGGGCTGTGACTGCAGGTTGTGGTCAGGGCTCTGTGTTCATGTGTGGTCTGGCTGCTTTCCGTTTGTGTGTTCAGTGTCTCACCACAATCCCTAAGCCAGTGTCTTCTGCATGTGAATCTGTGAGGATCAGCTGGCAGCATTAATCTCCAGTGGCTCCTGGCCCCACCTGGAGAGACCCCTACAGACACTGTGTGCTTGTGTCGGGGCATGGGGTGGGCAGCAGGTCCATACTTTTAAAGTGACCCCCAGGTGCCACACCCAGTCTGCGGTCAGTGGGACAAGGTATGCTGTGGCCATGGTCCTCATCAGCACCCAGAAACTGGACCCTGTCCTGGCTGAGAGGGAGTTGAGGGGATTTTGAGTAAGAATGGAAGCAAAGGCTTATCTTGTGCTGATAAATATGTACAAACATCAAGGCCCCTCCTGTGTAATTGAGATCTCTGCAGCTTTCTGCTGTGACCCCGGGTGTGCTGGGCATGCACGTCCCCCTTCTGAGCCACAGGCCCCCTTTCCAGAAACAGGTGCAAAACGATGTGCTGCACCCTGACCCCATTTCTCAGCCTCGCCCGCCATCCTTAGATCTCAGAACAGCCTCTGGCAAGTCTGCCTTTTGGGCTGAGCGGGTGTGGTGGACACAGGTAGAGGGAATCATCTGGTCACCAGCCTGCACAGTCATCTTGGGGATGTGCCCCACCTGGGGCTTCACTGCGAGAGCCTTGACCCGGGCATTCCAGTACCTTGCATGTAGACCAGAGTCATCCCTGGAGGGGTAGGGGTGAGCAGTACCCTGGGGGTCCCATCACACTTCACCCTCAAGTCCCCCAGCCACAGGAATCATCTGTATCTGAATAAACCATGCCCATAGTCAGAGAACATTCTAGAAACACTGAAGGAGCTCAGGTAAGGGATGACCCGCCCCTGGTGTCCACCCCCGATAGCTGGAGTGGGTTGTCTTCCAGAAGGGGAGGCTCAGTGTGGTCTGCTCAGATGATTGCTCTGGAATCGGCTCTGACAGCCCTGGCCCTCAGCCTCTGTCCACGTGGATCCTTGGGACTTGTCCCTCAGGGTCTGGGTGCCCCGGGCCCCCTTGGCTGTTCTGACATCCTGCAGCTGCCCCAGCAACCCGCCATCGGGCAGACTCTGACCTCCTGGCTGCCGGGCTGTGGGTGGTCCTCTTGTCAGGAGGACAGGCCAGCCTGCAGAATACCAGAAGGAGGTGGTGCCACGGCAGAGACACCGCTGGGTTGTCTCTGTGCAGGGCCAAGGTCCGACTGGGGCTTTCCGCCCCCTCAGCTGACAGCCCGCTCCTCTCAAGGGGCCTGGACCTGGCCTCCATCCCAGGTCTCAGCCCTGCCTTCTCCTCTCCTCTTTCTCGGTCAGGAGAGGGCTTGCTCCTGTAGCGGGGAGGACGTTTCCCTGTTTCCATGTTAGGTCCTCTTCCTGGAAAATTATTGGCTTTCACGTCAGAGGCAGTTAGCTTGACCGGACTCAGACTCCACATCCATCTGCCATGTGGTTGGCCAGAGCTGAAATCTCCACAGGTCTTTCAACCTCCCAGCCAGTGTTTCTCACTGGGCCCTTTGGAGTTTCCCCTACACACGCACAGTTGAGGGATCAGCCTAGGATTGAGTAGAAATTCCATGCAGATTTTGGGGTTCTCCTTCGGTATCTCTCCTCTTATGGAAATCTCTTCATTTCCAGATGCTCTTGATATGCAGCCCTGAATCCCATGACCTGAGCCCTCTGGCCGGGATGGTGCTGTATCTGCTGTGTTCCCCTTGCACCTGTGGCATGGCCTGGGGGGCACCTGCAGACGGACCTTTCGAGGGCTGAACTTCTCCAGTGTCTGCTTGCTTTGGCCATTCTCCAGCGCCTTCAAACCATTGTTGTTTTGAGCAGTTTTTACAGAGCTTACGATGCTGTCTGCAGGGGTTCATCTGGTATAAGCTGCTCCCCCACTATGGGAACTGGAACTGATTTCTCTCATTTGATTCTTCATTTTCATTTCTCTTGTAAGTAATGTGGTTCAGCATCCTTTTCCTATGTTTAATGGCTTTTTGGACTTCTTTTGTGAGACATCTGTTGAATTCTCTTGCCCATTTCTCTACTGAACTGTTTTATTTTTCTAATTGATTTGCAGGAGTTCTCTGTATATTCAGACCATGTTGTCAGTTGTATGTTTAGGAAATATTGTGAAAGACTCTAAAGGGACCAAAGATGACTTCTTCAGTCTTCAGTGGGAAGCATGGCACTGTCTTGCACCCCTCTCCAGGTTACCCATTTCAGTGGAGGCTCCACACTCTCCATTGTCTTTGTGTCATTACCGAGCCTTTCACAGCTCGGTAACTTGTAGAGAATCGAAGGTGATGGGAATTCTCTTCTCTGGAAGGATGGTTGATTCTTCCTTGTCTCTTTGGAGAAAGCCAGGTGCATTCAAAAATGCATCTGATGATAAATTCTTTTTAGCATTCTTGATTCCACTATATCAATGAGGGACTTTGAATTCTACTTTGAACTGATTACAACCCCTTAATTGATGAGTTAAACAAAGTCTTTGACATGAGTTCATTATCTGTCTGTATGAGAGTCGTGATCACCATGTTAAAACCTGTCCTTTAACATGTCGCAAATGTCTTCTCCCCATGGCCCCACTTATCCTGGGTTGAGGAAGTTCTGTGACCGGGGCGGGGGCAGGAGACCAGGTGTTGAGGAGCAGACCCAAGGGAGGCCAACCACCCCCTTCCTCCAGGGCTCTGGGTCTGGGCGCTCCCCCGGGACAGCTTCCCTCAGCCCCTTCTGTTGTGTGGCCTCACAGCCCCACACTTTCCCCTCACAGCACTTATCTCAGTGTCCTTATGTCACTGTTTGTGGGATCATGTACTTCACGTCTGGGGAGACAGACGCAGGTGTATACTGAATGTGAGAAGCTGGCACAGACACAGGCCAGGGGAGGGTGGGTGCATTCTGCTGAGTGCATTAGGGAAGACTGACAGAGGAGGAGGTGTGGAGCTCAGAGCTAAGAGAAGGCTGTGTAGGACTTGCAAGGTGTGTAGAGGGAAGGAACACTAGGAGAAGGGAACAGCATGGACAAAGACTCAGGGTAGGAGGCAGCGTGAGTGTCCAAGGTAATAGATTCCTGAGTTCGTGGGGACAGGACACTATGTGTGTGTGTTTCTGGACCTAACTATCCTCTTTTGGGCGAAATTGTGTTCCCCAAATTCAAAATTGAATCCCTGACCCCCAGGACTTCATAATGTGGCTGTCTCTGGAGATAGAGTCTTTCAACTGGTAATAAGTTAAAATGGGGTCAGTAGTCTGGGCCCTAATCCAGTGTGACTGCTCTCCTATAAGAAGAGGGATCAGGACAGACACTGGCCGAGGTAGGCTGGGGCGAGGACACAGGGAGAAGAGGCTGTCTACACAGCCAGGAGAGAGGCCTCAGCAGAACCCCACTCTGCTGACACCTGCTCTGGACCGTGCAGCCTCCAGACGTGTGAGAGAACAAATGTCTGTTGTTCAGGCCGCCCAGGCTGGTCATTGCAGCAGCCGTGCTGACTCATACACACCCAGCACGGGGGTCTTCCTTCTGGCCACAGCCAGTGCTGGAAGCTCCTCCTGCCCGCGGAGCCCAGGCTGGCCCTGCTCCCCACCAGGCCCCGTCACCCCTCTCGCCCCTCCTCATAGCCCCGTTTCTGGGCTGCCTTCCTCCCCCATGGAACCCCAGGGGATGGAGGAGAGCTGAGAGCAGGAGAGTAGGAAGGGCTGGAAGATTCTGGAGCTGTGAGTGTGTGGAAGGAGCCCCTGATACTGGAGTTTGCGAGGCTGGGGATTTCACGAGTCCTGTCCACACAGCGAGGTGTGGAATTTTCAAGGATGTTTTATTGTTGTTTTAAAGAAAGAAATGATAAAGAATATCAACGGGCTCCAGAAATTTAAAAAGAAGGGAAAAAGCTACCGAAGCTACATCTGTGGCCTTTCCTTTGAGCAATGTCTCTGCGTATTGTCCCCCGGTAGTCGGGGGGGCGTCCGCCTCTCCTTCCTGTGAGCATCCCTGTCCTTCCATCTAGAGATGCCGACTTGCCATTCACTCAGAGACGTGAGGGGGGAATCAGTTCTGGGGTGGTAAGGTCAGGGTTCTTCTCCCCAAGGCCATGGGCTGTCTGCTTGGAGGTCTCGTCTCTCATGCCTGGGCCATGGAGCAAGCTGTACTTCCTGTGGACCGTGACTCAGGCCCTTAGGCTGCAGGATTGCATGGTTGTACCTGCGGCCTTGCTTTCCCATCACCCCTCCACCTCTGTCCACGATGGCTGAGTCACCCCCCCTTGGGGAACTGGTCACTAGGTCCCTCTCCAGGAAGCCATCTGGCCTGACGATCACTCCTTCCCCTCTTGGTGCTGTCCCCACCCACCAGGGCTCCGGCAGCGGCCGTGGGCCCAGGCTTCCCTCCGAGAGGTCTCCTCCGTTGACGGTGATCCGAGTGACCATTAGGGGCATGTCTAGAAGCTTCCCTGTTGGTGGACAATGGCCCCATGGCCTCCTGGCTTTGGCAGAAGATGTTCCCACTCAAGGATCTGAAACCACACGTCTCCGCTCAGGACCCCTGTGTCCTGGACCCTGGCATGGATGTGGTATGCATGAAGGCCTGTCCCTGCCCAGACGGACACGGGCAAGTCGGCTCTGCAACTCCTCCAGGGTGACCACACATGGCGACCCTGGGATAGTCCTGGTGAGGGACACTCGGCCCTGATGACTCAGCGTCCACATGGCCCAAGTGTCTCTTGGCGGCTGCTGTGGAGGGGCGGTGGGCGTCCTTCAGCTCAGTTTGGGGTTACAACTGTTGCCTGCCTGCTTCTCCAAATGAGGTGAGGGGGCAGGATGCAGTCTGTGATGACTGTGAGGCCAGAGGGCGGGGTGCAGGCCTAAGGGGCCATGATTTTGGAGTCTGGCGAGGTCAGAGGGCAGCGGAGTACGTCTATGAGGCAGCCTGAGCGTAATGAACCAAAGGACTCAAATCCTGTCTGGGGTCCAGGGCGGTCTGGGATGCCCGCCAGGAGGAGTGGCCCTAGGTTCCCTGCCCGATCGTGTTCCTGTAGTCGGGGACCATCGTCTCCTTCAGCTCCACCACCGAGGAGAAGATCCACTTCACCTGTGGGCGGGCGAGGGTGTGAGCATGGCCTGGACCCCAACACCAGCCTCCTGCCAGGGCCTGCCCTCCCTGTATCTGGGGCCGCCTGACCTTGGGGGGTCCAGGTGAGGACGACATGGGGACATGTTGGGGACAGTGAGGTGACAGTGAGGGGATAAATGGAGAGAGTGAGGGGGCAGGGTGAGGGCAGTGATTGGATGGAGAGGGAGCAGTGAGGAGACAGTAATGGGAAATGAGGTGACTGTGTGAGGACCGCAAAAGGACAGTGAGGGGAGGCGAGGGGACAATGAGGGGACAGTGGGGATACAGTGTGGGGACATCATGGTGACAGCGAGGGGACGATGTGGGGATGGCCTGGCCCACCTTGAAGAGGGTGATGGTGGCGCTGTAGCACATGCTGAGCAGGAAGAGTGTGATGAAGATGGAGATGGTGGTCCACAGCCCGTCCAGCTCCCCGACCTGGGTCTTGACACAGCTCTCGTCCAGGACTACCTCTGGACAGGGAGGGGGTGGTCAGTGCTGTGCCTGCCCGAGGGGGCCTGGCACAGTGTCGTCGGTGATGCGGGGGGTGATTCCCTCTGGGGCAGGGTGGGAGGGGCAAGTGGAAGCCCCCGACTGGGAAGGACCAGCAGGGCCCTGAGGTCAGTTTCTGGGCCCTGGTCTCAGCTCCCCCATTCCTCCAACTGGGACCCCAGGACTCAGCTCACACCCCAGACCCAGATCTCAGCCTGGCCAGTGGGGGACAGCCCTCTCCTCTGCTCTGCCCAGTGCTGGGGCCTTCTGGGAAGAAGGTGCCCTGACCCCTGCAGGACACAGGCTCAGGAGCCGCCTCCTTTCTCCCAGGGACCAGGCCCAGAGGGTGGAGGGACAGCAAAGCCTATCCACAGTGGGGTCCCTGCCCCAGGGAAGGGCCGAGACATGGTTGGGGTGTGTCCCCAGAGAATGAGTGGTCGAGTGCTGGGGACAAGCTGAGTGTGCGGGATTTCTGTGTGTCAGGGTGGGGGTGTATGTGCCCCGGGGAAGAGGAGGGCCAGTTATCAGAGCTGGTCATTGTGGTCAGTGTGAAAATGAGGCCTGAGCAGCCCCCAACGTGTTGGAGACTGTGGGGACCCTCTGGTGTCCACGGTGAGGGTTCAGGAGACTGGGCTCCGTGCTCTGTTGGGAATGTGCAGGTTGCCCTTGTGTGAGCGTGTGTGTGTGTGTGTGTGTGCGTGCTCACGTGCGTGTGTGAGGAGGTGGTGTGTGCTGGCACTGCTCAGTGAGAGGGGCTTGTGTTCAGTGTGGCTGGGTTCAGTGTACACGTGGGCATCAGGGACCGTCCCTTCTCTGAGCACTCAGGGCCAGCTGCCTCTGTTCCTTTGGGGACCAGGGATGAGTGTCCCCATGAGTGGACAGGCCTGGCCCCCGCAGCACAAGGCCAGACATTGCCACTTTGACTGAGGGAGGGTGGTGTCCTGCTCTCGGAGTGCCTGAGGGCAAAGCAGGGCCTGTCCCATCACCAGGGGCCAGGAAAGCATCCCATGTGGGCCAGAGCCAGCAGGCAGAGCTCTGGAGTGGCCCAGTGGACAGGGAACCCTGGGGACAAGGACCAGCCACTATCCCACAGCTTGGGCTCCTACCGAGGAGAGACAGCCTGTGAGCCCATTTCCCTGAAGGGCTCCGGAAGGGCTTCTCCTGTTCCCTGGCCACACTCCAGCCCCAAGCAGCTGCTGCTGGAGGGGGGCCCAGAGGAGATGCCACCTCTGTTGCAGCCCCCTCCCCTCCTCAGGCAGCACCTCTAGCCGTCCTGGGTGGCCTCCACAGCCCAGAGCTTTGGGTGTGGCCCAAGTGGGACCAACTCTCTCCCATAATGGTGACAATTGTGGCCTTGGAGCCTGGATCCCTGTTGCCCACGTGCCTGGCCATGCACCTGAAGTATGCCTCAGAAAGAACCGTGACAGTGTTGCAGGGTCCCAGGACCATGCTGGGTGCTTTATTTCATGCCAGGGGGCCCGGGAGGTATGTACACAGGGGTAGGGGCTCAGGTGTCTTTGTGGGACCCTGAGATCCCAAGGGGCTGGAGGGAGGACTCGCTGGGGTGCTGGGCACGTGGCTCATTTACCCGGAGACTGGGAGGTGGATCTCTGCCTATAGTGATTGTGGAGAGCCTCGTGCATCACCGCACACGTGAATACGTCTCCCTGGTGCCACCTGATCATCTCCACTGAGAACTTGCTGTACACGAAGTAGGACCCGTTGCTGTCCAGCTGGGCTGGGGTGGTGCTGTACTTGCCCTCCGGCTCCGTCAGCCCATTGCTCTGCCACTCAACATTGATGTCAGATGGGTAGAAGTCTTTGACCAGGCAGGTCATGCTGACCCTGTTCCTGGACAGCTTGTCCGGGTGTGGGGGCAGGGTGTACACCTGTGGCTCCCGGGCCCGCCCTGTGGGGACAGGGGTCAGTAGAGCTGGTCACTCCCCGGGCACCCCCTGGCACCCTCCCTGCACCCATCTGTCCTGCTCCCACCTTTGGCCCTGGAGATAGTCCTCTCAACAGGGAACAGGAGGGCTCTGCTGTTGACCTTACACCTGAACTCCCTTCCACTCAGCCAGTCCTGGTGCTGGACGTGCAGGGCGCTGACCACGCGGTAGGTGCCATTAAACTGCACCTCCCCTGGCTTCGTCCTGGCTGTGCGCACCTCCGTGCCGTCCACATACCAGGTGAACTGGACATAGGGGTTGTCCTGGCTCACTTCCACCAGCACGCAGGTGACCTCGGGTGTTCGGGAGATCATGAGGGTGTCCTTGGGTTTCAGGGGGAAGATGAAGACTGAAGGGCCTCCCTGGAAACCATGACCTAGGGTAGGAGACATGGGGGGGTGGTCAGCGCCTGGGCGCACTGCCTCTTGGGTACTCATCCCCCCACAGGCCATGCCTCTGCTCTGCCAACTCCTAGGGGTGGAGGACGAGGCCCGTTTGGGGCAGTCAGAACACGTGGGGCAGTTGGGCACCGGAGGGAAGCTGGGCGTTCTTGGCTCTGCAGAGAGAGAAGACTGGGGGTTACCGGGGCTGGTGGAAGATGGCTTTGGGGTGGGCTTAGATCAGGGCCAGGTTTTGGCAGATCAGAGTCCAGCGCCCACCTCTGTGGGCCCAGGGGCTGGGTTAGGGGTGTCCAGCCTGCCCCGCCCCAGGCACGGCGGAGCCGCCCAGAGGGCCCCTTCCTGAGCTTGGGAGGCCTCCACTGCTGCCCTGGGGTCCAGGCAGGAGGGCTGACCCTGGGCCAGTCTGTCAGAGAACGCCCCCCGTGCAGCTCCTCCTCTTACCGACTTTCTTGTCCACCTTGGTGCTGCTGGCCGGGTGGGCTACGTTGCAGATGAAGGTCTGGCTCGGCCAGCTGCTGGCAGGCAAGGTCACAATGCTGCTGAGGGAGTAGAGCCCCAAGGACTGCAGGACGGACTGGAAGGTGTGCACGCTGCTGGTCAGGGCGCCTGAGATCCAGGACACGGTCACCGGCTCTGGGAAGTAGCCAGAGACCACGCAGCCCCGGGCCACTGTGGAGTCAGATGTGGTCCCACAGCCGGGGGCCAGAGGGAAGATTGATGGGGCTGTGGGTGAGGCTGCAAGAGAGGAGGCCGTGTGACCATCAGGACCTCACTCTGAGAGGGTCCTGGCAGGGCGTCAGGTGCCCAGGCCTTGGGCACCGCTGAGCCCACTGCCCACGTGCTTCCAGAGAGTCTGCAGACTAGATGCCCCACGTGGCTCCCTGTCCCGCAGGGCTGGTGCCGTTGCAGGCCACGGGCTCTGGACCAGTCACCATGTCCGTGCTGGATGACCACTTGGATTAGAGACCTCCCGGGCCTCTGCTCCCTATCCCTGATTAAGCCTCCTGTGGGTGCCCCGCCTGATCAAGCCCTCTGTCTGAGCCCTGACTGGAGATCCCAGCTCCTGGCTGGCTTCTGCTGGTCCCCCAAATCCTCTGCTTGGGGCGTGGCCCACCCTGGCCCTGCCTGGGGCGAGTGAGCATCTCTTCAGGTGTGGTGGGCCTTGGCCCTGCACTGCCCATGTCTGCTCTCGGCCCTTCAGCCCAGAGATCTTGTCATGGTCTGTCTCTGCTCCCCAGGCCCAGTGTCTTCTGAGTCAACTCTGCCAAGTCACCAGGGACCCATGTACCCAACCTGTTCAGACCCCGTCCCTGCCCTGGACTCATCACTCCCTTGGACCCTCTCCCAGCCCCGGACCCTCTCCTTCCCTGGACCGCATCCCTTTCCTGGACCTGGTCCCTGGGAATTTCCTTCTCCCCCTGCCCTCTTTCCCTGTGGCCCCCCAGCCCGGGCTCCTAAATCTGCCTCTGGGCCCACCCATCCCTCCTCAGTTCCTCCTGGCATGGCTTCCTGAGCTCACCTCCGGCCCCTCCCTCACAGAGCCGCCCGCCCTCCGCCATCCCTGCTCTTGGGCCTGTCCAGCTCCTTCCTCACTCCAGAGCCCTCCTCCGGCCAGGGTCCTTCCAGAGCCAGCCTGCCCCTCGCCATGGGTGGGAGCCGTGCACGGCCCTCGGCCCTCCTCTCCCCTCGGTGCCAGCATTCCCAGGCCCCAGTGTGGGCCTGGGTGCACCCTCTACCCACACACCCCGGCCAGGCCTGTCCCCTGTGTCCCTGACACCTGTCTGCTCAGCCCCAGGGCCCTGCCCGGGCTCTCCCCAGGCTGGCAGCCCAGGGTCAGGCCCGAAATGGGCCCCTCTCTCTTCCCTCGCTGGGTCGAATGTCCTGTGCCACCCCACACTGCTTCCACATGTCTACCCCTACTGTCCCACTTCCCCACAAGCCCCCAGAACAGGGCCGGTGCCCTGGGACCCAAAACTACATCCCATCTGGTCCTCTCATGGGTGCCCTTCTGCCCCTTCATCCCCAGAGACCTAAATCCCAGGGTCCCCATCCCTCCCAACTAACCATCCCACCCAGTCCCTCCACCAGCTCACTCTCCTCCCTGCACAGGGAGGACACCTGAGGCCCCTGAGTCCCAGCTGTCCCTGCTCCCTGTACCTGCTCAGCTCCACCTGTCCTGGGTGCCGTTTATCTAAGGCCCAGTGATTCTTGTCCCCGGAGCTCCTGGGAAGCCCCCTGCCCCTCCTGCCCTCCCACCTGCCCTGCTCACCTGCCAAGCTCAGCCCGCTCCCCTGGACCTCCTGGGCAGCCCCTGCTCCTCCAGCTCTCCCAGGTGCCTGCTTACCCGCTAAGCTCTGCCTGCTCCCCCGGAGCTCCTGGGCAGCCCCCTGTCCCTCGTGCCCTCCCAGCTCCATGCTCACCTGCTCCTCCAGAGCTCTTGGACAGCTCCCTGCCTCTCCTGCCCTCCCACCTGCCCCTGCTCACCTGCTAGGCTCTGTTTGTTCCCCTGGAGCTCCTGGGCAGCCCCTGCTCCTCATGCCCTTGCAGCTCACCCGCTAAGCTCCAACTGCTCCCCCGGAGCTCCTGGGTAGCCCCCTGCCCCACCAGTCCTCCCAGGCCCCTTCTCTCCTATAGCCACTCTGCCTGCCCCTCTGGAGCTCCTGGGGCAGGTTCTGCCCCCTTGTGCCTTCCTACCTGCCCCTTGGCTCCTGTAGCTTCTCTGCCCTTCGTCCCTGGAGCACCTAGTCTGCAGCAGCTCCCTACTCCCCTGCCCTGTGATCCACTCTCCCACAGGTCCCTGAGATCAGCCCAGGACTGCTGGGTCTCCCCAGGGCTGCCTCTGCCCCTCCTGCCTGTCCCAGCACCCTCAATCCAGGTTCCCCTATGCTCCTGGACTCATTCATTTCCCAGTGCTGGGCTTTGTCTCCTGGAGCTAGCAGGTTCCCACCTTCTCTCTGGTCAGCTCTTCCCTGGCAGACCCCCAACATTGTCCCCTCCTGGAGAAGCTCCTGCCCCCAGCCAGGCCTCACCCTCTCCTTGCCCCTCACCACCCTTGGAAGCCCCATCTGGAAGCCCCTCTGGACCTTGCTCTCTCCAGTTGCTGGGTCAGCTGCCCTGTGCCCACCAGCTCGCCGCCGCTGGAGCCCCAGATCCTGCTCCTGACCCTCACTGCCGAGCTCCCGACGCCACTCCTGTAGCCTACTGAGCTCCTGCTCAACCCTGGGCAGTCTGAGCACACAGGAGCCCACACTGCCCCCTGCTATGCTCCCAGGTCACCTGCTGCCCTTGACCTTGGCCATAGCCCAGGACCCAAGGCCACCTCCTCTGACACTGCCCTGGGGCTTCAGCTGTCTCCATTTGTGGGGACAGTATCCTTAGGCCACCTGGGGATCCTCTTCCTCCCCTTCACTGAGCCAGCACCCTCCCTGTGTCCCGGGATGAAGCCTATCTATCCATCTTGGCTTTTGTCCTGCAGAAGATCAGATCCAGCCCAACCCTGCACTCAGCACTGACGGCCAAGCAAGCTGTCAGATTTCTGGTCTCCCAGCCCATAACATTCCTCAAGGTTGACCTCCTTCGGCCTCCAGTGCATCCAGCTCTGTTGGCGTGGACATGTCCCTGCCCACGGCTCCTTGGTGCTGGCTCTGGATCCGCGCTGTGACCTGTGGGCAGCCTGCCTTCTCCCGTGCTGGCTCAGCTGCTCGAGCCCCTCTGTGATATCCCTGAGGACCTGGCCTCCCCTCAGCTTCTGCAGCTGGTTCCACTGTCCCCACTCCCTCCCCCTCCTCCTTGGGGACCCCACTCACTGAGGGTGGGAGCCATGAGTATGGCTCCACCTCAGTCCAGCCTTGGTCTCTGAGGAACCCCTGCCCCCTCTGTGCTGTGGCCCCTGGCATTTGTCTTCTGCCGGCCCTGCGCTCTGTGCCCACTGCCTCGCTTCCTAGGAATTCATAGTCGATTCCCGGAGGTGTGAATGCCCTCTCAACGACCCTACAAAGACTAAGAACAGGACTGAAACCTGGGGGCACTGCTTGCTTCCTGAAGTACCCTTTTCTTCTTGGTGGTTTGTGTCTCAGATGGCCTGGGGGGAGTCCAGACGTTGTGGGGGCTGCCTCATGTGGGTGTGTGGGAGTGGAGTGAGGCGGGTACCTGGGACCCCGGGGAGAGTGCCAGAAGCCTGGCCTCATGTGCTGTTCTTTGCTCTCTGCCTCCCACACGGATTATGCCCACTTGACCCGCCAAAGTTCGAGGTACCCGGGCCTCACACCTGAGCTGTCTGGTTCCCCCAACCCCAGTGGGCACCTCTTCCTGCCGTGATCAGCATGCAGTGTGGACACAAATTGTCCTGCTCACAGCCTGCAGCCCAGCCGAGGGCCTTGTCCTGACCACCCACCAGGACGGCCCCCTGAGGAGGAAGCTTTCTTCCTCTGGGTCCCTTCCTCTTCCCTCCTTCCCTCTCGGGCTCCATCCAGGGCCAGATCTCTGACAGAAGGATGGTGCAACACCCAGGGTCAGAGGGAAGCTATTCTCCCAGCCACAGCTCTCCTCCGGGGGACAGATCGAAGTCTGAGGTGCAAGCACAGAGTTCACGGTGTCACCGGGGCCCCGAAAGTGCTCCTCCATCTGAGAGACAGTGTGCAGTCCCTGTCCTCCGATCTGTGAGCTGAGACCCAGCTGACCATGTGTGTGGGGGCACATGGATCCTCAGTGTCTCGTGTCTTGGAGTGCTGTGGCTCACCCCAGGCCCCGTGTGCAGCCCTGGGCTGCCCTGTATCTTCCACGTTAGGCCTTGGATCGGGGATCCCTGGGAGGCACCGTGGACGCCACCCCAGAATTGCCAGGGGCTGGGAAGGTGACTGGGGGGTGTCGGGCCTGGCTTCTTCCAAGTGGTCGTTGGTCAGAGGCTTGTGCTGTGGCCCCTTCAGGTGGGCTGGGAGCAGAGTCCAAGGAAGTAGGAAGCGAACCTTCTAGGAGGTGCCCTCAGACGCAGGAGGGAAGTTGGCCCTCCCACCTACTGGTGTTTGCAGCACCTTTTGACCTCAGGTGTCCCCAGAGCCGCCCACGTCCTCCAACCATGTCCTCAGGGTCCCTTCACCTTCCCACCATCAAGTCCTCATGCCACTTGCCACAGTTGGGGGTTTCTCAGAGCAGCACTCACGTCCAGGTCCCAAACCTTGGTCTGGTGGCTAATGGGTGTGCATGGGACGCTGCACAGTGAGAGGCTTGCACAGCTACCCTGCTGAATTTGTTGGGGTGTTGGTGGCCTACAGGCAGTACCAGGTACTGTGGGCTGGGGGCACTCCTTTCTGCTCCACTCACATCAGCAAGGGGCTGGAAGGCTCTGCCTGGAGTCCTGTACCTGGGCTGCGTGGGTGCCCATGGTCCCCTCTGTTTCCATGAGCCTCTCTGTGCGGATTCCCCAGCCCTGTTCTGTCACATAACTGGACTGTTGCTCAGTGCCTGGGCTTGACTCCCAGGAGAAGCTCTGTCTCCTTAGGTCCTGAACTCAGGTATCTAGCAGTGTCCCCTCTGCAGCCCCCTCCCGTCCCCATGGAGGTGGTCTCACAGGCCCCTGGTGTCTGGAGAGGGAAGTGAACCCTGCCTCTGCATGGGGCAGAGCCAGCTGATGGAGGCATGTGTAGTCCTGGAAATGTTGCTGTGGCCACTTTGCAAAATGCCGTTAGCCACAGCCTTTTTTGAGGAAGATTAGCCCTGAGCTAACATCTGTTGCCAGTCCTCCTCTTTTTGCTGAGAAAGGTTGGTCCTGGGCTAACATCCATGCCCATCTTCCTCTACTTTATATGTGGGATGCCTGCCACGGCATGGTTTGAGAAGCAGTGCATAGGTCAGCACCCAGGATCCAAACTAGAGAACCTTGGGCTGCCACAGCAGAGCATGTGAACACAACCACTACACCACTGGGCTGGTCCTGGAGAAGCCGTTTTGTTATAATGAGAAATGTGAATCCACGTGTGTAGGCCTTTTAACTCTGCAGTGTATGAATTAGTTAACAGTGCCTGGTATGTTCCTTTCCAACTGGGCTGCAAAGGGTCTTTTATCTGGTGTCTTTTCCAATAAAGAAAATCTCCAGGTTATAGCCCATGATCTTTAAGTTCTTCATCTCCCAGGAGCTTCATCTCCTGCTGTGAAAGAAATCAGCTACCAACCTTTCATTTCTTTTAAGTGTCTGGATGAGACCTTGACAATAACGCAAGATGTCTACCGTGAGCAAAACTGGTTCAAACATTCACTCACCTAATTGCATAGGTCATCCTGTTATTGTTTCAAGAGGAGACAGCCGATGTTTACCAAAGGGTTTAGATCTAAGACTGGGAGCACTAGTGGAAGATCTTTTGGCCGTGAGTGATTAAATGTTTCTGAAAGCTTTGCCAATGGAGTTTTGATTGAGCCATTAGTTAAAATGTTGCATTTTTTGGCCAAATGTCATAAGTAGATTTAATTATTTGTCTAGTCAAATGAGTTCCTTAGTCACTGTGTAACTCAGTATGAATTCCCCAAACAGGAACTATCCTTTCCAATAATAATTTACCTACTTCAAAAGCCATTGCTCTTCTGAAAGGAAAAACCTCAACACAACGTGAGAACACACAGATAATTTAAAGATATTTATGTCCTGGAGATGGTGGCATCTGAACAAAGTCCAACTTTCATACCTCAGAGGGTTGCTTAGGAAGGAGAAAGTGGCTTTGTGACCCATGAAGTGGTTTCCCTGTATGATGCTTTGTGCATATAGCACAACAAGCACAGACATTATGAGCCACTGTGAGAGAAAGTTTCCAAAAGTATTGTTTTCCCCATGAAATCATCTTTTCTTGTGCCCAATGGCTAATTGATGTATATGCCAGAGCAGAGGCAACTGTGCTCCAATAGGCACTAAGGGTTTTTTATCAGGTCTGAACCATATCTGTGTAGTAGTGTCAAAAATTATCTCTTTTCATTGTCATACTTGTTTCTCTTCTTCTGTGATTTCTTGAGGCTGTAGAAGGAAATCCTTTATTGGGATAACAGAGTTAATAGAAAGTTGTGGTCATTCTCAAGGCTGCACAGGATGTCCAGCCTGGTAATATTCCTGCTTATCTTCTAAAAAGACCCATCTGTAAACCAAATTAGATAATAAAATGCACTCATGGTCATTTTCCTCCTGTGATGCTGGATGCAAGGTAGCAGGGTTAAGATAATGACTAGAATTAGAAGTGATAACATTATACCAGGATATAGTAGAAATCTTTTTTTTTTCATAAATTTCGTATAATTTCTAAAACACTTATATTAATAAGTGATATACATGCAAAGATATTCATAAAGGAGGCTTTGCATGACTTATTTGACAATGCATCCCATATAATTTAACATACCAAATGAGTCTAATTAGTTTGGTTTCTCCCTCCTTATAGGCAGAGAGAATCAGTTCTTTGAGGAGTCTCAGGGGCCCACCAGAATTTCTCAAAGTTACTTTCAGATCAAAAGAAAGACCTTATTTAGGATTTGAACTTTGGGAAAGCTCTTGAAAAATAGCAAATGGTTTTAAAATACTTGGTCAAATAGCATCATAGGTCATTGTGAAACAATGCTTAGTTATCCATTTAACCATGGTGACAAATAAGGATTTTCAGGCAAGTATAGACAATTAAACAGCTGTAAGAAAAACCTTAGCTCCTGTGATTAAAGACCTGATAGAAACAATAAAGGAAATTTATTTTGATAGGACATAAAATCCTTACCCTTCTGGTACACAGCTCAAAAGCAACTGAAAACCTTTCATAATCTCTTTATCAAGAGGAGTCTAAAAGTCCAATAAAATTATCCTTTTAAGAGAGATAAAACCAAATTCTAATTTTTGTACCAGCTTACTGTTGATATTAAAACTTATTCACTTAACAAATTCATTTTAATCTTAATGAACTTGACCATACACAAAACTGTTTCCTCAGGGTTCCTTTTCCACAAACCTTCTATAACTTTGTTTTTACATCCAGAATTTGTCCCATGCCTTCTTTCCTCTTTCCTAGAACTTCAGGACACATCTATCTTTCCTAACAAAAGAGACAAAATTATCTCCATTTCTTATACCTTCTTTACTTAAAACATACATCTTGCTTTCCTTAATTTTTTATATTGGCCTCCTGTGTATTGGCAAACCCACAAATACTGTCTAGAAACATGAGCTTTCTCATAGAAAATTTCTCAGCATGGCACAAACATGTTTATGAAAAATGCCAAGTGTTTTTCTAGTTTCTCTGAAATAAGAATCCAAAGGTAGATAAATCTATGTTTTGTAATTAATATCTAACATTTTATAATATTTGGAAATGACCTAGATATTCAATAAATTTTATCATTTAGTTTAGCAAAACTCTAGGTTTCAAGTTACCAAAACGTTTTGAATTTATTTTATTTTTTATTTTTTGGTGAGGAAGGTTGGCTCTGAGCTAACATCTGTGCCCTTCTTTCTCTATTTTGCATGTGGAATGTCGCCACAGCATGGCTTGATTAGAGGTGTGTTGGTCTGCATCTGGGATTTGATCTTGTGAACCCTGGGCCACCGACATGGAGTATGCGAACTTAATCACTATGCCACTGGGCTGGCCCTTGAAATTATTTTAAGTACCTACACCATAACACATAATTATTGTATAAATTTCACCTGAATGCATTTATCTTCTTTCAATCTATTTGGTTTACTGTTCCCAATAATTATATATAGATTGGCCACAAAACTTCAAAAGACATTAAACAAATCAACTGTTATCCTAAGGTATTTATTGTTGACAAGTTTTGTAAGTTGATAATGTGTCTGTATCATACCTAATGCTGATAACTCTGGGAATATGTTTATTTAAATCAAACTGACAAATTTAAATAAGCCTTCATTTCCCAAAGATTGTTTTAAATCTTGTTACATGAAAGACATTTGTGTTAGTTTCCATTACATGTATATAAACACTTAGTTTAAGCTAATCAACTAGAGCTCCTTTAGAAATTATACCGTCTGGAGGTAAAACTGTCACACATATATAACGTCTATATAGACAACACATGCACAGAGACTCCACAGCTATTGTTTTAAAATGATTGCTATGAGCCAGGTACAGTAATACAAAGCTGACTAACTATGAAAGAATAGTTAAAGCCAAATTTTGTTTTAAGTTTTTTCTACTAATGTTTGTGGAGAAGACAGTTAAGATGCTAGCTATCAGACAAGAGTGCTTTCATAGCCGTTTTTCTCTTCTTTTTCTTTTCTTCCACCTTCTGTCTTAGTAATTGATGATGGACTACATGACAGTTGTTGGAGAGTTTACAAGCTTTTTGAGATAAAGGAAGTGGGTGGAATCTGAACTGCCTCTAGAGCTGCATTTCCAGTTTTGCAAAGATTTGTAAGTTCAGGACGGTTGCTCTTAATTCCTCAGAATTTGGGGTGTAACTCAAATGACATTATAGGGTGATCCACCTGTCCAAGCGCATCATCCCTATTTGCTTCTTTTCCTCTGGGCACTTAGTTTTCTTTTACCTTAATGAAGAATGCCTGTAAAAAATAATTCCTACCCGGCTCTGAATATCAGCTTCCAGTTTGGCCAAATTTCTGACCATAAGTTGCTAAATCTTTTCACACATCTTATCAGGTTTCAGCTGGGACAAACGGTAAGTCTACCTGGCAGCACTGAACAAATTAATTAACCCTTAATTTATCAGTTTCCCAGAATATCTCTCAGAGTATTGTTATCTCTGGGAGGGGCTCATATTGGGCCTTACTTTAAAGGTACATTATGGGGGTGTCTGTAAAGCCACGACCTAATAGACTTTTCTTTTAGGTCCCTCTTATAACTTAATTTTTTATTAGCTTTTTGGAACAAAACTTTCAGGAAGGTTATTTTGGAATTTTGAAGATTATGCTTTTAAGTGCAGTTTTTTTTTTTTTTGTGAGGAAGATTAGCCCTGAGCTAACATGTGTTGCCAATCCTCCTCTTTTTGCTGAGGAAGATTGGCCCTGGGCTAACATCCGTGCCCATCTTCCTCTACTTTATATGGGACGCTGCCACAGTATGGCTTGACAAGTCTGTTTGTACCCAGGATCTGAACCCGTGAACCCCAGGCCACTGAAGCAGAGTGTGCAAACTCAACCGCTATGCTTAAGTGCACTTTTTAAATGATCTTATTTAGTTGCAAGGTTCCTTCTAATGGCCAATGTAATTTCCCTGAGGCTGCTGGCAGTTGGTGGGACTCTTAGCCTCAAATAGAGTGTAAGCTGCCTTTCTGTCTGACCATGTCTGACTGCAAAATGGGGTGCAACTGCACTTTTGTTTGACTGTAATTTGGGGCTCCCTACCAGATGATTATCAAGCTAGGACACAAAACAAACTTAGTGGGATTTTCAGTTGTTTGTAAATACCTTCAACTTCCAGAATATTTAATTTTTGTGCAATTGTACTGGAAGGTGGCACACTTGACTCTTTTAAAATTAAAGATTTCTCTGATCCTTCGCTTTTAAACTTAGTGTGAAAAAGACAAGTTCAGTAGCTCAAAGGAGCCCCAAAGTGGCCGCTGTAATTTTAAATGATCTTGCCAGCTGTTTACAGTTTTCCCCATTTTGTGAAGCACTTGCACGTGTCAACATGAAGCCAGGCGGAATTTCAATGGGAGGCTGCCCGCTCAAGAATGGGTCACCTTTTAGAAGTGCGGCTTCCTATTTCTCTCGTAGTTTCATTTTACTACAAAGTCAGAACAATTTCTAGAGGCAGTGTAGCGGGTCACAAATGTGCTTTTTGTGAGTGTCCCTCCCAGAAAATGTGTGAACACCCTCTTACGTCCCTTGGTTTCTCCCACCAGCAGTCTCAACCTGCTGTGGGGACTCGGAGTGCTGGTCAAGCAATCCTTATGTGCAGGTACCCGGAGGAGCCTTTAATTAATTCACGTGAATGATCACAGTGGAGTTTCTCATGGGCCCACTACACGTCACGAGGATTTACCCTCTGGCACTTCCACCAGGTTCTCAGTCACCTGAGAACACAGTTCGGCTGGAAGGAGCTTGTGTCCCTTCTCTTCAGAGCTGAACAAGTTCAGACTTGCATTTCTCCATCAAACATTTTGTTGAGACTTTATACAGACAATTCTTTCCAATTTAAAGTCAAATTAAAAAGATCTGCTTTCCAAATTCACTGCAAAGTTCTCTTTCTAGTCGCCTGGCCTAGGAAATTCCTCCTGGATTCCTCTTACCTAGGACCTTCCACCTAGGTTCCTCTTTACCAGGACATGTCCCTTAGGTTCCTCTTTCCTAGAATATGTACCAGTACCCCTTAAGACACCTCGTCTTAAGGCTTGAAACAGCTCGTATAAAACTCTGGACAATCGATTGAAAATAAGGAGGTCCAGGTTGTGACAGTGAAACCAGAGTGGGGGAGTCAATGGGCCTATGTTCGTTCAGAACACTGGTTCAGTGTAGATTCCATTTGGTCACTTGTCAGTTTTTCTGAAATTCTGCCAGCACGCCAAGAACTGTCAACACAAATAATCAATAATCAACCTATAAATCAAATTGGGTGAGTTAACGAGCCAATCTCAGGTCTATAGAGCCTGGGATAATGACCTTCACCAAGGAGGGCAGCACTCCGAAGAAGCAGGGTGTACAGTGTGGGTATATATTGTCTTGGAACAAGGACATGCATCACATAAGACAGGAACACCCTTATACTACAGTCACAGGATGTTTTGCTAGTACAGCAGTTCAGTGGTCACGAGATGAGCCCAGTAGGTCAGTAACAAATCCTTAGTTTCTGGGAGGAAATACTTCTGTACAAAGAGATGCTGATATGGGGGTGAGGCATACATCCCTATCTTTAAGGGCATCATTCGTGGCTGTGGGTCACTGTAAATGTTTACGGGGGCGGACATACGATGCATGCTCCACAGGTCACGTCAGGCCTTTCTGGAAAAACAAGGTCAGGCTGAATTAGTTTTAAACCAAATGGCTTCCTCATATACCTCAATATGTTAACTTTTCTTATGTTTTTCATTTCTTCATCATCACCAATGTTGATGAGTTTGGCAAAACCCCTGACAGTGTCCTCGCTAGTGGGTGTTAGGCACGTAGAGCCCACTCTCCACTCTATGCCCAGGGATCTTACAAGACAAGTCGTCACGTTGCGCATTGACTTGGGGTACTTGGTGCCCCTCCTGGTCCCATGCTGTCTTCCATGGTTATGGTGGTGGGGCTGGTGTTGAGGAAAATCAGTCACTCTTGGGATCATGACGGGATTCTCAGGCACCAGGCTGAGCTGTCCCCGGATCCCTGTGGGGCCGGGCCACTGTGGCTGGAGAGGGTGTGACCAGGTGATTTGGGCCTTCAAGCCACTGGGCTTTATCAGAATCCATGCACCTGTCCCCATCTGGCTCTGAAGGTCCCATTCTTTCAGACTAACCCTTTCACATGAGAAAGTCAGTGAGGCTGTTAATTTACCTTGTGCTGAAATTTTGCAAACCATCCTATCCGACTGCGGGTCTGGATTTTAGGAATATTCGCCCTATGATTACAAGAGAAAAGAGATGCTTTGAAGACATTCATAGAAGCCCTTCCCATGGCCTGGTCCTGAACTGTGATGTGAGAGCCAAGGCTCATGCATTGCTGCAGGCCCTCCAGAGTGGTGGGAAGAGGACAGCCCATCCAAGACCTGGCAATGCTCATTCCTACCCTCACCTAACCTGATCTGTCTCAACAGCACCTGGCCCCAGCCTTGTCTCCATTCAGCACCTCATTCCAGGCAGCTGCAGAGGCCACCTAAGAGCCGAATGGACCACCATGCGCCTTGGACCACCAGCGTCTCATTCCCACCGTTGCTCGATCGCTGCTCCCCCCATAACCAGCAGGGCAGGTCAGCAATGCCAATTCCACCTTTGAGGTCTGCTTGCCAGAAGATCTTTTCACCTATTGCTGTGCAAGTCCGGGTTGGATCTAGGAAACAAAACCCCTGCAGGCATTTCAGGCAGGACTGATGCCACACAGACCAAACCATATAAAATCCTGAGGGGAGCTGGGGGAGCGTGGTCAGGAGTAACCATCGCTGGATTCCCAAGTCACCCAGGTTGGGGTCCCGGGGAAACACATGATGTTCTCTGCTGCAAGAGGCTGCTCAAAGCCATCTGGCACCACCCCAAGGACCCCTGGAAGGCCACTCTCTTGAAATCTCAAGGAAAATCCCTGATTCTCTTTGTGGCATGGCTTGGGGTGCCCGTCTGTGTTGTCTGCAGGCCCAGCTGTGTGACGGGTCCCTGAGGACAAGGAGGCACTGCTGGGGCACCATCAAGGTCTGTCTCCCCAGGGCCAGGGCTGCAGTAGCTGAGAGGGGGCTCCCTGCTCACCTCACTGCCCTGGGTGGTCCTGGGGGCCCTCAGCCATCCCTTCTCCGCTCATTTCCACAGACCTCACACCTCCCTGGCCATGACACGCTCTGCCTTATACTGGACTCTTGCCAGCTTCCTCTTTGTCCCTATTGTGTCCAGGTCCCAAGATGTATTTGTGGCTGTTTGTGACCGTCATTGTGAGCTATTGTCACAAGCCCTCACGTCTCTGGAAACACGGTGGAAATGAAGACCATGCAGATGGGAAAAGCAAAGGCTGATTATTCGGAGCTGCTGCGGCCAGGGGGTTGGGGCAGGAGGGAGCATGGGAGCCTTTGTAGTGTTGTTACATGCACATGTGTTAATTGTTACTATGTGCATATAGTATATCCATGTACACGTTTATAACGTGTACATGTAATACATATCCCATAATTTATATGTTGAAATGTTAAAATGTTTTCTATGCATAGGAGGCTTCTTTACAGGAAAAGGAGGGACTCAGGGGCACCTGATGGGGGCCTGGGGAAACGGGGTGTCCCGTGATTGCTTGGGGAGCACATTTGGTTTTCTCCCATCAGTCCTAAGCTGGAAGTGGCGACAGACGTTAGGGAAGCCGTCAGTTACTGATCAAGGCCCAGAGGTTCAGGGTGACCATACGGGGTGGTTGTTCACTCCCTGGGCTGTGTCTGGAGATAGAGGTCTGACTCCCTGCAGGTCTGAGTGCAGAGAGCCGGCTGCTGCCCCGCCAGTCCCCACAGGGACTACAGTGAGGTGTCCTGGGCTGCGGCTACAGGTTGTGGTCAGGGCTCTGTGTTCATGTGCAGTCTGGCTGCTGTCCGTTTGTGTGTTCAGTGTCTCACCACAATCCCTAAGCAGTATTTTCTGAATGTGAATCTGTGAGGATCAGCTGGCAGCATAAACCTCCAGTTGGTCCCGGCCCCTCCTGGAGAGACCCCCGCAGACACTGTGTGCACGTGTGGGGGTGTGGGGTGGGCAGCGGTTCATTACTTTTAAAGTGACCCCCAGGTGACATACCCAGTCTGTAGCCAGTGGGACAAGGTAGGCTGGGGCCACGGTCCTTATCAGCACCCAGGAACCGGACCCTGTCCTGGCTGAGAGGGAGTTGAGGGCATTTTGAGTAAGAATGGAAACACAGGCTTATCTTGTGCTAATAAATATGTACAAAAATTAAGGCCCCTGCTGTGTAACTGAGATCTTTGCAGCTTTCTGCTGTGACCCCGTGTGTGCTGGGCATGCACGTCCCCCTCCTGAGCTACAGGCTCCCTTTCCAGAAACAGGTGCAAAACGACGTGCTGTGTCCTGACCCTGTTTCTCGGCCTCGCCTGCCGTCCTTGAATCTCAGAACAGCCTTTGCCAGGTCCAGCCTTTTGGGCTGAGCAGGTGTGGTTGAGACAGGTAGAGGGAATCCTCTGGTCTCCAGTCTGCACCGTCGTCTCAGGGACCTGCCCCACGGGGGCTTCCCTGTGTGAGCCTTGGCCACGTCCTTCCATGTTCACCAGAGTCATCCCTGGAGGTGTGGAGGTGAGCAGTACCCTGGGAGTCTTGTCATACGTCACCCCCAAGTCCACCTGTAAGCAATACAGGAATCATCTGCATCTGACTCCATGGCATCTGCGGTGAGAGAACATTCCACAAACACTGAAGGAGCTCAGGTAAGTGGTGACCTGTCCCCAGTGTCCACCCCCATAGCTGGAGTGGGTTGTCCTCCAGAAGGGAAGGCCCGGTGTGGTCTGCTCAGATGATCGCTCTGGAATTGGCTCTGACAGCCCTGGCCCTCAGCCTCTGTCCAGGTGGGTCCTTGGGACTCGTCCTCAGGCTGTGGGTGCCCAGGCCCCCTGGCTGTGCTGACGTCCTGCATCTGCCCCAGCACCCCGCCGTCGGGCAGACTCTGGCCTCCCGGCTCCCTGGCTGCAGGTGGTCTGCTTGTCAGGAGCACCGGCCAGCTGACCAGCCTGCAGGAGACCAGAGGGAGGTGGTGCTGAGACAGAGACGCTCCCCAGCTGTCTCCGTGCAGGGCTAAGGGCCGCCCGGGGCTTGCCACCTCCCCCAGCATACGGCCCGCTCCTCTCAAGGGGCCTGGACCTGGCCTCTCCCCAACAGGTCTCAGCCCTGCCCGCTTCTCTCCTCCTTCTCAGTCGGGAGAGGGCTTGCTCTTGTCGGGAGCAGGATGTTTCGCTGCTACCGTATTAGGTTCATTGAGGGGGGCCCTGTAAATTAGATCAACAAAACATAGATTAACAACAAAAAAACAAATGGAAGTCTCTGAACGTTTGCATTGCCCCTACACACAGGCGCACTCTGCAGTGAGTGGTGGGGGATGGTGCGCTGTTGTGCTAATTTAGTATCCTAACAAAGGGACAATAAGTTTTTAGAGAAATGACAAGACAAAGGAGAAGGACTTGAACCTCTGGAGTACAGACTGTGAGACTGTCAATACGTGGGGATGAGCGGAGGAAGGAGAGTTAGCGAGGTTTGCCATGTGAGTCCTCTCCTGCTGTCACTGCTGGTAAGGGTCCACCATTGTCTCTAGCAGTCAGGAATCAACCTGCTCTTCCTGGCAGCTCAAAATACTTCTTACCCCAATGTGGCTTGTTTTGGGGTGGCATGTCTGGAGGCCCGCAGTGTCCTGGGGTCCCGACGCTCAGCCTGTACCTGTGTCAGAAGGCAGTCCCTCCATACATCCTTCTCAACCAGTCTCATTGGAGGCATCGATCCACAAAGCATAACCAGGAGGCCTGTGGGAGGGCGGCTGCTGGGGGTCCTGCAGATCCTGCTCCCCAACTTCCCAGCTCTGTGAGGCTGTGTCTTTAGAACCAGAAAGCACCCCCCATCCCCATCCGAGTAGAGTTTTATGATCGGGGCTCCATCAGCACCAAAGTAGGCTTGCCCCTCTAACTGTGTCATGTGGGGCACAATGGAGCCAGAGTTGGGATGGACTCCTGACTCCCACTGTACCCATCCTCCCGGGTGGGGGCGATGGGGGGCGGCACCTGTGGCAGAGTCCACCTTGGGCTGGGACTTACACACACCCAAGCAGGCTGCTTGGTGAGTGGGTGGTGGCAGCACAAGGGCGTGGGCTTTGTGTGCTGGAGCAACTAGAGGTGCTGAGGTCAGTGGCAGCATGAATCGAGTTGTTGGCAAATGTAGGGGAGACTGCACTTACAAAAGGAGGAAACTCAGATAAACTGTGTTTATCTTGCTCCCCCAGTGAGATAAGCCACTGATGGAGCTGGCCTAACACTGGCGAAGTGATGTTACCTTGTTCTTGCACCCTTGGTTCCCTCGAAATGCAGGTAACTCCCCCGATAATGCAGTTATCACAGAAATTGGAGGCAGATTGGCATGGGGAGCCCACAGCTCGTCCCAAGGAAGGTGTGCAGGGTGGGAGGGATTCCAGAGGAGTTATTGGAGCAATGAAAGGATGAGGTCCTGGGAGGGAATTTGGGTTAAACTGCTCCTGGGAACTCACAGACATCTTGGTACACTGAAGTCTGTTGTCTGGTGACTTCTGCCTGAGGACAGAGTGGGTGATCCCTCTCCTGCCGACTGTGAGACCATGTCATGCCCACCTGCTTCAAGGCCATCACTTTGTCTTGGCCCCTGCTCAGCTAACAAGATCGAGTCTGTTAAATGGCTTTTTAATTGGAACTGTTGTTAGAACAGTGGCTCAGTGATGCAAAGGTCCTTCACCAAGATGCAACAGTAGTGGTAAAAACAGTGATACATACCACGGCTCATGAAAAATCAGTAGTCATGAGGAGAATACAGGCACCAGTGGAAATCAGGTCTATAAACCTCTCGTTACTGAGACCAATCAGGCAGCGGCAGTCAGGACCCAGTGAAGAAGTGCGTAAGTGTGACCTATGATGACGAGTGCCTGAAATACATTCCCTGCCCCCCACCCCTGCTTCGTTGAACTTTGTCACACTCATCTTGATGGCGGAACTCACCCTAACAGCCCTGCCTTTGTCAAGCAAAGAGCTACGACTTCAGATAGTGCAATATATTCTTTCTTAGCAAAAGTTGATGTTTTTGTCTCTGAAGGGGAGAAGGGATCATACTGCCATCACTGTGCACTTCTGCACTTCTGTGGCAGAACCACAAGAAGGACACATTCTTGATGAGAAGCTTACGTGGTTGGCGCCCAGTGAGCAAGCGTGAGCCCACATACCCATTGGCTGGAGGAACTGCTGCATTTTTTGAGCAGGTACATGACATTCTCTGTCCTTCGAATACAGGGTGCTGTTCCTTCCACGCTGGGCTCTTCCTTTATTGCTGTTTAGAAAGAAAAATTCTGCCCAGTGAACAGAACCATTGCTTATAACTTAGCATTTTCATGTTGTACGTGTTGAAACATGTCCATTAGATTTAATTAAGCTTTGGTGCTTGGCTCTTGAGCTACCTTTCCAGTATAATTCTGACCTCTCTTCAGGAATGCTGCTAAATGCATTGGACCCACCCCCCATCCTCTCTGGAATCAGTTTATTCCTTTGGGTTGGAAGAATATTCCATTGGGTCTCAGGGTGTATTAGTCTGGGTTCTCCAGAGAAACAGAATCAATAGGATGCATCTCTATCTGTATCTCTATCTGTATCTATATCTATATCATCTATATCTAGAAAGAGATTTATTATAAGGAATTGGCTCACACGATTATGAGGGTTGGCAAACCCAAGATTGGCAGGGTGGGCCCACAGCCTGGAGATTCAGGAGAGAGCTGATGTTGTAGTTTGAGTCCAATGGCAGTCTGCTTTACCTTGTTAAGAAAGGATGCCTGGGAGGAAATTTTTTGAGATCTTGCACGTCTGAGAATGTCTTCATTCTACCCTCACATTTTATCATCAGTTTTGGTGCAGAATTCTAAGTTAGAAATAATTTTTCTCCAGATGATGATTTAGGCCATCTGACTCCACATCCCCCTCAGTGACAGAACATTCTACAAGCACCAAAGGAGCTCAGGTAAGAGGTCGCTTCTCCCCCTGACCCCTGTAGCTAGAGTGGAGCAAAGACAAATGGAGAAAGTGTAGTCTTTTCAATAAATGATGGTGAAACATCTGGACTCCTACATGCAAAGAATCTAGGCATAAACCTTACACCTGTCACAAAAATTAACTCAAAGTGGATCACTGGCCTAAATAGAAAACACAAAACTATGAAACTTCTAGAAAATAGTACAGGGGAAAATCAAAGTGACCTTGGTTTTGACAATGAGTTTTTAGATACAACACCAAAAGCACAATTCATGAAACAGAAAAATTTATTAGCTGAACTTTATTAAAATGAAAAATGTCTGCTCTGTGAAAGACACTGTTAACAAAATGAAAGATAGGCCATAGACTTGGAGAAAATATTTGGAAAACAAGTATTTAATAAAGGACTTGTATCCAAAATACGCAGAGAACTGTTAAAATTCAACAATAAGGAAACAAACAACCTGATTGAAAAATGGGCAAAAGATATGAACAGACACTTATTGGCAGATGGCCAATAAGCAGATGAAAAGATGCCCCACATCGTGTGTCATCAGGGAACTGCAAATTAAAACAACAATGAGATACCACTTCACATTTATCAGAATGGTGAAAATCCAGAAACAAAGAACAAAAACCTGACAATTCCAGGTTCCATTGAGGATGCAGGGTAACAGGAGCGCCCATCTGTTGCTGGTGGGAATGCAAAATGGTGCAGCCAGTTTGGAAGACAGTTTGGTGGTTTCTTAAAAATATAAGCATAATCTTATTATATAATTTAGCAATTGCACTCCTAGATATTTATCCAAATGAGTTGAAAACTTGTGTCCACCCAAAAACCTACACACAGATGTTTATAGCAGCTTTTTCGTAATTGCCCAAACTTGGAAGAAACCAAGATTCCCCTCAGTAGGTGAGTGGATAAATAGATGCTGGTGTATTCAGACAATGGAATAGTATTTGGCAATAAAAAGAAATAAGCTGTCTCTTCCTGAGGAATTGATCCGTTCATAATTATATAATGTCCTTCTTTGTCTCTAGTGACTATTTTTGACTTAAAGTCTATTTTGTCTAAGTGTACCCATCCTTGCTCTTTTGTTTACCATTTTCATGGGATATATTTTTCCATCCCATTCACTTTTAGCCTATGTGTCATTAAATCTAAAGTGAGTCTCTTGTAGACAGTGCATAGCTGGATCTTGTTTTTGTTTGTTTGTTTGTTTTATCCATTCAGCCACTCTATATCTTTTGGCTGGATAATTTAATTCATTTATGTTTAAAGTAATTATTGAGAGGGAAGGGCCTACTATTGTCATTTTGTTAATAGTTTTATGTCTGTCTTGCAGTTATTTTCTTCCTCTTTTTCTTTTTTGCTATCTTCCTTTGTCTTTTGCTGATGTTCTTAACACACACACACAGACACAGACACACACACACATCCTCCAAAACACAAAAACCCAAAGGCACAAGGAAACTTTTAGAGGTAATGGATGTGCTATTACTTTGATTGTGGTGATGATTTGACAGGTTTACGCATATGTCCAAACTCATTGTTTACAATAAATATGTGTAGTTTTCAAATATATCAATTATATCTCAATAAAGCTGTCAAAAAATTCATAAAAAAAAAAGAGAAACAAGCTATCAAGCCACAAAAAAAGAAATGGAGGAATCTTAAATACATATTGCTAAGTGAAAGAAGCCAATTTGAGAATGCTACATACTGTGTGATTCCAACTATATGGTATTCAGATAGGCACATCTGTAGGGACAGTAAAAAGATCAGTGGTTGCCAGGAGTTTGAAGGGGAGGGTAAGGAAAAAATAGGTGAAGTACAGGGGATCTTCAGGGCAGTGAAATTATTCTGTATGACACTGTAATGGTGGATACATGAAGAGCAGCTTACATGGTATTCTGACCAAAGCCCCGCCATGGACAGCATGACACCTCTGGGTACAAATGAGATTATACATTTATCAAAACTCATAGAACTGTACAATATAAGTCATGAACCATGATGTTAACTATGGAGTTTAGTTAATAATGTTTTAAAGTTATAACAAATGTACCACACTGATGCAAGATATTAATAATAGGTGAAACTGTGAGCATATGGGGGGGTACTGGAGTATATGGAAACTCTCTATACTTTCTGCTCAATTTATCTTTAAACGTAAAATTACTCTAAAAGAACAAAATCTGTTTATTTAAAAAAAATCATTATGCTGCACAGGAAAGCAGAAGCAGAACTGCGGACAGCAGCTTAAACAGCTTGTTAGACCAGGGCAACACCATGGACAACAGCTTTGAGGCCTTGGGTACAAATATGGCACAGCCGTTGCTTGATGTGGAAAAGGCAGCACCATGGACAGTTAAATATAGCCTTCTATAAAAGAATTTCTAGATTAAGGAAGCATTCTGGACTACCACCCCATGACCTCACGCATCTTAAGGTCATGGACTATGTCCAGTTTTGTAACCTGAGTCTTGGAGTCATGCATGCATCAACCATGAGCACCCTACAGAGAAGACTGGATTGATGCCAAGTATGGTAGGTGGAATTCTAAAATGGGCCCTTATTTTGATATAAAATTTGTGTACATATTAACCATTTTCTTTTGTTTGCCCTCCCATTCCCTTACCATCAAACATAAGATGCATTAGTGGTGATTTACTGTATCTCAGTGTTTAAGTTGCAGGATATCTGAGGTCGAGCATTGTTCACCAAGAAGAGAAATGAACATCACCCAAGGATATTTAAAGTGATATACTGGTGTTTGTCTCCTCTTTTGTGAGGAGGGTTGGCAGGTTTTAAGTTGTGTGTGGGATAATGCACTATATTAGGTGGAAGACAGTTTTGCTATTGTTTTTTATTTGGAAGCTAAAAATGGCCCAGAGAGGCATGTTTGATTGACAAGGAGTGGATTGTGGTGGTTTTTGTCTATGTCAACTTAGCTAAGTTCTAACTAAATTTCTCAGAATTCCCTTCCCTGTGTGGCTGCAGATTAAGATTGGTCATAAGAGAAATTTATACAATTTTTGGAAAGCAAAAATGAAGGAGCAGTCCTTATGTTTGGAAGGCTGGTGCAGAGCCCCAGGTGCTGCAAAAGCTCATGGGTATTGTCATTGGCCTGCAAATTCACTTTGTTAGCACGGAGTAGCTGTTCTTCTAGCTCCCACTGCTTCCTTCAGGTCATCTAAGTCCTGGCCAGGCAGGTGTGCAGCTCCTTCCTGAAGGTCACTAGTTTCTTCTACAGGTGAAAGAGACACAGGTTGCAGATTTTCCTGAAGAGTTTCAGTTTTCTTTATGGGTTATGATTTTCTCTTGCTTTCCCCTGTTTAAAAAGTATTTTTTGGGCCGGTCCCGTGGCTTAGCAGTTAAGTGTGTGCGCTTCGCTACTGGCGGCCCGGGTTCGGATTCTGGGTGCACACCGAGGCACCGCTTCTCCGGCCATGCTGAGGCCGCTTCCCACATACAGCAACTAGAAGGACGTGCAACTATGACATACAACTATCTAGGGGGGCTTTTGGGTGGGGGAAACAGGAGGAGGATTGGCAATAGATGTTAGCTCAGAGCCGGTCTTCCTTAGCAAAAAAAGAGGAGGATTAGCATGGATGTTAGCTCAGGGCTGATCTTCCTCAAAAAAAGAAAAAGTATTTTTTTTATTATGGTAAGATACACATAAAATTTACCATCTTAAACATTTTTAAGTGTACAGTTCAGTAGCATTAAATATATTCATAATATTGGGCAACCATCACCACCATCCTTCTCCATAACTCTTTTAACCTTGTAAAACTGAAACTCTATACCCATTAAACATTAATCTCCCATTCCTGCTCCACCCTACCCACTGTTCTGCTTTCTGTCTCTGTGAATTAGACTACTCTAAGTACCTCATATAAGTGGAATTGTACGGTATTTATCTTTTTGTGACCAGCTCATTTCGCTTAGCATAACGTCTTCAAAGTTTGTCCATGTTGTAATATATGTCAGAATTTCCTTTCTTTTTAAGGTGGAATAATATTCCATTGTACGTACATACCACATTTTGCTTATCCATTCATCCATCAATGGACACTTAGATTACTTCCACATTTTAGCTATTGTGAGTAATGTTGCTGTGAACATGGGTGTACAAGTATCTCTTAAAGACTCTGCTTTCAATTCTTTTGGGTATATACCCAGAAGTGCAATTTCTGGATCATATGGTAATTCTAGTTTTAAATTTTTGAGGAAATTCCATACTGTCTTCCACAATGGCTATTTCATTTTACATTCCCACCAACAATGCAAAAGGGTTGCAATTTCTCCACAACCTCGCCAACATTTGTTATTTTTTGATAGTGCCAACCTAATGTGTGTGAGATGGTATCTCATTGTAGTTTTGATTTACATTTTCCCAATGACTAGTGACGTTAAGCACCTTTCCATGTTCTAATTGGCCATTTGTATATGTTCTTTGGAGGAATGTCTATTCAAATCCTTTGTCTATTTTTTGCATCAGGTTGATTTTTTGTTGTTGTTGAGCTATAGGAGTTCTCTATATATTCTGGATATCAACTCTTTATCAGGAATTTGCAAATATTTTTCTCCCATTCTGCTGGGTGCCTTTTTACTCTGTTGATAGTACCCTTTGATGCACAACAGTTTTAAATTTTCATGAAGTCCAATTCTTTTTTCTTTTGTTGCCTGTGCTTTTGGTCTCACACCCAAGAAATCACTGCTAATTCTAATGTTGTGAAGCTTTTGCCCTATGTTTTCTTCTGAGTTTTATAGTTTTAGGTCTTACATTTAAGTCTTTGATCCATTTTCAGGTAGTTTTTGTATATAGTATTAAAAAGAGTTCAGCTTCATTCTTTTACATGTGGATATCCAGTTTTCCTATCACCATTTGTTGAAAAGATTGTCCTTTCCCCATTGAATACTTTTGGCACCCTTGTTAAAAACCATCTGGCCATATATGTGAGGGTTAATTTCTGGGCTCTATATTCTCTTCTATTGGTCTATATGTCTGTTCTTTATGCCAGTATCACATTGCTTTGATTACTGTAGCTTTGTAGTAAGTTTTGAAATCAGAAAGTGTGAGTTATCCAGCTTTGTTTTTCTTTTTCAAGACAGTTTTAGCTATTTGGGGTCCACTGAGATTCCATATAAATGTTAGGATGGGTTTTTCTATTTCTGCAAAAAATGTCATTGGGATTTTGATAGGGATTGCAGTGAATACGTAGATTGCTCAGAGGAGTATTGACACTTTAATAATATTAAGTCCTCCAATCCATGAATATGGGATATGTTTCCATTTATTTATGTCCTTTTTAATTTCTTTATCAGTGTTTTATGGTTTTCATTGTATGAGTCTTCCATCTCTTTGGTTAATTCAATTTCTAAATATCTTATTCTATTTGATGCTATTGTAAATGGAATTGTTTTTGTAATTTCCTTTTCAGATTGTTCATTGTTAGTGTGTAGAAATGCAACTGATTTCCCTGTGTTGCCTTTGTATAGTGCTACTTTTGTAAATTAATGTATTAGTTCTAACTTTTTTTGGAGGAATCTTTAGGGTTTTCTACATATAAGATCATATCATCTGCAAACAGAGATAATCTTACTTCTTCCTTTCCAATTTGGTTGCCTTTTATTTCTCTTTCTTGCCTAATTGCTCTGGCTGGATCTTCTGGTAATATGTTGAATAGAAGTAGTGAGAGTGGGCATTCTAGCCTTCTTCCTGATCTTAGAAAACAAGCTTTCAGTCTTTCACCACTGAGTGTGATGTTTGCTGTGGATTTTTCACATACAACTTTTGTTATGTTGAGGTAGTTTCCTACTTTTCCTGGTTTGTTGAGTTTTTTAAAATCATAAAACTGTTGGATTTTTTTCAAATGCTTTTTCTGCATCAATTGAGATAATCATGGGTTTTTTCCCTTGATTATGTTAATCTGGCCTATTACATTGATCAATATTTGTAGGTGGAATCATCCTTGCATTCCAGGAATAAATCCCACTTGGTCATGGTGTATAATTCTTTTAATATGCTGTGAATTCAGTTTGTTAGTATTTTGTTGAGGATTTTTGCATCAATGTTCGTAAGGGATATTGATCTGTAATTTTCTTTTCTCATAGTATCTTTTCTGACTTTGGTATCAGGGTGATGCTGGCTCATAGAATGAGTTAGGAAGTGCCTCCTCCTCTTCAATATTTCAGAAAAGTTTGAGGACTGCTATTAGTTCTTCTTTAAATGTTTGATAGAGTTCACCAGTGAAACCATTAGGACCAGGGATATTATTTGTCAGGATATTTTTGATTACTGATTCAATCTCCTTACTAGTTGTAGCTCTCACCTAGATTTTCTATTTCTTCATGATTTAGTCTTGGTAGGTTTTGTATTTCTAGGAATTTGCTATTTCATCTAGATTATCCAATATGTTGATGTTTTGCTGTTCACAGTAGTCTCTTATAATCCTTTTCATTTCTGTAGAATTGGTATTAATGTCCCCTCTTTCATTTCTGATTTTAGTAATTTGAGTCTTCTCTCCTTTTTTCTTAGTATATCCAGCTAAAGATTTGTTGTATTTTTTGATCATTTCAAAGAGCCAACTTCTGGTATTGCTGATTTTCTCTGTTGTCTATTTTCTATTTTGTTTATCTCTACTCTAATCTTTATTATTTTCTTCCTTCTGCTAATTTTAGGTTTAGTTGTTCTTCTTTTTCTAGTTCCTTAAGTTATAAAGTTAGGTTGTTGATTTCAGATCTTTCTTGTTTTTTAATATAAGCATTTATGGCTATAAATTTCTCCCTTAGCACTGCTTTGGCTGCATGCCATAAGTTTTGGTGTGTTGTGTTTTCACTTTCATTCATCTGTAAATATTTTCTTACTTCCCTTGTGATTTCTTCTTTGATCCATTGATTGTTTAGAAGTGTGTTGTTTAAATTCCAAAAATTTATGTATTTTTCAGCTCTATTCTTGTTATTGATTTCTAACTTCATCCTATTGTGGTCAGAGAAGATACTTTGTATTAAATATACGTTTAAAATCTATTGAAATTTAATTTGTGGCCTAATATATGGTCTACCCAAGAAAATGTCGATATGCACTTGAGAAGAATGTGTATGCTGTTGTTGGGTAGAGTGTGATGTATATATCTGTTACACCTAGTTGGTTTATTGTGCTAAGTCCTCTATTTCCTTACTTCTGTCTGGTTATTCTATCCATTATTGAGAGTAGGGTATTAAAGTCTCCAACTACTATTGTAGAACTGTCTATTTCTGAGTTTTTCCTTCATATATTTTGATTATCTGTCATTAGGTGTGTAAATGTCTATAATTGTATCTTCTTGCTCTATTGAATCTTTTATTAATATATAAAATCCTTCTTTGTCTCTTGTAAGCTTTTTTGATTTAAAGTTTATTTTATCTGATATAAGTATAACTACCCCTGTTCTCTTTTGGTTATTATTTGCATAGAATATCTTTTCTCATACTTTCACTTTTAATATATTTGTGTCTTTTGTTCTGAAGTGAGTCACTGGTTAAAAAACAAACATATAGTTCGGTCATGTGTTTTTATACATTCTGTCAATCTCTGTCCTTTGATTGGATGGTTTAATTCATTTGCATTTAAAATAGTTACTGGTAAGGAGGGACTTACTTCTGTCACATTGCTGTTTGCTTCCTTTATGCCTTACTGTTTTTTTCCCCCTCATTTTCTGCATTACTGTCTTCCTTTGTGTTTGTTTTCTGTAGTTAAATATTTAACTTCCTTTCTCATTTACTTTTGTGCATGTTCTATAGCTATTTTCTTTGTGGTTACCAGGGGGATTACATTTAACATCCTAAAGTCATAACACTCTAATTTGAATTTATACCAGCTTAACTTTAATAACATGCAAAAACTCTCTCACCTCTATCAGTTGTTGATGTCACAAAATTACATCTTTATACATTGTGTCACCCCAAAACATAATCTAATAATTCTTTTAAATGTATTAGTCTATCTTTTCCTGTTTTATTGAGATATAATTGACATGTAACATTGTGTTAGTTTAGGTGTCATTAGCCTCTTAAATCACGTAGAAAACAACATGTGGAGTTACAAACCAAAGTTGCAATAATACTAGCTTTTAGACTAATTAAAAGATATATTAGTATCTTAAATCCTGTAGAAAATAACATGTGGAGTTACAAACCAAAGTTACAAAATACTAACTTTTATAATTTTCTATGTATTTATCTTTATTAAGATCTTTATTTCTCTGTATGGCTTTGAGTTCCTTCTTGTATCTTTTCACTTCACCCTGCAAGACTCTCTTGAGCATTTCTTGCCCGGAAGGTCTAGTGGTCCCAAACTCCCTCAGTTTTTGTATATCTGAGAATGTCTTAATTTCTCCCTCACTTTTGAAGGACAGTTTTGCCAGATATAGGATTCTTGGTTGACTGTTTTTTTTCTTTGAGCACTTTTGAATATATCAGCTGACTGCCTTCTGGCTCCAAAGTTTTTGATAAGAAATCTGCTTCTGATCTTATTGAAAACCCCGTGTATGTGATGAGTCACTTCTCTCTTGCTGCTTTCAAGATTCTCTGTTTATCTTCAGTTTTCAAAATTTGATTGAGTGTGTCTCAGTGTGAGTCTCTTTGAGTTCATCTTACTTGGAGTTCATTGAGCTTCTTGGATTTTATATACATGTCTTTTGTCAAATTTCAGGAGTTTTCAGCCCTTATTTCTTCAAATTTTCTCTCTGCTCCTTTCTCTCTGCTTCTTCTGAGACTCCCACAATGTGTATGTTTGTCTGCTTGATGGTGTCCCATAGTTCCCTTAGGCTCTATTCACTTTTCCTCATTCTTTTTTATTTCTGCCCCTCAGACTTGATAATTTCCACTGTTCTATGTTCTAGTTCACTGATTATTTTTTCTCAAAGAATCATTGCTCAAATCTGCTTTGAATCTTTCTAGTGAATTTTTTCATTTCAGTAATTGTAACTTTTATTTCCAGAATTTCTTTTGGTTTGTTTCTTTTTATGTTTTCTACCTGTTCATTGATATTTCCACTTGGTTTTTACATCATTTTCTTCACATCTTCCTTTAGTTCTTTGAGCATTTTTAAGATGACTGTTTTAAAGTCTTTCTCTAGCAGATATGCCATCAGGTCTTTTTCAGAAACAGTTCTGTTGATTTATTTTTTTCCCTTAAGTGGCCCATGCTTTCCTATTTCTTTGTGTGCCTTGTGATTTTGTTGAAAACTGGACATTTGAATCTAATAATGTGGTAATTCTGGAAATCAGATTCTTCCCCTGCCCCCAGGGTTTTTTGATTTGTTTTTATTTATTTGTTATTATTATAGACTGTCTCTGTGCCAAGGGTCAGCCTGAGGTGTAAACTTAAGGTCTTGTCAGGTCTTTTCTGAGCCTGTGCCTTTTCCCTGTTCATGCACAGTCACTTTCTAATTTTCTCTGTGTATGCAGTTGTTTTTAAATGTCTTAGTCTTTGATGTCTGATTCCCCACAAGAGGGAAAAGAGAAAAATAAAGAGAGAGGGGAAAGAGGATGCTAGCCTGTTAAATCTCCTGGAAGTTACTTCAGTCAGTGGTGACACGGCTTGCAACAGTGGAGGGAGGTGACACAACAATGGCTGCCCTGCTCTTTGGCTGAATTTCTGTGATCAGAAGTAGTAACCAGTGATCAGAGCACAGATACCTGATATTTAGAGGATAATTTTGCCCACCCTGACTCCTGCAAGCTGTGTGCAAGTTGGTCTAGGAACATGTGCACAGCTGCCTGCCATAGAGCTGGGGCTAGGGGCTGGGTAGCTGCCACTATGCTAAGCACTGAAATTGAACAAAATTAACCACAATTTACTACCCAAGGCTTCCCCTGAAAGTTGCAGGCCATCGGTAGACTCTGAAGTTCCAGATGGTTATATCTGACAGATTCTGCTAGTGCAATTGTTGTCTAGGTGAGGAGACAGATCATCTTTCTACAATCCTCTATTTCCCCTGCTTTTTATCCAGCTTTTATTCCCAACTGCATGTCCTGATGAACTGTAGCACCTTTAGACTCTCCACCAGATGTAGAGGCAAGAGCCCTCCATAGACCTCATTAGTGACTCCCCTTCAGGGTTTCTGGTCAATGACACTTCTCTGATTCTACAGTGGAGTCCTTCAGATCTTTACTTTCCCAGCTTTTCCCACAGTTGTGCAAAGTCTAATCCCTAACATCCTTTATTGCATATCACTCATAGTGGTCCTTCACTCCTGATAGAACCCTAACTGATCCAACTGATACATTATATGTATTTTCGGTGTATACATACAAGGGATCCTCTCCAGCATATACCTAGGAGTGAAATTGCTTGATGATAGAGTGTGGAAATATACAACACTTGATGAACTCTCTTCCAAAGTGACTTTTTCAATTTGACTTTCTAGCAGCAACACATGAAAGACTCTGAGGATCTACATCCTAACACTTGGTATGGTCAGACTTCTTAATTTTTGCCAATATCATTTCGGTAAGATGATATCTTATTCTGCTCTTCATTTGATTTTTTTCAGATTGTTAATCAAGCTGACATCATTTTACATGATTATCGGATTGAGGTATTTCTCTTCTCTGGAATGTCTATTTGTGTCTTTTGGCCATTGCTTCTCTTGGGATGTTTGTCCTTTTTTGTCATGATTTGTAGCAATTGCTTACATATTATTGATAACATTTCTTTGTCAGTTATAGATGTTGCAAATATATTTTCCCAGTTTATAACTTGTTTTTTCATTTTCTTTAAGGTATCTTTTGATGGACAGCATTTCTTAACTTTAATATAGTTAAATTTATCAATAATTTATTTTATGGTTTGAGTCTTGTCTAAAACATCTCAAGATTTGGGCTTGGGATAGTAACAGTTCCCCCTGTTACCTGACCTGGCTCACAGCACTATCTCTTGTGGTTCTCTTATGTCCCACCTACACAGTAAATAGTCCCCTTGTAAATAAACCCCTCCTGAGTGATCATAATGGGACATGGGTAGAAAGGGGGGGTGCATTTTTTGCAGGATCTCTAGCCTTTGAGAGACATGGGAGTGGTTATTGTAAGGCTAGTGAATACCATGGTAATGATGGAATAGCGGAATAGCTTGGCTGGTGTTAAGTGAAACTGAAGCACTAAAAAAATAAAGTGACAGGCTCAGGTCAGCCCTTCCTTTCCTATCAACTCAGGGAATAATGTGGAAACCAGAAATCCTCTATTATAGCATTTAAGGAGGCCCCATCTCCTGGATCCATAGGGTGAATGGGGGACTGAAAATTGTGCCCAGGACCTGATTGTAAGAGCACTAGAGCTACAAAGGTTGAATTCAAAAGACCAGAGACCACTTCCACTAAGGAAAGGGCTTAATAGTGAAGGAATGGGACCCCAAAACCCGGAATGAGTACACTTGGCTGGGGTCTGACATCACGCAGAAAATGGAGGTCTTGGCCATCCTGCCCGGCATAGAGCACAGTCCCGCAGGAGTGCTGGCCAAGGTTGAGGGAAACACAAAAAGGAGATGATGAAAATCAATTATGGCTTAATTGCACCATTGTCATACACCATAACTAAACAGTTTTTGTCTTTGGAAATGTAGTCAATCTTTCTTTATGGCCACAATATAGTACAATGTGTGAATGTTTCACAAGACTCAGAATGAGCGTGCCTTCTGTAGCTACTCTTTCCAAGGTCTGCATATGCCCAACAGGTCAAATTTATTGCATATGGTTCAAATTAAGTACATCTTTACTAATATTTTGTCTGATTGTTCTACAAGTTGCTGAGAAGTAAATGTTAACATCTCCCACTGTAGCTGTGAATTTATATAATTCTTCCTGTATTTCTGTCAATTTTTTGTTGTATATTTTTTAAAGCTATGTTTTAGGTGCCTATACATTTAGAATTGCATTCTCCCTATTTAACTCCAGTAATGCTTTTTGCCTTAAAGCGTATTTTGTCTGAGATTAATGTAGCCACACCAGCTTTCCTTCACTTAATATTTGCATAGTGTGTGTTTTATTATCCTTTACTTACAACTCTGTGGCCTCATGTTTTATATTTCTCTTTGGTAAACATCATTGAGTTAGCTTAATCAGCTTAATATTTTATATAAAATATAAAAAACGTTATATATATGCATGTATAATATATATTATATATATGCATATATACATGTGTATATAATATGTATATATATATCCCACTGAAACCTGTGCCATTTAACTAGAGCATTTAGTCCATTTATATTTGCTTTATATTTGAATTTGTCCTATTGGATTTCATTGAGCTTCTTGGATATGCAGATTCATGTATTTCACCAAATTTGGGAAGTTTTTGATCATTACTTAATCTATTATGTATTTGTATATATGTCTCTATATGTTGAAAACCATGAACCTAAACTGATGCATCCGATCCAATCTCAAATCGCAGGCTCCAATCTAGTTTTCTCCCTTTTGGTATTTGCAACTCCCTTCTATCTTGTCCTTACTTCTCAATATATTTACCTATTTGATCAATCCCCTTGTATGCAGCCGGCCTCCCTCCTCTGCCACCATTCTCTACCCACATGGCTGTTTCCTCTCTCATCTCAGGTTCTGAGATTCTAGTCATTCTAGTCCACGCCCTGAACTCTCCTCCTGTTTCCAATCTTACTCCCCACATCAGGCCACCCACCCCTATCCCCACCGTGGTGGGTGCTCTAAGCTCTGACTGCCTGTGCATCCTACTCTGAGACTCTGCTTCTCTCCACCACCCACCATGCAGCGTCCACCTTGATCTACCTGCCTAACAGCTTCAGGTCCAAATTCCTCAGGAAAGGAAAGTATACTGGGTTGAATAGTGTCCCTTCAAAATTCATGTCCACCTGGAACCTGTGTATGTGACCATATTTGGAAATGGGGTCTTTGCAGATGAAATCAAGTTACAATGAGGCCATACTTGAGTGGGTGGGCCCTAAATCCAATATGACTAGTACCCTTATAAGAAGAGGGAAATTGAGACACAGAGACATAGGGAGAACACCACGTGGAGATGGAGGCAGAGATTGGAGACAAGCCAAGGGATGGCAAGTATTGTTGGCAACCACCAGAAGATAGAGGAGCCAAGGAAGGATCCTCACTTAGAACCTTGGGAGGGAGCACGGTCCTGCTGACACCTTGATTTCAGACTTCTAGCTCCCAGAACTGTGAGAAAATGGTTTTAAGCCATCTAGTTCGTGGTTTTTTTTTTTACAGCAGCCCTAGGAAATTAATACCACGATGAAAGTAAAAAGAAGAGCCCTCTTTATTTTTGAAGCGTAATTTCTCTGGCTTGTCGATTATTTCTTTCAGCACTTTGAAGACAGGACTGCGTTCTCTTGCTTCTGTTGTGTTTTACCTCTCTTCTTTAAGCCTCATGCTTTTTTTTTTTTTTCTCTATTCTTTGTTCTAGATATTTTCTTCTGATCCAGCTTCTGGTTCACTAATCCTTCCGCTGTGTTAACTCTGCTCCTAACCTGTCTATTGAGTCCTTAACTTCTGTAATTGTACACTTCAGTTCTAGAATTCCAGATAAGAGAATCTGCTGTGTTGTATTTTATAGTTTTTCATTTCTGGTGAGGTTTTCAATTTGTCTTTTATCTCCTGGAGCATAGCAGCATAGTTATTTTTAAAGTTTGTACTGATAATTCCAAGAGCTGGACTCTGGAGCCCCCACTGGCCTTCTGTTTCTCTCAGTTCTTCCTCATGGGGTTTTGTCTCCTTGTGTGTCTGGTTCTGTGTGAGTGGGTGTCAGATATTGTATTCAAAAGTATGGGGTTTAGCATTTGAACCTAATGCGATGTTATAACTTTCCTGTGCTTCTGGCAGGTTTCTGGTGGCATTTGTCACATGCAGTCAGCATCCCAATGGCAGAGATTGAGCTCTTCTGGGGGCCCAGATGACCTGCACGTGGGCTTCCGTCCATGTGAGGGGTGGCTTACCTCATCTTTACTCCTGCAGTGGAAGTCTGGGGGTTTCTAGTCCAAAGTGCAGGAACTTTACCAGGGCCTTCCTCTGGGTGGGTCCCGGCCTCCAAGTTTTTTCTCCCTATTCCCATAAGATTGTCAAAATTGCTGATCAACTTCTCAGCTGATTATTCCAGAATGGTGAAAAAGCGGCTGCAAATGCCAGGCTTAAGTCTCTGAATTTCTGTATCCTTTGGGATCTTGGTCCTGTAATTAATCACCACTTTGTTAACTCTCCATTACCTTCAAGAAGATTTTTTAAACGTTTCTTCCAGATTTTATAGTACTCCTCGGGATGAGCGTTGGTCCATGTTACTTGTACACCTGTGACAGAAGGACACATCTGGCATCTTTACAAAACAGATATTTTCGGGCCGGCCCTGTGGCTTAGTGGTTGGGTGCGTGCGCTCCGCTGCTGGCTGCCCGGGTTCGGATCCCGGGCGCGCACTGACACACCGCTTCTCCAGCCATGCTGAGGCTGCGTCCCACGTACAGCAACTAGAAGGATGTGCAACTGTGACATACAACTATCTACTGGGGCTTTGGGGGAAAAAACAAAACAAAACAAAACAAAACAGACATTTTCTGGTTGCTGCTGGTCTGTAGCAACACCTGATTTCTGCATATTGATATTGCAGCCACATCCCTATTACTTTTAATAATAATAATTTTTGTATATTCCTCTGGATTTTTTCCTACTTAGGAAACTTATGCTTTCATATTTTTGGGTCTTACTGTACACACCAGTAACTCCAGTGCAATGTTGCTTCCAACACCTTCCCATTAAGAAAAAATGTTAAAAGTTTTTGATAGATCAACTTTATCAAGTCAAAAAAATTCACTTGTATTTTTAGTTTGAAAAAAGTTTTATAACATAAAAGAGTGTCAAATTCTTTCATTTTTCTCTGCACCTTGAGATGATCTTAAGATTTCTCTCCTTTAATATGTTAATGCTTTAAATGACACTTATAGATTTTCCAATGTTAAACTATCCTTATATTTTGGGTAAACCTAAGTTGGACATGGAGAATTATCTGCTTTTTTACAAGCTACAAAATTATTTGCTAATATTTCTCTGGAATATTTGTATCTATTTCATGAGTGAGGTTGTCCCATACTCTTTGTTTCCCATGCTGTCCTTGTCTAGGTCCTGAACAAGGTTATAGTGGCTTTGTAGAATGAAGCGGGCATTATTCCCACTTCTTCACTTTTTGAAAGAGTTTGTATAAAATGTGAATGATATGTTTCTTGAAAACTTGATGAAACTTGGCCTTGGTATTTTCATTCAAAAGATTTTAACCTATTGCTTCAATGTATTTGATAAACATGGTACTATTGAGGCTTTTCTCTCCTTGAGTCATTGTTGATAAGATACTTTTCTAGGATTTTTTCAGTTTATCTAAATATTACCGGCCTACATTTATTTATTATTTCCTCTTATTAACTTTTCAACAATAAGTAATTATCTCCCTCTTCTTATTTCATCTCTCTACCTATCATCTCTCTCTCTCTCTACCTACCTACCTATCATCTGTCTGTCTATCTATCTATCTATCTATCTATCTATCTATCATCTATCTTTCTACATACCTATCTATCATCTGTTGCAATCTCTCTTTTTTTCTTGACCAGTCTCTTCAGAGATTTGTCCTTTTAAAGAAATAATTTTGGATTTACTGTGCCTCTCTGTTGCTTCTTTTCTTATATTTCATTGATTTTTTTCTGCTTATATGATTTTTATCTCCTTCCTTCTTTCTTTGGGTTTATTTTGTTGTCCTTTTTCCAACTTTTAAATTTGGGCTTTGCATTAACTCAGTGTTTTCTCCTTTCCAAATGTTTAAGCCACAGATTTCTCTTCTGATTTGACCCATGAGATGTGTATGGGAGTTCACTTATGTTTTTGTTGTAGACTTCTATCTTATTTGCAATGCAGTCAGAGAGCTTGGTAGGTAGGACTTAAGTATTTTGAAATTGATTGAGTCGTGATCTATGGCCCAGCAGGTGGTTGATTTTTACCAGTTTGCCATATGTTTGACTAGAGTATATGCTTCTTGATTTTGGGGACAGAATCCTGTGAG
Organism: Diceros bicornis minor; assembly: GCF_020826845.1. Taxonomy (NCBI): domain Eukaryota; kingdom Metazoa; phylum Chordata; class Mammalia; order Perissodactyla; family Rhinocerotidae; genus Diceros; species Diceros bicornis. Next base: position 50,383,439 of record NC_080763.1, read on the forward strand.
TGCTGCTGGACATGCTTGCGGATTCTGCTCTCGGGTCTGCTGTGCCTTCACTCATGTTTGTCTGCATACCCTTCCCTAGTCCTCCTTGAGCCCACTCTGGTCAGGTCTAGACCCTCCCCCTTGCCATTGAGTCTGCTCTTGGGAAGTCACCATGACCTCTGCTTTGCCAGACCCAGGGGTCATTCTTCAGCCTGATGACCAGCCTACCAGGAGCATTGGACACACCTGGGACACTTTCTTTTATTGGATCTGTCATGACACCTTCCTCTTTGCCTCGTCCCTCTCAAACTCCTGCTTTCTGGTCTCGGCGGCCGAATCCTCCCTTCCCCTTGACATCTGGCATTCCCTGCCTTGGTCTTCTCTTCTTTCCACCCTCATTGGTAATCCCAGCCAGTCCTGCGAGAATAAACACCAAGAATGTGCTGAGGGTTCTGATTTGACTACCCATCTCTGACTTCCTCCTGACACCACAGTCATATGTCTAACTGCAGCATCCCATCCCGGTATCACTTCTTGGACATCTAATTGGCAGCTCAACTCACCATACTGAAAGGAGAATTCTTGACTCCCCGAGCTTGGTGAAGGACAACTCCATTCATGCTGTGACTCAGTAGGTCATGTGGGTGCGATTCCATCCTCTGCAAACCCATCAGGTCTACCTTCCAGGAACCTGCATGATCTGCACACTTCTCTCTGCTGCCACTGCCCGACCTGTCCACCTCTGCTTTCTCTCCCACTGGGACTTCTGCACAGACCCCAGGCCCTCTGCTTCCACTCTGGCTGCAGTACAGCTCACTTTCACACAACCCCTGCCCAGATGCCCCGGGGGCTTCCCATCACCTCAGGATAAAGCTCAAACTCATTCCGGGGCTGATGTGGCTCCATGAGGTTAGGCCCCCATTCTGTATGCCTGACCTCCCCTTCCCACATTCCTACTTGCTCTTGTGACCCCACTGGTCTTTCAGCTGCTCCTTGAACTTGCAAAGAAGCACATTTCTGCCCCAACACCTTTTTGCCTTCTGCTCTTTCTGCCTGGAATGCATCTCCCCTGACCCCTGTCCTACAGATTTTGGACTCACAGTCATGTGATCCAATTGCTTAAAATAAATCTCTCTCTCTATATGTATATACATAAACACACACACGCATACATCTATCTCTGTCATCTCTTTATTGTTTATCTTCTGTTTATCGTCTATCTATCTATGATCTATCATCTCCCTGTCCCTCCTCCTCTCCCTCCCTCTCATTTATCTTCTATTCTCTGAAGAACCTTGACAATACAGACTCTTTTTGACATTAGATGTTTTGGCCACTCTTTCTTGTAGCATTTTACTTTGTTTATAGTGACTTTATCCTTATAGGTTTCTAAATTTTTTTTCTGCAGACGGATCTGTCAATCTTATTTTTTAAAGTTCCTGGATGTGGTTCATTCTGAGAAAGCACCTATTCACCCCAAGAGAATGTAAACTGTTTTCCATAATTCCCTCTGGTCTGATTAGTGATTGGCATCAGTGCTGGCCCTGACAGTGACAGCAGGCAGCCTATCTCTTTGCTTTTCTGGTGTCCCAGAAAGTTCCAGTGCTCTGTTGCGGTCCTGTCCCGGCCACTATGTCCTCCAGAATAAACTCAGCAAATACAAGCCTAGCCGTGGGTCAGCAATGAATCTCGGGGCCTTGGCTGGAGAACACAACCTGGTTTCTGCCCTGGCTTGAGAGGGGCCAGTTGGGCCCCATGTCGGTGGCTGGCTGGTGAAACCCACACTATGGGACCAGGCTTGTCAAGTCTTGATTTAGAAGTGAGATGGCATGTGTGTCCTGTTTATTACCCTGCGGGAAGCAGATGTTTCTGCCCTGATAGGGTGGCATGCAGGCAGGCGAGGCTGCAGTGACACAGGTGAGCTGCAGACCGTGCAGGGGAAACAGTCCTTGGCCGTGTGTCACCGGGCTGAGTTAAGACCTGTGGCTGCAGGGGAAGCTGAAAAACATCTCCGGGAAGGGAAACGGCCAAGCCAGGGGCCCTCTGGGCTGTCACATGCCTCCGGCAGAGAGATTTCTGTAGTTGGGCAGACGTCAACTGATGTTTGTGTAAGAAGAAAGAGGAAGTCATGTTGGCAGGCGGCGTCTGGACTTTTCTGTTGAAGAAATGCGTGAAAGGGCATGAAGCGGACCCGACGAGGCCATGAGGTGCTGGATTTCCTGGCGTGTCAGGCAAAGGCGGTACACGGAGCTTTGACACTGGAAAGTGTGCAGGCACATGTTAGTCCGTGACGATGCACTTCACATCATATGTTTTAGGGCATTTTATGAACATGTTTCCTGGACAAAAAGAAGCTCAAATGCAGATGCCCTGGGCCCAATCAGGCACCCATCATGCTCAGAGAAAGTGCAGGTCACAGGCTTTGGTGCCCAACATCCCTCCCAGGCTCCCAGGGCTTTTGGATGGGGCTTCATGGTACAAATTCAAGGGCAGAGGGAAAAACCAGGAGCTGCTTCCTTGGGGATAGCTGTGATCCACTGTGATCACCTGGGGGGCTTCTCCTGTGATGCCGGGCTGGAGGACATGGCTTAGGTCAGAAGGTCAAGTGTGCACCCTCCTTTGAGGTTCTGAGACCTCTCATTCCCCCAGCTAGACCATTCATTCATTCATTCATCCATGCATTCTTTCCTTCAGTGGTGGATGTGGTGTGAACACTCTGCTCTCATGGACTTAAAGTCCAGACTGGGAAGCAGGCAGAACCAAGGGGACAGACAGACAGTGACACACTGGAAAAGTGAGAGGAATCTGGGTGGCCACGTGGAGGGCCGTGTCGGTGGGTCTGGGGCTCCAGACCCAGCCGGTCAGAGGGTTAAGCGTGAGAGATTTGATTTCATTTTTGGTGTAACAGGAACCTATCGGAGGGTTTGAGCCAGGGTTGCCAGGACAGATTTAGATTTTCAAAAGACCACACTGGCTGCGGGTTGGGGAAGGGGCGGTCTTGGAGGTTGGCGGGAGTTCCAGGTGGGAGGAGACATGGTGTGGATTGTGCTGTGGTCAGTGGTGACAAGGCATGAGTGGGAGGACAGACAGGCTGTAGAGGGGGGATTGAGGGCTGTTGGGTTGTGATGACTTTGAGGTGTCTTTCTGGGGCCCCTTGGCAGCTGGTCATTTACTGAGATGGCAGAGAGTGGGTGAGAGGTAGATTTCAGAAGGGAAATTACTTTGGGAAGAGTAAACTTGGTAGGTCTGTGACATGTTGGGGTGAAAATGCTGGGGAGGCAGATGGGATCCTGTGACTTAGAGTCTGTGTTGGAGGCATGGCTGCTACCCGTTCACCAGAGCACCCACCACAAGCGGGGCTCACCCTATGTGCTGGAACGTGGGGAACTACAGGAACCCTGTGCTCTGGGAGCTACCTTTCTAGGTGAGAAGAAAGAAATAACCAACCAATATAATGAATAAGTCAGAATGTGCCAGAAGGGGCAGAGAAGAGAACTCAGCAGGGGAGGGGCAGAGGGCAGGGGGTGTGTTGCGATTTCATTTAGGGCAGTCGGGGTGGGCTTCATGCAAAGACCTGAAGGGAGTGAAGGAGGGCCCTGAGAGTCTTGGAAGAGGCCGCAGGATGGGACAGCCCAGGCAGTGGCTCTGCTCAGAGGAAGGAGTGGTGGGTGTGGAGGGTCAGGATGCTAGGGTGGGGTGGGGCTGGACTGGCCAGGGGATGGATGGCCTTAGGGGTGACTCGCCTCACTCCTGCCCCTGGTCCCGGGTGGGGAGGGGCGGTGGTGGGGAGGACCCCCCATGACAGATGTCCGCCACGCTCGCCTCCCCACTGCGTGACCATCTCTTCACCTGGCGGAGTGAGGAGACTGTGCAGCTGACCAGGTCTGAGTCCAGACTCTGGCCTGCTGCTGGGGGACCCTGAGCCACAGCAGGAGGCTGATAGTCACTGAGCACTGACAGTGCCAGGTCTTCTCTGAGCCCCTTCAGGCATCATCACCTCATTTACTCCCCACCCCACTCCATGTGAGGGGTGCGCTTTCCCCCAAAGAAGGGAATGAACACACAGGAAAGTTTAGGGTCTTTCCCAGGTTGTGCAGACAGTAAGAGGTGAAACCAGACACATACAGGAGCTCTGTGTGCAGAGATGTTCCAATCCCCACCCCTGAGGGCCATCTTCCAACGTGTGTGTGTGTCTGGGTGCATGAGCACATGTGCACTTACATGTCTGTGCACTTACTTGTCTGTGTGTACATGTGCGAGTCCTGCAGCCCAGCACATGCGTACCCATGTGCATGTTTGCACATGCCGGTGCACTTGCATGTGTTTGCATGCATGTGTGTGTACTCTGTGGTTGTAGGGATGCGGCTGCATATGTGCGTTGCACATACATGTGCATGCTTGCATGTGTGTGCACACATGTGTGTGCACAAGTGAGCTGTGTATGCATGTGCATGTATGCCTGTGTGCACACGTGTGCTTGCATGCGTGAGTGTACTTGTGTGTGTCTGCTGTGGGGAGCGGGGCCTCTCAGTCCTTTCTCTTCAGTGCAGAAAGGCTCAGTCAGCTTTTCTCACTGTGGCAGCTCCCTGGTGCCTGCCCGGCCACCGCCAGAATCCCCACCTTGTGTGTGTGAGCTCTCTGGGACATTCGCCCTCAGCCCCCTGGGTCCTCTGACCCGAGGCAGATCCAGATGGCTGGGACAGAGAGACAGGAGGCAGATGAAATGAGCCAAAGCGTGTTTATGGGGCTGGTCAGTGGGGCAGGAAGGCCAGGGGGCTGCAGTCAGGACCACTGGCTCTGGGGGAAGTGCAGGCCCAGGCTGGGGAGAGACCTGCTTCCCTGTCGCTTGGCACCTTCTCTCCCGGCAGGATGCTAGGCTCTGCAGTGGACAGAGATGAGCTGGGGGCTGGGCAGAGATGGGGCTGGAGTGCCTCCCCACACAGGGTGGGGTCTGGGGGCAGTCTGCCCCTGGCAGCGATGGACAGCATGGAGGATGAGCTTCCCTTCTCTGCGGTGCAGGATGTCCACTCTCCGGGGGCTACTTCACCTACAGCAAGAGCCCAGGGGTCAGGAAGGGGCTTGTAGCCAGAGGGGTCAGCAGAGGGGGAGCGAGGACCAGGGCCCCAGGAGAACATGACATGGCCGGGGGTGGGGCCTCACTTCTGCTCTTGGAGGACAGGGCCAGGCTCCCATGTGCGGGTCCCATCTGCCTAGCTGAGCCAGGGACCCGACTCTCCCCATCTCCTGTGAACGGGTGTGAAGCGCCTGTTCTCCAGGAGGGCTGTGGGTGGAGGGCAGTGGTGCAGTCCTACATCTAAGGGTGGAGAGGCCCCAGGCGGCTCCCTCAGGCTGTCGTCCACGGACCACCGACGGCCCTGCACACTCCTCCCAGCTCCCCTCACAATCCCTGGGCTGACTCCAGTGTCCCTAGAGGGGCGTCTTGTCCTCCCAGCCCTGGACACAGGGGCGCTGGCTGCCCCGTCTCTCACCTTGATGAGGGTGACAAAGCCACTGTACAGCAGGGTGACAATGAAGAGGGCCATGAATGTAAGCCACAGGCTGCTGGTGTCCTCCAGGTCTGCATAGTCATCGCTGTTCTCATCCTTGCTCTGAGGGGTTGTGGCCAGACCTGGGGAGGACGGGGGCTAGGTGAGAAGAGCCAGCCCTGCCCCCCATGCACAGCACAGCTGAAGGCCAGGCAACTCTCATCTGTCCCCGTCAAGCGTCCACCCTCTCACAGTCGCCTGACAGGCATCTGCAAACTGCCTTCTCCCGGCCAGGCCTGCGCCAGGCGCTGGGGCTCAGCAGAGCCGACAGGTCACAGCATGAGTGGGGCAGACGGACGAGAACCAAACACCCCTGCTTGTAAGTCAACACACCAGCCTGACAAGGTGCAAGGGAGGTGGGGACATTTAAGCAGATGGAGACACACAGGGACTGGCCCAGGCAGGCTGGTCAGTGGCGGCCTCTCTCAGACGTGGCTGCTGTGATGAGGTGTGAAAGATGAGATGGTGCCAACCAGGCAAAGAGAGGAGGGAACAGCATTCTAAGAAGAAGGAACAGCAGGCACGAATGCCCTGTCTTGGGCGAGAGCCTGACCGCAGGAGGGCGGAGGGGGGCCCAGTGTGGCTGGAGTGGAGAGCTCAGGGTGTGTGGTGAGGGAGGGGGCCAAAGCTGGGGGGGGGGTCCAGGCCCTGCTGGCGATTTTACCCTAAGAGCAATAGGGGGCCATGGAAGGGCTTTAAGCAAGGGCATGTCATGACCAAATTTGTGTATCAGAAAAGTCTTTCCTGCTGGAGGTTGGAGTGGGGGTACCAAGGCAAGAAGGGCAGGACCCGTGAGTGTCCAGGCCCAGGAAACACACTTCTGGGGAAAGCCTGTGGGCAGGTAGGACTTCTTCAGGTTCTGGGACCTGTCACGCGTCACAGAGTTTCCCAGTCGTTCATTTGGCAAGCATTCACTGAGGCTCTAAGTGCACCTGACCAGAGCTACTGACACGGGCCTGTGGAGGGTGCCGGCCCAGGAACCGCTGGTCACGGGGCACAGGAAGAAAGAGCGGACACCGTGGAAGCACTGGAAACGTGTACAGCTGTCTGCTGAATCTAATAATAAAAAATCGGTACATCTTTTTTCTATCCATTTCATTTTTCTAACAATCAAATTCCACTGTATTCTACAAAGGTATTGGTCCATGATGAACTGGAAATGAAAAAAAAAGCAACAGTCCTTTGCCACAGAGAATTTGAGACAGCCTGTTCTAGACGTTTGGAATGCGGTGGTGAACTGTCCGGGGGTAGGTCTGACCGCTAAACAGGATGACGTTTCTGCCTGGACAGTGCTCTGGCCAGCGCTCCATCTGTTAGGTGTACCGGCTCCTGGTGACCCGGCCCTGGGGGTCAAAGATGTCTTCTGAGACACACGGGAGAGTCTGTGGAGATGTGAATGACAGAGTTGGCTGGATGAGGAGATGGGAAGTCCCCGGGCAGCAGGAGCAGCCTTGAGAAGAACCTCAGCCGAGAGGAGTTGTGCCTCGTGTGCATCCTCACTTGAGCCTGGCAGGACAGGTCAGTGGGCAGTCCATCAGGCACAACCGGGAACCCTGCGACAGGACCTGGAATGCTTCCTTAGGGCAAAAGGAAGCCATGAACAGAATTTAAGCTGGGGGAGACATGATGGGGATTGTTCTTAATTCCAACGTCAGGATCACGTGTGGGTCTAATTCTATTTGCTATTTTTTATCTCAATTATGGATGAAAGTTTTCGCTTCTTTGCGTATCTCACAATTTTTTATTGCATGCTGGACATGGTGAACAAACAAACAGGAGAGCTTGAAGTAGGATGTACATGCATTTTCCGCAGAGTGGGCACACCCTGTCCTCTGCCGGGCAGGGAGGGCGAGGGGCTGATCTTGTCGTTCTAAGCAGGAGTTGAGCTGGGCTGGGTGGCAGGACAGTTGGCTTCAGGCTCTCAATGTTTGGGTGGGGTCAGGTCCCTCCCTCCAGTGGGGCTTCTGGATGGCGGCGTCATGCACGGCTGGCGGTCTTCCACTGCTGTCCAGCTCTCTTCCTGCTGCTGCTTGCCTGGGGGAGTCCTGTGTGGGGGGACTCGGTGGGCGGAGGGGACTTGTGTGGGGCTCGTCCGTGCTCCCCTCCCTCGTGCCGCCTGCGCAGACACAGAAATCTTGACCGATCCCCTTACGTCCCTCTCCTCGTGGGTGCCCATGCCTCTGTCCCCCTGTGCCCAGGGTGGGGACAAAGTGGCCAACAGTCTTTTCTCACCTAGGACTTTAGGGCAACTGGACTTCTCCGAGTCCTCAGCTCTCCAGTGGCTTTAAATAAACACGATTTTAAAAGTTTATTTGGTGTTGTCCTTCTGTTACCCATGCGTGGCGGTCTTTCACTACCGTCTACCTCCTAACTGCAAGCAGAACCCCGATGGGCGTTTACAAGATTCCCTTGGCCACTGAGGAAGGATGCGCTGGAGGGGACAAAACTGGCAGCGAGGCCATTGTGACCACTGGGGGAAGGAGAGGGGTGGGTCAGAGGAAGAAGCAGGAAGCTTCCAGGTATTCAGGAGTGGGAGGTTACTGGCCGTGAGGGTGACAGGAGGGGTGAGGTCCCCTGGCTCCTGTTTGTGGGACCAGGCAGACGTAACCCTCTTGTGAGATGGGCAGCATGGGGTGGGGAGTGGTGGGGAGGAGGCAGAGCTGGGGTCAAAGAGAAGGACCCGGCCAGGAGGGAAGAGGGCCAGTGTGGGCAGCCTTCCAGGTGTTGTGATAGTAATGACATGCACAGGGGCATGCCAGCTGCTGCGGGTGGACCACCCGCCAGGCCTGTGCTGAGCATGTTGCAAGTGTTACCTTCTTTGGGAAGAGTGGTGTGAGAGGGAGGGAAAGGCCCATAGAGGCAGAAGGCGGGGAACCTGTGGGTCCTTTGAGCAACGCAACCAGGACCCTGGAGGAGGCAAAGCCACAACTGCTGAGGACAGCGGCTGGGGAAGAGAAAGGCTGTGATCCAGCTAGCGGGGAGGTGGTGGAGGATGGGCTCACTCCAGGGGGACCTAAACCAGGGAGCAGGTCCAGGTGCCCTCCACCTGGCAGGAGGGTGTGTTCAGGCAGGGAAGCCCCAGTTGGCTTCCTGAACACGTCCCCATGGCTCAGCCCTGGGGAGGGGGTGGTGGTGAGGGGCGTGGCCTCCTGGAGGAGTGCTTTCTCCCCACTCACTCCCAGGGGGGCCCTGGGGGCCAGGCCAGGCCTCCTGCAGCCTGTGCCACCTGCCCGTCTCCAGAGTGCACGGTTCTGGCAGATGGACAAACCTCTGGCCTGTGCCGGGAGGCATGGTAGATTTGCACCAAGGCTCTGGAGGCCTTAAGTCCACGCCAGGAACAGGACCCACCTCCTGAAAGCCGTGGCTACCACACAGCTTCAGGCACAGGGCAAGGGCAGTGCTGGGTTCTGGGGAGGTGCGGCCGACCTGCTCATTCGTGCACCTGCTGCACACCCCTGTCCCACTCCACACATGCTCACACGCACGGGCTCCGGGAGAGGCCTGGCTGAGCACCTCCCTGCCCAGACTCGCTCCATGCACAGCGACAGCAGGTGCAAGTGCAGGTGCCACAGCCCAGTGCAGGGCGAGCGTGTGGACCTAGGCAGCCACACCCCAGCCTGCGCCCCGACCACTGGGCTCCCCTGGTCTCTCCACGTGCCGGGCACCTGTCAGTGCTCGGGTGTCCCAGGAGTGCACACCCCGTAGTCCGGAACTCTGGGCTCTGTGCCTGCTGGCAGATCAGCCTCCAGCCTTAGCCGGGTCTGGCCAGGGGTCCGGTCCAGCCTCACCTGTGACATCAGACCAACCGGTCTGTGCCTGGGGGTGGCCCATCCACTGGGTGGGGGGAGGAGGCGGGGAGGAGGGTCAGCGGGGACCTGACCCTCAAGAAGATCTCGAGGGAGTGTCCTTCCCACTGCCCCCAGGGGAGGAAAGACAGACAGGGTCAGGAGGCCACTTCAATGACCAGAGAATGGACAGGCCCAGAAGTATGAGCCATGACAGTTGGCCTGGTACTGATGGCGGCCGGATGGGGAGGCGGCAATGCTATGAAAACGGGCTGTGGATAAGGGGTTCCGGCCCCAGGTGGGCAGCCAGGGGCTGGGGCTGGGTCTTTAGGAGAGACCTGCTGAGGCAGAGGCGGGCGGGCCGGGGAGCTGAGGAGTGGCTGCCTCTCCGGGGGAGCCCTGTGGGGCCAGTGGGGCTGCTGCCCACCAGGATGCCATCACTGCTGGCCCTTGTGTGCGAGACAGTGGGGTCAGCGCTGTTGTCTGGACGTCTCTTCCACTCCCGAGGGAATCCCGTGGTGGGGGTCGGCAAGGTCTCCAAGCCAGCAGCCCTGGCCCAGTAGAGACTGGCACAGCCTTTGCCCCCGCCCTGACCCTTGCTGACTTGGGCCCCACTGGGCATCTCCCTCTGCCAGCTCCAAAGGGCAGCCTGGGGGTCCCCGGCTCACACTGGACTGCACCTCCTGCTGCCACCCCATGCCTGAATGGGGGCAGGACAGTGTCTTGCTGTCTGCCTGGCCCAGCGTGTCCACCACCATCCCATCACGGCTGTGCTGGGCAAGGAGGGGGCACTGGTCTGGGTGCTGCTCCCCTACGAGGAAGCAAGAGGGGCCTGGCCAGAGGTCTTAGAGGAGAGGGTGAGCCCTGGACCCCCACTGGGAGCCCCCGCCCCGGTGGGTCTCTGTCCCCCCGCCCAGGCAGCGAGCAGTCAGGCCTCCACTTCTGTGCGTGTCTGGCCTCCAAGGTGCTGACTGTGCTGTTGGACGGGTGGACGTCTTGGGGCATGGGGAGGCTCAGACATCCCTGGGATGGCAGCAGTCGTGGGTGACCACCCCCACGTCCACCCCAGGGGAGGCCCCTGCTCTGCACCCAGCAAGAGCGGGCACATCTTGGTGGGAAATAGCTGCTCTTCAGGGCCTGGCAGGGGCGACACCCTCTCCCACGGCCTCCTGGGCCAACGCATGGTGTGAGGACATGAGGCTGTGGGTCGAGGGAGACAGGCATGGGTCATCCAAAGCCCAGTGCTCCAGACACTGAGCAGGCTGGGGGGCCACCCAGCTGGGTGGCACAGACCCTCTGCCACAGTGCCAGCTGCCCAGCTCCTCCGGAGGACTGGCCCTCCATCCCAGCTCTGTCTAGGGGCAGCTGGGACCAAAACCCCTGTGCCTGCGTGTGACTCACCGCCAGTGTCCAGGCTCCAGGCGCCGCTGAGCAGCTTCCGGGAGGCCTCGTGCCCGACCACACACGTGTAGGTGGCCGTCCGAGGGTCCGGGGTGGTCGGGACACGCAGGACGCTCCAGGTCTGGAACGTGGTGTTTCCAGGCTGGGCCATGGGGCGTGCGGTGGCAAACCAAGAAGGGTCCACCTCGTGCTGGCCCTCCAGCCAGGTGAGGAGGATGTCCGGGGGTGAGAAGCCGGACACCTTGCACTGGAGCCAGGAGGCAGGGGCGTGCAGGCCCGGTGTGGTCAGGGCACGGATGAAGAGGCTGCTGGGTGCCGACGCGGCTGCGGGGAGAAGCTGGGTCATGCTCTGGCCGCTGGAGGCTGAGGTCTCTGCCCCCTTGATGTCTCCTCGAAGGCAGTGGCCAGGCGAGCGGCTGGGCTGGGGGACAGGGTGCGAGGGGCCAAGGCCACCCTGTCTCCCCCCCACCTCTGGGAGCCGGCCTCACCATGTTCTCTCAGCAACACTGCTGCCATGCTGGACTTCAGGTCGGGGTGGCTCAGATTGCAGCTGATGGAGTTCCCTGCAGCCCACGAGGACCTGGGCAGGGCCAGGCGGCTGCTCCGGCTCTGGGAACCATTGGCGAGATGCTCCAGCAGCCCGTCCTCCACGCCCCTGCTGTGGGGCACCCCAGCCACCTCCCAGGACAAGTGGGCCTCCTGCAGGTCATCCCCTACCGCCAGGCAGGTGAAGGCGGCCTCGCCCTGGAGCCACAGGCCCCTCAGGGGAGGGGGCAGCAGGAAGACACTGGGAGGGTTGGTGTGGTTCCGACACTCTGTGAGGGGAGAGGGAGAGATGGGCAGGATGAGAGGCCCTCCCTGTGCCAGGGGCGGGGGCTGCATCATAGGGTTGAGCAAGCCATGCCCATGGCATCCAGCTCATGGTGGTACTGTGGGCAGTGCTGCTGTGTTCTCTGTTGCAGCCTGGCCCCCAGGCCTGCCCTTTCTCCCCGGAGCAGACCTGGCCTTTGCTGCTTAGAAGTGCTGTGCACAGGTGACCTCCTGTCGCCAGCTAGAGACTCGCTGGAGACCAGGCTTTCCCCAGTGCCCCCTGAGCTGTTCCCCCTTCTCCTCTCACTCTGTGCCCCAAGGGACAGACCTTTGATGGCGGCTTCCACTCGGCTTCCGGGCTTCTGGGCTTCTGGTTGGCTGTTGTGGATGGAGGGCACTGCGGAGGGCGGTGGGGGTGAGGCAGGGTCTCCTCCTGGCTCCACAGCTGGTCGGGGCTGTGGCCGCCCCCTACCCCTCAGCCCCTGCCACCCTCTGGGGGTCCTGAGCCCCGCCCACACCGCTGTGGTCCCTGGGCAGTGCTCCGTGATTGTGTCCTCGGGCTATGGCAGGACTCTGACTGTGCACGTGGTGGTCGGGAGTGGGGTGGTCTGTGCTAAGTGCTCAAGGACCATCACTTCTGTAGTTCAGGGCATGAGTGGCCTGAGGTATTGGGCCATGGGTTTGCAACAGGCAAGGGGTCAGCAAACTTGTTCTATAAAGGGCCAGATAGTAGATATTTTAGGCTTTGCAGCCATAGGGTTTCCGTTTCTTCTTCCTCCTCCTCCTTCTCTGTCTGTCTAAAACTGGAAAAAGCATTCCTGGGTCATAGAAAACAGGCTCCAGACTGCGTTTGGCCTGCAGGCCGGTGAGAGCTGTGCAGCATCGGGGTCAGGGGGGCCCTCCCAGGTGGAGTGGCGCAGGCCTGTTTGGAGGGCTTGGCTCCTGGGGTCAGCACACCTCAGACGTGCCCCATGGAGGGTCGTCTTGCACTGAGGTCCGTGCAGCCCCAGAGCAGGAGGCCCAGCCTGGCTGCAGTGTCATCTTGGAGCTCTGCCCAGGCGAAGCCTCCACCAGCCGGCAAGGCTGCTGGCCATGGGATTTGGCGGCAGGTGTCGTGGTCAGGGCCAAGCGTGGATGCCCTCAGGATGGGGAGTGACCTGTGCATACCCCTGCTTTCAGCGCTGGTCCCATTCCACATCCTCACCGGAGGACTGACCTCTCTCTAGATTCGCCCGTGCCCCTGTGCATCTACCAGCCTATGTGGAGCCCGGAGGCTGGGAGTGTTTGGAGACAGGGAGTGCCGCCTTTCTGGATGTGCACAGTGGGAGCAGATTCTGGCCTGGGGTGTGGACATCTTGACCAACAACCTGGATGGGGCCCCTTGCAAGGGTGTCATACCAGGCCACGGCCGCTGGTCCCTTGTTTGAGCTCCACCAGCACCGCTGGGGCTGGTGCGGTGTTGTCCAGCACGCTTCCACTAGCTGTGTCTGCTAACATGGCTGCTGCCCTCTCAGGGGGATGATAACCCTCTTCCCGAGGCAGCAGACAGAGGGGGCATGACCCTGGGTTGTCCCAGCCAGGCTCCCATCACTGGGAGGGGCCGCAGCCAGGTGGAGACAGAGGTGAGGGCAGCTCACAAAGGGCTCCTGTCGCGGTGAGCCTCTGGGTCTGGCCATCATGGTTCCCCGGCCCTTCAGGGGGCACCCTATGTTTCTGTAACGTCGCAGGGCTCAGTCCTGCACTCCTGGCTGCTCCAGTAATGTGTGCTCGTATGACACCCCGTGATGAGCTCACGTCTCATGTGTCCTGGGCCAGGTGAGCCCTGGTGCTGGACCATGGGCCCTGCCTTGCCACTGTGCTCCTTGTGGTGTGACCAGGGCAGGTCCCTTGTTCACAGGGCCCGGCATGGTGTTGGTGCCAGGTAGATGTCACTTCAGGGCCCTGCCCTTCCTTACACAAGGTGTGACTTGAAGACTCACACATGAAGTCGTGGAAGGCTGCCTGAAGGAGGCAGCCTGAGGGAAGTGTGGGCAGGCGGGGTATGCTGGGATGGGGGCTCCTCACCTGGGTTCCTGAGAGTGGTGGGGGCGTTGGTGGAGGCCACTCGTGGTACAGGTAAAGTTGAGGGCTTCTGAGCTGCCCAAGACGCTGAAATCAGAGGAACAATGAGCAGATGTGGGTCAGGAAGTCCTGTGGATGGAGGTGGGGAGACTCCGGGGGCGAGCAGGAGTGGGGACCGGACACTGTAGGGGGGAGGGGCATCATGGGGGGGACAGGGCAGCACGGAGTGGGCGGGGCAGCACCGAGGCCCCACTGTCAGCCGCTGCCTCTTCTGAGCCCGCTGCTGCCTTGCACCCTGGGGAGAGGTTCTGTAAGGAAAGGCTGTGAATGTTGGATTGATGGAGCAGCTGAGAGACGGCGGGACCGAGGGGTGGGGAGGCGCTCTGAGGGGCTTGGTGGGTGCCCTGTGGTCCGGGTCCCTGCTTCGGTCCATGGGGCCAGGCCCTGGGTAGAAGGTGCTGGGGAGATGGGGAGGGCCCACCTCGGTGGTCTTGGGGCCACCCACCTGGCTCCTGGAAGGTCTTCTTCATGTCAGTCTTGGTGGCCTTGTTGTGGACGCTGCAGCTGTGCTGGCCAGGCTTCCAGTGGGTCTTCAGGAAGGAGACCTTGTTGTAGCTTTGTTCTTGCTTCAAGAACTGGAAGGTCCATGTGGTCTGATCCTGCATCTTTGAGGGCCAGGTGATCTGCACCGGCTCTGGGGAGTACCCTATTACCAAGCAGGCCAGGACCACAGGTTCATTTTCCTCTAGGGCTTTGCATCCTGGGAGTATGGGGAACACCTTCAGAGGTTGGGAGTTGCCTGGAAGACAGACACAGCATAGGCTGTGAGGCTAGGGGCTCCTGAGGGTGCAGGTGGAGGGGGAGCGGGAGTGAGGCCTGGAGTGAGTGTGGCAGGACCAGGGGGGCTGGGCCGAGTGGCTGGTGCCCGCTGATGCCAGGCCTGTCCCATGAATTGACTAACTGGTGTCCCACTGCAGGGTCTGTGGCTGAGTCAGCACTGGGGCCAGTATTGCCCAGAACCCCTGAGGCGAGGATGGAGCACCCCAGTTCAGGGGATGCTTGTAGTGGTGGGCCTGGGGCTGTGTGCCCCGCCATATCCAGGCCTCCAGGCCTCCAGGCCTCCAGCCCCGGCTCTCAGCTGCCCCACAGAGGAGACGTGGGCCCCATTTGCTGGTGGAGGAACCACATGGTTAGACTTTTGTGTGGTTCCCTGAGGAGTGGGTGGGATTAGACCCTCCTTTTCCAGATGCATCCTCCCAGCGGCTCTGCTGCTCGGGGCCAGCCTGTGAGCATGCTGTCCTCACAGGAGGCCTTCGGCTGGGTCTCGGGGTGTGCTGAATCTCTCCATCAGTCAGTGTTTAACAGGTTGCACCCTGCAGTGCTCTGGGTCTGGCCCCTGGACGCTGGGTCCCGGGGGTGGCAGGTCCCAGAGTGGGTGGTCCCCTAATGGGCTGTCTCCCAGACTCCTCTTCCTCTCCCTGGGGACCAGAGTGGCCCAAGGCTGCCAAGTGGGCATGGGGTCCCTGCCCGGGTCCCCTACCACACTTCTCCATCTCAGTCTCACAGGCACCTTTCCTCCTGGACCCTCAGCTCCTCCCATTTCTCTCCAGCCACTGTACTGCCTGCCACTGCCCGGACAGGGCCAGGCATGCCTGCTCTTCAGCCTGGCCCCCTCTCTGCTGGTCCCCCAGGGGCAGAACCCACCTCCCCACTCTCCTGAGCATCTGGAGACCTTGCCCCTATCTTTTCTCAAGTTTTCTCAGCAGTGCTATCTCTCCTCCAGATCCTAGGGGGCTGTCTTTGCCCAGCTCAGAAGCCCCCATCTGCACAGACATGTCCTACTCCTTCTCTGTCACCCCTGGGGCCATGAGCTCAGCACCGCTCTGGGCGTCAGCCCTGCCAGGCCTCCCTCCAGGGCACTGTTGGAAAGATGCTGGGAATGGGTGGTGTTATGGGTTGAATTGTGTCCCTCCAAATTCATACGATGAAGTCCTAACCCCCAGTACCTCAGAAGTGACCTTATTTGGAGATAGGGTCATAGTGGATGTAATTAGTAAGTTAAGATGATGTCATACTGGAGTAGGGTGGGCTCCAAATTGCAGAAGACTGTGTCCTTCTAAAAGAGGGATTTGGACACAGAGATGCACAGGGAGAGCCATGTGAGGAAGGAGGCGGAGATTGGAGAGATGCTTCTACGAGCCAAGGAATGCCAAGATTGCCAGCAACCACCAGAAGCTGGGGCTGGGGAGGCCTGGGCCGGGTCATCCCTCATGACCTCAGAGGGAACCAGCCCTGCAACACCCTGACCTCGGACTTCTGGCCTCCAGAACTAAGACAAGACATCTCTGCTATTTAAGCTTCCCAGGCTGTGGGACTTTGTTACAGCTGCTCATAGGAAACTAATACAGATCTGGGTACCATGAGGGGGTGTGATGTAACGAATACCTAGAAATGTGGAGGTAATTTTAGAGCTGGGCGATGGGTAGAGGCTGGAAGCGTTTTGAGACGCTTGTTAGAAAAAGCCGAATTTTCTTGACGACTGTTGGTAGAAATATGAACGTTAGAGGCAGGTCCGGTGAGGGCTCAGACAGGAAATGAAGAACATGTCATTGGAACCTGGAGGGGAGGTGATGCTTGTTACAGAGCGGCTTCAGACTTGGCTGAATTGTGTCCTAATGTTTTGTGCAAAGTGAGACTTGTGAGCCAAGTGTTGAAGGTGCGGCCTCGCCTCTCCTTGCTGCTTATAGCCGACTAGGGAGGAGATCGAGAAATTGAAGGAGGAATTATGCTGCAAGCAAAGAGGAAGCAGAACCTGAAGATCTGAAAAATTCTCAGTCTATCGAGATAACAGGGCTGTGGGGGTGCTGGACCCCCTTTTGCTAAAGGGACTAGTTGTGTGACCACGGATGCAGTCAACCACGTCATCAGGGGCCAGGAATAGCAATGTGTTTATCCAGCAAGATCTGGAGGATCGTCTTCCCTGTTGGCTTGGACCTCCGTGGATTGCATGGGAGGACGAGAGGGTTTTTGAGAATTTTACACGAACAGGAACACGCCTGCCTGGACTGAAAGGGGCACATGGAGTGGAGTGGAGGAAGACTGACTTTGAGGGCGGAGCCCCGGATGCAGAGGCCAGTGGGGCGGCCACTGCCACCACGGGCTCAGAGGACTTGGGCCTCAGGGACGTGGCTGCCACCCTGGTGGTCTCGGAGTGTGGGGCTGCCATGCCAGGCCCCAAGGACAGAGCATCAAGCAAAAGAGGATTCTTCTCAAACCTTAAAATGGAATGGGGTTTGCCTTGCTGGCTTTGGCGTTGCTTGGAACCCATGACCCCTTTCTGCCTTCCAACTTTTCCCTCTTAGAATGGGAATGTCTACTCTGTGTCTGTCCCACCATCATGTTTTGGAGGCAGATAACTTGTCTGGTTTTACAAGTGGACAGCTGGAGAAGATTTTGTCCCAGAATCAGTTCTATTCAAGTCTCACCTGTACCCGACTTAGGTGAATTTACACAAGATTTTGGACTTTGAGTTGATGCTGGCGTGGGTTAAGACTTTTGGGGGAGTTGGGATGGGGTATTTTGCATGTGAGAAGGACATGAATTTTTAGGGACAAGAGGGTGGACTGTTATGGCTTGAATTGTGTCCTCCCAATTTATATGTTGAAGTCCTAACCCCCAGAACCACAGACTGTGACTTTATTTGGAAATAGGATAATTGAGGATGTAATTAGTGAGTCAAGATGAGGTCATAGTGGATTAGGTTGGGCCTCAAATCCAACATGACTGATACAAAGGGGAATGTGGAGACAGACACACACACACAGCGAACCGCCATGTGAAGACAGAGGCAGAGATCAGGGTGATGCTTCTACAAGCCAAGGAACGCCAAAGGCTGCCAGCAACCTCCAGAAGCTCAGAAAGAAGCATGGAACATGTTCTCCCTCACAGCCTCAGAAGGAACCAGCCCTGCCGACACCTTGGCCTGACCTCCAGCCTCCGGAACTGTGAGACAATAAGTTTGTTGTTGAAGCTGCCCATCTGTGGTTCTTTGTTGTGACAACCCCAGGACAGTAACAGAGATGCTGTCCTGAGCTGTCAGCCCCACGGCCTGCATGAGAGTCCCCCACCCTGCTGGACATGGCTTATGCTGCATGGGACCCCCGTAAGGTCTCCCCCAGCCTGTGAAGCTGAGCGTGCCACAGGATCCATTTAAACAAAATGGAGCTGGAGCCTGAAGCAGCCTACTCAGATCCCAGGCTAGTGGACGATATCCCCTGGGACACATGTCTACTTCCAAATCTCTCTTGGACATTCACCCCTTCAGGGCCAGGCCGGTGCTCAGACCCAAGACACCCCCACGACAGCCTGCCCTGCGAACTCCAGACTGCTCTGCAGTACCCTGAAATTGCCTCCTCCTGGGATCCTGGCTCCCAGGACCTGCCTTCACTGGGCGCCATCTTGGATTTCTCCTTCTGGGGTCTTTGGGGTCTACTGGACTCTCTCTGCCATCTCCTACTGCCACCTCCACCCAGACCTTTGCTGTCACAGCTGACCCGGACTTCTCCATGGTCTGTGGGCCACCCCTGGCTGTCCACGCCATGGTCAAGTGAGCCCTGGACATGTGGCCCCACTTCCGCTTTGCACAGCTCCCGTCTCCGAGCGCTAATTCCCAGCCCCATGGCCGGGCTCCCGCCTCCCCAGTCTCACTCCTTGCCATTGCTCCTGGGCCTGGCTGCTGCCTGCCCTTCTTTTGGTACGAGGGATGGATGGACAGACGGATAGAGCCTTTCCCCCCTAGCTTCCGCCTCTCCCATCATGCACACTCCTAACCGGTTCACCCGAATGTTCTGCTCCCACTTCCACACTCCCGTCACTGTCCGGCCCCAGGCTGAGGGGTGAGGTCCCTGGGCTCCTGCAGGCTGCCATCATAGCGGGCACAGCCACCCAGAGCTCCCCCTGAACCCCACCGGCATGCAGGCTATGCAGGTTGGGACAAGATCTCGATGTGGCCGGGCTCGCTAGGAATGGCAACAAGGTGACTACGGGCCCTCCAGTACTCGCTGGCAGAGGATCCTGCTGACGGCACACAGGGGCCCCAGAGGCCCTAGCCTGGTTTCCAGTTCAGGTTGTGTTTGGGAGACCAGGCCTGGAATTCTCTCCAGCTCGGCTGCTGGCCTTCATCAGGCTGGACAAGTCCCGAGAGCTGGGTCCCGCGTGTGGGGCCCCTTTCTGGGCACATCACCCAGAAGGCCTGTGTGGAGATGGGCCTCCCTTTACCCCGTGTCCTTTGGAACTAGAATCACCGCTTGAGATGCTCATGCAACACTCAAGAAGTGCAGTTTGGGAAAAAAACCTTCACAAGCAAGCAGTTTCACAAGAACCAATATATACATTTATTCGAGGTGACAAGTGCGTACATTGCGAAGCAATAACTTTGGGCAGAGCCCACGGCTGCAGCTCCACACACGGCCCTGGCCTCTGGCCTGTTGAGAGAAGCCTGTTTCTTAGAGCTGGAAGCTGGAGGGCAACATGGGGAGATTTAAGGACAAGTCGACAGGCCACACAGGCTGGGGACCCCAGGCCCGAAGGCGGCAGCCCTTTTGGGTTCGTCTCTGGTCTCCCATGCTCTTCGTTGGTGGGTCATTTCACCTGTGGGCCACAGAGACAGCGTGAGTTGCTTTCCCGCCATTGGGAATGAAGGTGGGTCACGCGCAGCCCCAGGGTCACTGCCCTCCCTCCCTCTCCCTTCCTGCCCCTGCCCACCAGTCTACCTTGAACAGGGTGACGGTGGTGCTGTAGAAGAGGCTCAGGAGGAACAGGACGATGAAGGTGGAGGCCATGGCCGACAGGTTCTCGAAGCCCTCCTCCTCGGCACTCACCTCCCCCTCTGCAGGGACACAGCACAGAGGGGTCAGGCGCCAGCTGCCTACTCACAAAGCCCACCCCTGGGGCCTCCTGTCATCCAAGTCCGCCTGTGGCCTTGGCTGTGCTGCCCATGAGTCAGGCTGGGAGCCGCAGCGGCAGCGGGAGCGAGGGGGCGGGGTATGAAGGGCGGTGTCCAGGGCACGTGCGTGGCCTTCTCCGCCCTGCAGTCTCCTGAGCACCCACCTTGTGGAGCCCAGGGGGCTCCTGGGCTTGGTCAGGAGGGTCTCAGCCAGACGCGAGCTGGGCCCCTGACAGCCTGAAGAGGGGCCAGGGGTGGGCTTGGGCTGGGGGAGGCAGGGTGTGGCCAAGGCTGAGCAGCGCAGTGACCCTGAGCACCTTGTCCTAGGGCCTTGGGGCGGCAGCGAGCGTGGAGAAGCAGCACACAGACACATAGCAGTGGGGTTGTGGCCTGGGCTGGGATCGGAGTTGGGGACCCCAGTGTGTCCTGGACTCTCCTGAGGAGGCGGTGGCACAGCCAGGGCCCCTGGGGCTGAGAGGCGGGGAGTGGTCTCCTGACATCTGTGGTTTGGGGTGTGTGGCCCCCTGGCCAGTGAGGGGTGGCAGTGGGAGGCAGGCAGATGTCTGGGCCTGGGGGGCCCCTCCTAGCTTCCTCAGTGGGACTCTTGCTCTCTCCCTTCTTAGAGAGAATGGCACATGTGAGGAGCCGTGTGGGCCCCTGGCTGGCTTGTCTGCCCCACTAGGACTCCTGGTTCTGTGACTGAGGGGTCAGACAGATGCCTGAGGCCCCAGGAAGGGTGGTGTTGGGATGGACAGGCTGAAGACATGTGGTGGGGTCTGCAGCCCCACACAGATAGGCCCTTGGGGGCCAGTGGAGCTCAGGGCCCCCAGGGGCCAAGAGCTGGGGAGGGAGCAGGTGGCAGCCTGAGGGGAACAGTGCCGTCTATTGGGAGTGAGGGCCCCACGCCGGCCCCTGCTCCCCTCCCTGCCGCTGGGCTCCCTGCTCTAGGGCAGTCTCATTTCCCACCATTTCCAGGGCTGGGTATTTGCAGGGACAGACTTTGCTCAGATCGGGCTCCCTACAGCCTCCGACAGCAAGGAGAAGCCTCCAGGGATGGCCTAGCTGCCTCCGGGGCTGATATTGGGCACTGCCTGCTCCACCAGGACATGCCCCGACTCTGTCTGTTCACAAGTGGAGGCCCGGGGCCTGCTGCCTTCACCAAGAGCCTGGATAGGGGTGGACACCCCTCCTGGACACAGGCCAGGGTTTCCCTGAGGAGCCATAGCTGGCCAGGTCCAGTGTGGCCCTCTGAGACCTTTGTGCCGGACCTGGGGGTGGTGGCCCTGGTCAGAGCCTGGGTGGGCCGGCCCACAGACGCCCCTCCAAGCTGAGGCAGAATGACAAGCAGAGCCTTGGGCAGGAAGCCCTGCAGCCAGCACGGTGCAGAGAGAGAGCGACTGCCGGAGAGCGCGGGGGTGTGTGCTGAGAGGCGGAGTGACCACAGCTGCGCAAGCGTTGGCATCCATGTGAGGACATGTGTCTGTGTGCGTGCATGTGCCCCATGTCTGTGTGCGTGTGCGTGTGTATATGCCTGTGTCCGTATGTCTGTGCGTCCATCATTGTGTGTCTGTGTGTGCTCCTGTCTTGCCCACGTGTGTGTCCATGTGTATGCATGTGTTCATGTGCATATGTGAGCTGTGTGTGCATGTGTGTATGAGTGTGCATGTGTATGTATTGTTCATGTGTGTGAGTGTGCATGTGTCCATGTGTATGTCCATGTGGGTGTGTGTCTGTATGCCCATATGCATGTGTGTCCATGTCTGAGTACGCACGTGTCCACATGCATGTGTGTCCCTGTGTCCATGTGCGTGTGCGTGTCTCTGTGCGTGCATGTGTCCATATGTCCATGTGCATATGCGTATCTGTGTCTGTGTGCATGTGTGCATGTGTCCACGTGCATGTATGCCTCTGTGGGCATGTGTGCATGTCCATGTGCATGTGTGTCTGTGTCCATGTGCATCTGTGTCTCTGTGTGCACATGTGTCCATGTCTGTGCATGCGTGTGTCTCTGTGTATGCATGTGTCCGTGTGCATGTGTGTCTGTCTACTTGCACCTGTATCTCTGTGGGTATGTGTCTGTGCAAGTGTCTGTGTGTGTGCATGTGTGTGTTGCACACTCCGTGCCTGTGTGGCTGTCGAAGCAGCTAGAGAAGGGTTAACATGGGCTCAGTCTGCAAAGAGCTCAGGGGTTTCCAGAGGCCGGAGGGAGGTGGGTGGGTGATGTAGGGCTGTTGTGGAGGGTGGTCTGTGGGGGGTGGGCAGCACAGCCATGGTGCTGGCAGGCGGGAGCATTGCTCACTCAGGACCAGCATCTTTTGAATGGATCTTTTTATTTCTAGTTTTTAAAAATGCAAACCCTCACCCCATCGACACGGTTGGTTTGCACGCATGCACACACACAGCGCTGGCTCCCCGAGGCTCCGGGTGCCCCTGTGCAGGGCAGCCCGGTCAGTAGCAGGTGCTGGCTGTGTCAGACAAGACCAGGGACACGTTGTACAGGGTGGGTTTACCAGTGGACTTGTCCACGGTCTTCTCGGTCACCACGTGGGGCAGGGCCTCGTGGCCCACGACACAGGTGTACGCCTCCCCGGCACTCCAGTCCTCCTCTCTCACAGTCAGGACGCTGTGGACGAAGTACAAGCCCGGGGTCTGGGGCTCGGGCGTTGGGGGGCTGGTCACATACTTGTCAGAGGACAAGGGCTCCCCCCTATGCATCCACTGCACAAACACATCTGGGGGTGAGAAGCCCTTCACCAGGCAGGTGACCGAGGCCCACTCCCGAAGGCTCAGCTCTTCCCTGGCTGGTGGCAGCACGTACACGGAGGGCTGTTGCTTGTTGACCTCTGTGGGAGGAGAGATAGTGGTGAGCTCAGGTTGGGGGCTAGCGGGATTCGTGTCCCAACAATGGAGGAGTAGAGGGGTGCCCCCTGGCCCTGCCCATGGTGTCTCCACACCCCGGGATGCCGTGAGAGAGTCCTGGGGGCAGAGGGAAGGTGTAGTGAGCTTACTCTTGAGCCTGGAGATGGTCTGCTTCAGTGGAGATGGCAGATCCGTGTGGGTCACTGTGCATGTGAAGTCGTCCCCTGACTCCCAGTCCTCCAGGCAGACGGTGGCCTCGCCCAGGGCACTGAAGGTGTCATTGGGGTGCCTCTCAGAGATGTTGGTGTGGGTTTTCAGAACTTCACCATTCCGGTGGGTCCAGGAGATGGTGAGGCTGTCATAGGTGGCCAGGTTTGTGACCTGGCAGGACAGCTTGGCTGACTTGGTGAGGAAGATGCCGACAAAGGATGGGGGGATGGCGAAGATTCTGATAGGGGTGGATGGATCTGGAGTGAGAGAGAGTGAGTTTGAGTGACTGGTTGGATGTGAAATCAGGTGAAGGTGTGTTTTTTTCCCAAAGAGCCCAAAGAAGGGGGGCCGACTATGCTGAGCACTCCTGAGCCCTGGGGTCCTGCTGGAGGAGGACGCTGGGCCCCCATCTGACAGGTGGCCCCTCTCTGCCCTGCACGGGCCCCTCCCTGCCCTTGGCCGCTCCGGGAAGCCAAGGCTCAGGGAGCAGCTGGCCATGTCTGGGCGGCATCTGCAGACCTGAGTGGACACTTGTGTGTGGGGGGTCCTCACTCTGGAGGGGCTACACTCGGGGGCAGGACCACTCACTGATGCCACACACGGAGGACACGTTCTTCTCGACAGACTTCGCTTTGTGTTCCACATAGCAAGTGAACACGCTCTGGCTGAGCCAGTCGCTCTCGGTGATGGTCAGCCTGCTGATGACACTGAAGGTGGTGGGCCCGGACTCTTTGGGCTGGGCCTGCACCGGGTCCGTGGTGAAGCCAGACTCCAGCAGCTTTCCCTCACGCAGCCAGGACACGGAGATCTGCTTGGGGCTGAAGTCTGTGGCCTGGCAGATGAGCTGGGATGTGCGCTTGGTGGTTTTGGAGAAGGCGTCGCGGGGAGGGAGGAAGATGCTCACGTTTGGGGGCTCTACAGAGAGCTCTGGAAACAGGGGACAAGGCGTCAGTCTGGCCCAGCCCCTGTGCCACGCCCCCCGTCCAGCCCCAGGGAGGAGGCCAGCTCTCACCTCCGGCTAGCACTTCCACCTTCTTGTCGCCGTTGGGGTGTTTGACACTGCACACCAGGAGTGCCTCAGACATCTGCAGGACATCCGCAGAGGGCAGGAGCACCTGGGAAGTGGCCACGTACTTGCCCTCTCTCAGGACCGTGGGGAAGGTCTTGATATCCTGGGCTCTGACCTCGGTGTTGTTCTTGTAGGTCCAGGAAAAGCTGATGGACTTGGGCAGGAAGTCCCGGGCCAGGCAGCCCATGGCCACCAGGCTCTCATCGTGCGGGGAGCTCCCACAGGAGACCAGGGGGAAGAGATTTGGGGAGGACTGACTCTCTGAAGACCCAAGAGAGGACAAAAGAGAAGGGGGTGGGTGAGAAGGTGTCTTCCCATGTTCTGCCAGCTGGGGGTCTGACCGACTCCGTGGGCTGTCTACTGCCAGAGCACCACTGCTGCCCCTCCAGGGCCGAGCCCACTGCAGGGCTCTAGGCCTGGCCAGATGTGGCCAACGAGAGGTGCATGGCTGAGGCGAGGCCCAGGGTCCTCGTACGGGCTGCTGGGGGTGTGGGGAGGCCGCCATCGCCCCCCACCCCCTGCAGCAGGAGCCCAGCTCCGAGCTTGTGGGAGGACGAGGGGTGCTCCCTGTTGGAGCAGGTGGGTCTGGCCCCCCTCTCGCAGCACTGCCGTCTCTGCACTCAGGATGGCTCAGACCCAGGCCAGCTCTCTCTTCCTTCTGAGGCACTGGAGCTGCGGCTGGCATGCTCAGCCCCAAGCACAGTGAGCCACCGGTGAGGCAGACGTCCAGGGTAGAGAGGAGCCCCCTGCCAGTCCAACCCTCACTGCCCCCCACCAGCCACCCTAGAGCCCAGCACTTTGTGTCTGGGGTTGGAAGAAGGATGTGTATGCGATGGTGGGACTGATGCAGACACAGCCTGACCTGTCTTTAGCATAACCAGGTCACTGAGGTCAGCACAGTGTTGGCGAGGATAGTCTTGCACGGCCAGCTCAGCACAACGAGACCCACGTGGCCCAGCCAAGGTCATCGAGCACAGAGCATCTCTTCAAACTCATTCCAGTTAAGTCAGCTCAGCTAGTCCATTTCTGCTGGACCCAGTTCAGCCTAGGCTGGTTAACACAGCTCAACCCACCAAGCCCAGTTCAGCCCAACTTATCTTAGCTCATCACAGCCCAGCCCAGTTAGCCCAGCTCAGCTCAGCCCAGCCCAGTTTATCCCCATTCAGCCCAGCTCAGCCATGTTCAGCCCTGGTCAGTCCAGCTCAGCCAAGCTCAGCCCAGCTCAGCGCAGCACAGCTCAGTTTATCACCATTCAGCCCAGCTCAGCCCCGTTCAGCCGTGTTCAGTCTAGTTTAGCCCAGCTCAGCACAGCACTGCCCAGTTTATCCCCATTCAGTTTAGCTCAGCCCAGCTCAGCTCAACCAGGTCAGCTCAGCTCACCCCAGCTCAGCCCAGCTCAGCCCAGCTCAGCCCAGCTCAGCCCAGTTCAGCCCAAGTCAGCCTAGCTCAGCTCAGCCCAGCTCACCCCAGTTCACCTCAGCTCAGCCTGATTCAGCCCAGCTCAGCTCAGCTCAGCCTAGCTCAGCTCAGCTCACCCCAGCCCAGCCTGGTTCAGCCCAGCTCAGCTCAGCTCAGCCTAGCTCAGCTCAGCTCACCCCAGCCCAGCCTGGTTCAGCCCAGCTCAGCTCAGCTCAGCTCACCCCAGCCCAGCCTGGTTCAGCCCAGCTCAGCTCAGCTCAGCTCAGCTCACTCCAGCTCACCTAGCTCAGCCCGGTTCAGCCTAGCTCAGCTCACTCCAGCTCACCTCAGCTCAGCCCGGTTCAGCCTGGTTCAGCTTAGCTCAGCCCAGCGCAACTCAGCCTGGCTCAGCCCAGCCCAGCCTAGGTTGGCTCAGTCTGGATCAGCCCAGCTCAGCCCAGCTCAGCCTGGTTCAACCCAGCTCACTCCAGCTCACCACAGCTCAGCCCGGTTCAGCCTAGCTCAGCCCTGTTCAGCCCTGTTCAGCCTAGCTCAGCTCAGCTCAGCTCAGCTCAGGTTAGCCCGGGTCACCCCTGCTCACCCCAGCTCAGCCCGGTTCAGCCCAGCTCAGCTCAGCTCAGCTCAGCTCACTCCAGCTCACCCTAGCTCAGCCCGGTTCAGCCTAGCTCAGCTCACTCCAGCTCACCTCAGCTCAGCCCGGTTCAGCCTGGTTCAGCTTAGCTCAGCCCAGCGCAACTCAGCCTGGCTCAGCCCAGCCCAGTCTAGGTCGGCTCAGTCTGGATCAGCCCAGCTCAGCCCAGCTCAGCCTGGTTCAACCCAGCTCACTCCAGCTCACCACAGCTCAGCCCGGTTCAGCCTAGCTCAGCTCAGCTCACTCCAGCTCACCTCAGATCAGCCCAGTTCAGCCTGGTTCAGCTTAGCTCAGCCCAGCTCAGCTCAGCCCGGCTCAGCCCAGCTCACCCCAGCTCAGCCTGGTTCAACCCACCTCACTCTAGCTCACCCCAGCTCAGGCCGGTTCAGCCTAGCTCAGCTCAGCTCAGCCCAGTTCACCCCAGCTCAACCCGGTTCAGCCTAGCTCAGCTCAGCTCAGCCCAGCTCAGCCCAGCTCACTCCAGCTCACCTCGGCTCAGCCTGGTTCAGCCTGGTTCAGCTTAGCTCAGTCCAGCTCAGCTCAGCCCGGCTCAGCCCAGCTCAGCCTAGGTCAGCTCAGTCTGAATCAGCCCAGCTCAGTCCAGCTCAGCCTGGTTCCACCCAGCTCACTCCAGCTCACCCCAGCTCAGCCCGGTTCAGCCTAGCTCAGCTCAGCTCAGCCCAGCTCAGCCTGGTTCAACCCAGCTCACTCCAGCTCACCCCAGCTCAACCCGGTTCAGCCTAGCTCAGCTCAGCTCACTCTAGCTCACCTCAGATCAGCCCGGTTCAGCCTGGTTCAGCTCAGCTCAGCCCAGCTCAGCCCAGCCCGGCTCAGCCCAGCTCAGCCTGGTTCAACCCAGCTCACTCTATCTCACCCAAGCTCAGGCCCATTCAGCCTAGCTCAGCTCAGCTCAGCCCAGCTCACCCCAGCTCAGCCCGGTTCAGCCTAGCTCAGCTCAGCTCAGCTCAGCTCAGCCCAGCTCAGCCCAGCTCAGCCTGGTTCAGCCTAGCTCAGCTCAGCTCACTCCAGCTCACCTCAGCTCAGCCCGGTTCAGCCTGGTTCAGCTTAGCTCAGTCCAGCTCAGCTCAGCCCGGCTCAGCCCAGCTCAGCCTAGGTCGGCTCAGTCTGGATCAGCCCAGCTCAGCCCAGCTCAGCCTGGTTCAATCCAGCTCACTCCAGCTCACCCCAGCTCAGCCTGGTTCAGCCTAGCTCAGCCCAGCTCACCCCGGCTCAGCCTGGTTCAGCCTGGTTCAGCCTAGCTCAGCCCAGCTCAGCCCAGCTCAGCCTGGTTCAGTCTAGCTCAGATCAGCTCACTCCAGCTCACCTCAGCTCAGCCCGGTTCAGCCTGGTTCAGCTAAGCTCAGCCCAGCTCAGCTCAGCCTGGCTCAGCCCAGCCCAGCCTAGGTCGGCTCAGTCTGGATCAGCTCAGCTCACCCCAGCTCAGCCTGGTTCAGCCTAGCTCAGCTCAGCTCACTCCAGCTCACCTCAGCTCAGCCTGGTTCAGCATGGTTCAGCTTAGCTCAGTCCAGTTCAGCTCAGCCTGGCTCAGCCCAGCTCAGCCCAGCTCAGCCTGGTTCCACCTAGCTCACTCCAGCTTACCCCAGCTCACCCTGGTTCAGCCTAGCTCAGCTCAGCTCAGCCCGGCTCAGCCCAGCTCACCCCGGCTCAGCCTGGTTCAGCCTGGTTCAGCCTAGCTCAGCCCAGCTCAGCCCAGCTCAGCCCAGCTCAGCCTGGTTCAGTCTAGCTCAGCCCAGCTCAGCCCAGCTCAGCCCAGCTCAGCCTGGTTCAGCCTAGCTCAGCTCAGCTCACTCCAGCTCACCTCAGCTCAGCCCGGTTCAGCCTGGTTCAGCTTAGCTCAGTCCAGCTCAGCTCAGCCTGGCTCAGCCCAGCTCAGCCTAGGTCGGCTCAGTCTGGATCAGCCTAGCTCAGCCCAGCTCAGCCTGGTTCAATCCAGCTCACTCCAGCTCACCCCAGCTCAGCCTGGTTCAGCCTAGCTCAGCCCAGCTCACCCCGGCTCAGCCTGGTTCAGCCTGGTTCAGCCTAGCTCAGCCCAGCTCAGCCCAGCTCAGCTTGGTTCAGTCTAGCTCAGCTCAGCTCACTCCAGCTCACCTCAGCTCAGCCCGGTTCAGCCTGGTTCAGCTAAGCTCAGCCCAGCTCAGCTCAGCCTGGCTCAGCCCAGCCCAGCCTAGGTCGGCTCAGTCTGGATCAGCTCAGCTCAGCCCAGCTCAGCCTGGTTCAATCCAGCTCACTCCAGCTCACCCCAGCTCAGCCCGGTTCGGCCTAGCTCAGCTCCGCTCAGCCTAGCTCAGCCCAGCTCAGCCTGGTTCAACCCAGCTCACTCCAGCTCACCCCAGCTCAGCCCTCTTTAGCCTGCTCAGCTCAGCTTAGCTCAGCCCGGCTCAGCCCAGCTCAGCCCAGCTCAGCCTGGTTTAGCCTGCTCAGCTTAGCTCAGCTCAACTCAGCCCAGCTCACCCTAGCTCAGCCCAGCTCACCCCGGCTCAGTTCAGCCCAGCTCACCCGGCTCAGTTCAGCTCAGCCCAGCTCAGCCCAGCCCAGCTCAGCCCAGTTAGCTCAGCTCAGCTCATCCTAGCTCAGCCCAGCTCACCCCGGCTCAGTTCAGCCCAGCTCACCCGGCTCAGTTCAGCTCAGCCCAGCTCAGCCCAGCCCAGCTCAGCCCAGTTAGCTCAGCTCAGCTTGGTTCAGCTCAGCTCACCCCAGCTCATCCTAGCTTAGCTCAGCTCAGCTCTGCCTAGCTCGGCTTAGCTTAGCCTGGTTTAGCCTGGGTCAGCTCAGTTCAGATCAGCTTAGCTCAGCCCAGCTAGCTCAGCTCGGCTCAGCTCATCCCAGCTCAGCTCAGCTCTGCCTAGCTCACCCGAGTTCAACTCAGTTCAGCTCGGCTCAGCCCATCTCAGTTCAGGCCCCGCTCAGCCCATCTCAGTTCAGGCCCCGCTCAGCCCTGCTCAGCCCAGCTAGCTTAGCCCAGCTCAGCTCCAAAAGCCCAGTTCAATCCGTTTTAGTCCGGCTCAGCTCACTACTGCTATGGGGAGCCCAGTGCAGCCCTACACAGTCCTGAAAGCCCAGTGGTACTAGGCTTTCAGGTGCCTTCCCGGTGCCTCTCAGGCCTGTCTCCACCCTCAGGCATCCCCTTTCATCTTTCTCCTCTGGATACCCCAATTCCTCGCTCCCCGGCCCCAGTCTCAGCCGGCTTTTGGCTCCCAAGAGGTATTGATCACTGCCATCCTTCAGCTACCTGGGTGAAATTGTTCCTGGCAACTCTAAATTCATTAAAACATGTTGCGAGGACTGAGGGACATTTGTCATCATCAGAACAAAAGTCCCTCTTTGCTCTCGAATCGGCAGCCTTGCTTCTGCGCCGAGAAGGGCATCGGGGATTTCCCCTCTCTGTGCCTTCACCTTCCTGGGCACATGCCCTTTACCCGAATTCCTCCCTCCTGAGTATAAAGGAAGCCCCTGACTTTAAATTCCCTCTAGATAAGAATCATCACTAAAAATGACCAGGAAATGCATTTTATCTGAATTTGCCACTTACAAGTCTGCTGTTTACCATAAAACTCTTTAGAAGCCGTGGGCTACTGTCTCATGCACAACAGTGATCTAAAATCCAGAGCTGCATTTACAACCTCAATAAAGGTAACATAAGTGGTGCTTTGTCTATGTGAAAGCAGCACAAGTCAGATAATCAATAGCTAAGAAATAACACAGTGGTTCTTGGCAGTTTTCCCTGAAGCATTCTTTAGGGACAGTTAAATTTGAGTGACCCGGCTAACGGCCACTCACGGGATTCATACCAGTAAACCTCTGTCTTCACTGGGCAATCGTTAAAGAGTAAGTCCCCTTCAAGTAGAATCAAAGACATCAAAGAGAAAGGTAACGGAGCAGCAAATACGGCAGTTGTGGCCGCCGCTCTCTTACCGTCTCGGCGCCTGGTCGCTGGAGACTCCCATGGGGTCTTTGGCATGGAAGAATTCCTCCAAATCCATTAAAAATGGCTGATTCATAACTAGCCGGCTGGCCCGGCGGCCAACCACGACCACGCATTTCCGGCTCCAGGTGGTCCCAGGGACCCTCAGCCATCGTGGGCCTGGCAGGACCCCTCGCAGACCCTACACTGAGCTCTTTCAACTAAGAAGCTAGGCCGACGCCTCAGAACAGAAACTGTCCTCCTAAAATGTCCCTGAGTTCCCCTCTGATTCGATATCTTACTGGATTTCCTCTTAATCCACCAACAAACATAACTGAAATAATTTAATTTTTCAGTTAATAACTGAAATAATTCAAGTTCATAATAATTTCAGTTAAAAATTAAACCTAAATAATTCAAGACAATTACACACATTTCACCTAAAATTTGTCCTAAGATGAATACTTGAAAAGTGGTCTTGAAAAATACTGAAACAAGGCAACTTTATCAGACTATCAAAGTAGTTCTCAATCACGAGGAGAAAATCAACTAACTCGGAAGTTGTGAACGCAGTCATCCTAAAATCAACGCTTCGGGGCATTGGAAAATGGTTTCAGTTAATTACCATTTGAAGAAATAACTAAAAAAAGTTATATGAATGCGTCGATAAACTGTCCCAAGACTGTTTAATTTCTTAAACATCTTACTTTGAAAATGAATATAAATGAAAAGTTGATAAGCTAAGTTTGAACAAATTAGAAGTTGGTAAGCTAAGATTGAAAAATTAACTTCAAACAGTTAAAAAAAGGAACCTTCTAGTTTCTGTCAGGGTCTTTGCCTTATTTTAGAAATGCAAATCACCCAGGTGTTGTTTTGCTCAGTGGAACGCTTTCAGATCTGTGGGGCGAAACTGTGCGAAAACCACTTCTTCATAACCGTAAACTATAAATTTGCCAATCGTGTTTTCTTGCTTCCTAAAATAGATTCTCGAGGCGACCTGCTTCCTGCCACCTGCTGCAGGTGTCCGAGCCCTGCACGCGGCCACATCGACTAACTCAGCACCATCCACTGCAAGCATTGCTCAATTAATTAAAAAAAATAAGCTTGATTTATTATCATCAAAACTCAGCCCCGAACCAGGGGGCCGACAGCACCGCACTACCTTTCTTGACCAAACTTGCACCACTATCAACTCCAGAAAGACATAATTATAGCTGTTAATTGAATGATAAGATTAAAAAATTAAATACACTTGAAAATCTCTCACAGTTTAAAGTCACAGTTTTCTTAACCTTTTTTCTCAGGAGCCACGTCTAAGATATCCTGTCTTTCCATGTTTAGTAAGCACGCCTCTTAAGAGGAACAAATCGTCTTCTCTTGGAAGCTGTCTTCCCGGAGCCTCCCCATGTCCGCCCTTTCAGGGGGCCGGGGACCCCACTCTCACCAAGACCAGGACTCCAAGTCCCTGCTCACCCAGACAGTTCTCTTTCTAACCAATAAAGAATTTTAAAAACAATCTAGCACAAAACATAACTCATAATTCTGAAGAAAATATTTCCCTGCCCTCTACGTACGGCATTCTGCGGCTCTACAGACAGTTACCAAGGCACAGTCCTCCACCACCACCGTGACTCTAACACCGGAGCATCTCCCGCCACAGCCCAAACTGTCCTGCAGCCACGGGGTCCTGCCTGGCATCTCACCTGAGTGTGGCCCTTCAAGCCCGCAGCCCCTCTGTCAGGGGCTCAGTCACTCTGTCTGACATGCTGGCATTATTCCAATTTTCGAAAGGCATCAGAAAATGCACATGTTCTGCAATCCCTAAGGTACCCGGTCCCCGTCCCCCACTGGCCAGCCTGCCCAGACCCCTGGGGGACACGTCCCAAGGACCAGCCATGGATTCCCAGAAAACCCCACAGACAGAAGCAGAAAATAAGGCCGTGGAATGGCCGTTCTTACCTGCGGAGACGGTGACTAGGGTCCCCTGGCCCCAGTAGCTTATACCATAGTAATCACAATGGTGGAATCTCCATCCTTACCCCACAAAAACCCTGGGACTCGGCCTGGCGTCGCCCCGAGGCCGCCCGGAGACCTGCTCTGTCTCCAGGCGCCAATGGAAGGGGACCATCCAAGTCACTGTTCTCTGGAGGGTCCCGGAACCCTCCTCCAGCAGCTCCTCCCCGACTGTCTGAAGTACCCGCATTCCAGCCTGGGCCATCTGACTGTGAACCCACAGCCCCTAAGTGAACTCCGCAGTCCAATCACCCCGACGGCCACTGCCCTGAGAGCGGGCACCTCAGAGCCGATGAAGCCCAATTATGCACCAGCCACGGCGGCCCCCAATAAGGCTCACATTAAATGGCCAGAGGGGCCAAAAGGCCACCTTGTCCCCCACACAGAGGAGTCCTTGGGGCAGGGAGAGGTCACTCTCCAGCCCCCATATAGGGGGACCCTCTTCCCTACTCCCTTTCCTGACTTTCAAAATGCCTCGGGGTCTCCGACATCAAGACCCCGACACCCAGATCTCCCCAAGTATAGTCAGAGTGGGGAGGGGTGGAGGACTCACCTGAGGAGACGGTGACCAGGGTGCCCTTGCCCCAGTTAGCGAAGCTATTGTCACATTGCGACAATTGTGCCGGGACCCCAGGCAAGAACTGGTGCCCGGCTAAGTCTTTGGGACCAAAGCCCAGTGAGGGCCAAGAGGACCATAGGACCCCAGAGGCCAAGGTGGCTGAGACTCTCAGAGAAGCCCCTCCTCATCCATGAAAGCTGTGGCCCCTTCTCGTCCCCTTCCTGGGCCCCCCAGTCTGTCCCTAGTCCATCTAGGCCTAGACCCAGACATCCTCATTTTCCCCCAAAATGCAGCAAAAATCCCTCAGAGAGAGAGAGAGGAGAGGGGTTGTGGGGACTCACCTGAGGAGACGGTGACCAGGGTGCCCTGGCCCCAGTTGTCCATATAGTAATAGTAGTAATCACAATGGTGGAATCTCCATCCTTACCCCACAAAAACCCTAGGACTCAGCTTGGCATCACCCCAAGGCCACCGGAGACCTGCTCTGTCTCCAGGCACCAATGGAAGCTGACCATCTAAGTCACTGTTCTCTGGAGGGTCCCGGAACCCTCCTCCAGCAGCTCCCCCCCGACTGTCTGGAGTGCTCGCATTCCGGCCTGGGCCATCTGACTGTGAACCCACAGCCCCTAAGTGGAACTCAGCAGTCCAATCACCCCGATGGCCACTGCCCTGAGACCGGGCACCTCAGAGCCGATGAAGCCCAATTACGCACCAGCCACGGCGGCCCCCAATAAGGCTCACATTAAATGGCCAGAGGGGCCAAAAGGCCACCTTGTCCCCCACACAGAGGCGTCCTTGGGGCAGGGGGAGGTCACTCTCCAGTCCCCACATAGGGGGGACCCTCTTCCCTGCTCCCTTTCCTGACTTCCAAAATGCCTCGGGGTCTCCGACATCAAGACCCCGACACCCAGATCTCCCCAAGTATAGTCAGAGTGGGGAGGGGTGGAGGACTCACCTGAGGAGACGGTGACCAGGATGCCCTTGCCCCAGTTATCCAACTCATTGTCACATTGTGACAAATGTGCTGGGACACCAGGCAACAACTGGCGCCCGGCTAAGGCCTCGGGACCACCTCAAATTGCACCCAGTGAGGGCCGAGAGGACCATAGGACCCCAGAGGCCAAGGTGGCCAAGACCCCCAGAGAAGCCTCTCCTCCTCCGTGAGAGCTGTGGCCCCTTCTCGTCCCCTTCCTGGGCCCCCCAGTCTGTCCCTAGTCCTTCTAGACCTAGACCCAGACATCCTCATTTTCCCCCAAAATGTAGCAAAAATCTTTTAGAGAGAGAGAGAGGAGAGGGGTTGTGGGGACTCACCTGAGGAGACGGTGACCAGGGTGACCTGGCCCCAGTTATCCAACCTATTGTCACATTGTGACAACTGTGCCGGGACCCCGGGCAAGAAATGGCGCCCGGCTGAGGCTTTGGGACCACCTCAAATCGCGCCCAGTGAGGGCCGAGAGGATCATGAGACCCCAGAGGCCAAGGTGGCCGAGACACCCAGAGAAGCCTCTCCTCCTCCGTGAGAGCTGTGGCCCCTTCTCGTCCCCTTCCTGGGCCCCCCAGTCCTTCTAGACCTAGACCCAGACATCCTCATTTTCCCCCAAAATGCAGCAAATATCCCTCAGAGGGAGAGAGAGGAGAGGGATTGTGGGGACTCACCTGAGCAGAAGATGGTCATGTAGCACTTGTCACAGTGAGCAAAACCATCACATTGCCACAGGCCCCGTTAGGGGGTGTACAAAAACCCTAGTCTGCCGCCCAGCTGCCTGGCTGTGACAGAAGCCACATCTCCTTAGGTGTCTGTGTCCCAGCCCAGGAGCCCACTTGGCCTGAAAGTCAGAGACAGAGACCCCTATCCCTGCAGAAAGGCCGTGTCCAGAACAGAGAACAAAACAGCCTCTGAACAGACCAAGGGCCCCACACAGACCAAGGAATCTCCAGAAATTTCTTCCCCAGCCCCAGGACAGAGGGCAGAGAGAAAGCCCTCTCACCTGAGGAGACGGTGACCAGGGTGCCCTGGCCCCAGTGATCGAAATACTCATAAGTGCACTGGAGCGTCTGCCCGGCCCCCAGCACACAAACCTCCTGGCCCAGCCACACAGCTCTGCCCACAACTTCTCCTTCCCAGCTCTCGGCTGCTCACCACCCAGGGGTCTGTCAGCCCTGAGGGCCAGTCCCTCACGGGGCCAGAACTCAGCAGGGTCCCTGCCTGGCCTCCAGGGCCCCAGTTTCGTCCCAGGCCAAGAGACTCAGCCCGCACAGGCCGGCCTCAGGCCCGGGGACCTGGTCCGATGCACACCAGAGCGGCTGATGGGGACTCACCTGAGGAGACGGTGACCAGGGTGCCCCGGCCCCGGTGCTCTAAGTAAGCATAGGCACAGTGAGCCGGCCCCGTGCCGAGGGCCACAGAAACCCCTGCAGCCAGGGTTCCCGGGAGCCCCAGGGTCCCCAGGGGCTGGAAAGTCTGTTCTCCGCTTGAAGAGACTGCCCACTCCGTGCCGCTGCAAGCTCCCTCCTGCCTTCAGTGCCCAGGTCTGGGCTGGGGCACCCTTCCTGACACCTGGCTTGCTTTGGCCCCTTAGGTCACGTTTCCCTGCTCAACCTTCCGATGCCCCTCGCTGCGCTGCATGCCCAGGCTGCTGACACGCCAGCCCTCCCCCAGGGCCTCTGTGACTCAGCTCCACGTCTCCACTTGTGTCCACCTGGAAAGTCCCCTCACCTTCCGAGATGGCCCAAGAGCTGCTTCTCTTCCAGCTTTTTTGGGCTCCCTGCCCGATTCCCTCGTGTATCTGACAGTGGGCCCTGGAGGGCATGGACCCTGGAGGGCATGGACCCTGGAGGGCGTGGGCCCTGGAAGGCCTGGGCCCTGGAAGGCCTGGGCCCAGCTGCCGTGGGTCCCTCTGGCCCCGAGGTTTTTGTAAAGTTGTCAGCCACTGTGGTCCCAGTTAGCACTGTGGTTCCCAGCTTAGCCCAAAACCCGAAGGCTGGTGGGTGGGTAAGGTAGAGCAGGGGCAGTGGGCTGAGCTGGCGGCTGAGGGAGGCCCAGGAGCCCCCCATCACCCAACCCTTGTTCTTTTTCTTTCCGAAATAAGAGCAGAGCCAAGGCTGTGCCTCCAGGCTGTCTCGTCCCCTGTGTACCACTCACGCTCTCAGCTGGAGAAAGGCCAGCAGCGGTGGCAGGTGGGTGAGGGCAGTGCACCGTGCTTGGCGGGTCCGTGGACCCCATGAGGTTCATGGCTGACCTGCAGCAGCCCCTTGTTAATTCCATCTGTTCACTCTTCTCCAAGGGACCTGGCTCCTGAGGGGCGAGTCCTGGGCACTGTGTGCTCACAGCAGCCAGGTCCCTGCCCTGCCCCCCAGGCCTCTTGGGTCCTCAGGGAGGGATCTCAGCTGCTGATGCCCTGGTCAGAGGGTGGGTGCAGGGGGAGGGGCAAGGTGGTCTAAGGGAGAGGGTCCCCCCAGAACTGCATAGGCTGTTCTCCCCCAACCCTGGGGGGCTCTGAGGGAGGGGGAGGGGAGTCTGCACCCACCACCTGTCAGACCTGGGGCTCGGCACTGGGGCCCACAGGTGTACCAGGTGCGGGGTCTAGGGGAGATGGAGACGGCACAGGCTCTGAGAGCCAGGTGTGAGCATGACAGGTGCGCTCAAGCACAGCCCACTGCTGGGGGAGACAGAGGGGCATGGACACAGCTGGCACCCGGGATGGAGTGATGACACCCTGAAGGCCAGCTGGGGGAGGGGTGAGTGAGCAGCATGTTGAGAAGTCCTGTGTGTGTGTGTTTGTGCTTGTGTGTGTGTGTGTGTGTGTGTGTGTGTGTAATTCCAGGCAGGGGAACAGCCAGGGCTGAGCCCCAGAGGCTGGGCCATGTGTCTGGAGGGGAAGGGCAGGTGGTTTGATGTAGCTGGATTTAAATGTGGCCTGTGTGCCCGGCAAAGAGGCTGAAGGATGTGGGGGGGCTTGTTGAGAGTTTCACTCTGGAAGGTTCTGTCTGATACAGCAAGGAGGATAGATTTGGGCTGGGCTGGGGGCCTCGGGAGAGGGAGCCTGGGTGCTGAGAGAGGGTTGGGGTGGCCAGGGGGAGATGAGTAGGGTCGTAGGGCCTCCACGAGGGAGGTGCGCAGAGGGCAGGGGGAGTGGTGGTGTTTCTGAGGCAGTTCTCCCAGGATTCAGGACAAAGGGTGAGGTTCCAGGTCTTGGCCCTGGGTCTTGGAGAGATGGGGAGATGCCAGTGTGGGGGCACAGGCACAGCGAGGGGCGCACTTGGCAATGTCAGCTTCTGGCAGGCCAATTTGAGGTGCCTGGTAGACCCCACGGTGACGTGGTTCCACTGGGGCCTCTCCAGACCGATTGGACAGTCGCCAGCGTGGGGACAGTCTCTGGGTCTAGGGTGCTGACAGAAGACCATGGGGTGGAGCCGTCAGGGGCCACACTGGGTACAGGCAGATGGGACGCGTGGCCCCAAGACACCTGCGGTGGAGGGCAGAAGAGGAGGAGGCCAGACAGCGGGGGGTGAAGAGAGACTGATGGGTGTTCCCACGCTGTGAGGAGGTGAACTGGCTGGCCCTGCAGGGAGCAGGTCCAAGGTGGGTTATGTCCTCCTGGCCTCTCCCCGCCCCCTGCCTGGGCCTCCAGAGCCCCCTCTGGAGGGTGACGGGGGAGGGTCCGGCATGCCCTCTCCCTGTGGGCTGGGGCCCTGCCCTCCAGGACTTGTAGGGGTGCTCACAGCTCATGGGCAGGCCGTC
The DNA here is from genome assembly GCF_020826845.1 of Diceros bicornis minor. NCBI lineage: Eukaryota > Metazoa > Chordata > Mammalia > Perissodactyla > Rhinocerotidae > Diceros > Diceros bicornis. Next base: position 50,420,388 of record NC_080763.1, read on the forward strand.
CTCAGGCCCTGAGCCCCTGTCTGGAGGCTCTTCCTGCTGCAGTCTCAGCTCTGGGGCCTCCAGTCTTCCTTCCAGGGACCGAAGGGGGGGCGCTGCCTCAGACCCTACAGGAAGCACCTGCTCCAGCTCTCCAGCGTGTCTGGTTCCTGACGAGGGGAGGGAAGGTGTCCACCAGGCCCTGCTTAGCCCCTTCCCTCCAGGCTCCAGTCCCCATCCCGCCTCTTCACCCTGGGCAGAGGACCAGCCAGGCTGCATGCATTGTCTGGCCTGGGGAGGACCCAGTCTAGCTCCTGCTGACCAGTGTGTCCTAGTGGGTCCACATGTGACAGGCCCTGGCCTTTGCAGAGATCTCCTAACCTTCCAGAGAAAGTTCTGGCCTGGTCTCCCTGTCTCTTCCTGACAGTGCTGTGCAGGGCTCAGGTCAAGGCAGCTGTGGTGGGCACAGAGCCTGCCCACTATGAGGCTGGCTGTGCTGATGCCTGGGCTGGGCTCCTGCAGCATCCCTTGGCCAGGTCTGGGAGGCCACCCCGTCCCCACCCCACAAGCACAGGCCAGGGGGAGGGCATGGGTGTTATAGGCGTGGGCCCCATGTGTGCCAGGCATGGCACTTGGATTGGTGTAATGGGGTGGCCAGAACTGGGCCCACTGGCCATGCTGAGTTGGTCTTCCAGCCTCTGCCCACACCTCTGGTTTCATGAGGGGCCCTACTCTACTCCAGACAGGCAACTGGGAAGGTGTCTCCTGGCTCGGCTGCCCTGAGCAGGACTTGGAGCCGAGCTAAGGGCTGAACCCCTGAGGGCAGGTGGAGAGGGTGCCCTGGTCACCAGCTCCCTTGTTAGTCAGGATACGTCAGTGCAATTGCTTCTGAAAACAGCCAGTGATCTAGGAGTGGCTCTCGGCTGGCTCGGTGGCCTTGATGTCCAAGCCAGAGGGTAAGGCCGTCGGGTCAGCGACGATGGAAGATCGTGGGAGCAGCATTGGCCCTGCTCATTGATCTTCCGGATCATGATGTCGAGCAGATGGAAAAATCAGAGACGACGCCTGGCCTCTGCTGGGGTGACTGGAAGCAGTGATGGACGGGTCTCGCTGAAGGACAGGACACTGCTGGTCGGCCCAGGGCTTTCCCCAGCCTTCCAGGCCCATGGCACCGTGGTGAGCTAGTTGCACTCAGGTGGGGTTTTGCAGGATGTGGTAGACCAGGTGGCCGGAGTGCAGGTGCGCTTTGGAGAGCAATGCAAGCATCCCTCACGTTCACAGAACATCCGACTTCTGGTGGCCTCTGCCATCGGGGGGTGGTCTCTGAGTGCTTTTCTCCAGAACGAAGGTCCTTGTGGGCAAAAACACAGAGGAAAGGTCTTGCCACTTCATTTTAAGGGTCAGAGGTGACTCCAGGACACGTGGCTGTGGCAGCCAATCAATCAACAGGTGTGAGAAGTTACCCAGGGAAATACAAAGAAATAAGTGGAAAGAAACAGAATTTCCCTCCTTTAATACTCGGTGACATGAGCCAAAAAGAATACAAACTAGAAAAAAAAGTTAACAACTTACAAACAAAAAAGAAAAAAATGAGGGGGGCCCCACAAACTCAAAAGAGAGTAAATTTCAAAAGGCGATAGTCAAAGAAAGAGCAAGATTCTGGGGCCTCCTCGCACGTACCCCACCCGTCCCTATGGCTAGAGAGGCAGGGGGGTTGACAAAGTCCTGAGAGATCTCATAAGCTCCCCTACGTGCCCGAGAGAAGGGGACTGGCTGGGAAGGTCATCATTCTCTGCGGAGGGAACACCGTCAGTTACAAGTGGCAGAAGGCCTGATCAGTGCTGGGACGGGCTGTGTCTTCTCATGGAGTAAGGAGACGAGATGGGAACTTGCTCAGCTGCTGAGGTTCTGGTGGGGGGATGTGGTGTCTCTGTGAATGTCTTTTCCTTGGAGACTGGAGAGGGGCTGCTGTGGCCGGAGGTGTTAAGGGGCTCATGGGCACCTGAAGCAGGAAGGAGGGATAGGAGCAAAGGCATTCTCATCGCCAATCTGGCTTTTTATACAGAAAGGGAGGCCCCAGCTTCTTCTACATCTGCTTGTCCAGAACGATGCCTCGTGTCCATCCCGGGCCTCCCCTATCTGTGAGGACTTGCTGTTCTACGAACACCTCATTTTTACCTCTCTCTGCACCGCACAGACTGGCTGTGCAGGGACGGGATGGCGCAACCCTGGGGGATCTTCAGTTTTGGGAGAAGGAGCCCTGGGTTCAGGTCCAGAGGGCAGCACCCTCCGCCTGTCCCTTCTGTGCACTGACCTGGACATTTGACAAGGTCTCAGAGATGACGAGCCCCTTCTTCCCTTCTTTGCCCGAAGGTTGGAGTAAATTGGGCCAAGCCCAACGATCAGCCAACAGTACCCAGAGGGGGACCCACAGCCCTAGGAGGGGCCAAGGGAAATGGGGACTCACCTCCACATTCCAGGGCAGGAAAGGGGCTGCACTCATGCTCCTTGTCATCATTGGCATTTTTGAGGCGGTTTCCAGCTGTTCTCCTGTGGGTCTGAACTTAGCATTTGAGGTTCTTCCTTGCCTGCTACTCCTTCCTCATGTTCCCACAGATTTCCACCCTCGCAAACTTCCAGCCTGTGGTGAGAGGGAAGGGGAGGAGCCTCGTGGCCTCAGAGTTCTGGGAAGGCTCCCAGTGACCATTGGCTGAGGCTGAGCACCCAACTGTGTTAGAGAAGGTGGTGTCTGTGGACTGAGTCTCGGATGGGACAGAATCGGGAAATACGGCTGCCTCAGCTTCTGGAATGTGAATTCCACTCTGGAGTCTTGAAGATGTGCTGGCCTTCCCATCCAGACGTGCGACCAGCATGGTCACTGACCCATCAAAATTGTCCCAAGCGTGCTGAGCTGCTTTTCCACTGATGGTGCTGCATCTGCACTGTGCCAGGCCAGCTCCCTGTGGTCTTGCAGTGGGCAGATCGACCTACCTTGGAGCAGGGGCTTCGGTGTCCGTAGGGCCACAGGTAGGTCCTGCTCCACCTTACTGTGCTATCACCATGGAGAAGTCACATAAATGCTCCGAGCTTCAAGTCCCTTCGTCTGTAAAAGGCGGCACAAATTTACTCAAGTTTTCCAACATCTCTCCTTGTGTGTGTAATACTCAGGTGCTGTGAGAGTTGGGTTTTGTGTTGTGACCTGATTTGAAAGTCTCTCCCTTTGATAGGCCTGTTGAGATCGCTCCCATCTGTTGACTGGACAGGTGTGTCTGGTCTCCATCCTGTGTTACCATTTTATGTTATGTTTTCTTTTTTTTAATTAAATTTTATTTTTTTCCCCCAAAGCCCCAGTAGACAGTTGTATGTCACAGCTGCACATCCTTCCAGTTGCTGCATGTGGGACACGGCCTCAGCATGGCCAGAGAAACGGAGCGTCGGTGCGCGGGATCCGAACCCCGGCCGCCAGCAGCGGAGCGCACGCACTTAGCCGCCAAGCCGCTGGGCTGGCCCAATGTTATGTTTTCTATTTTTAAACTTCCAAAGGGAATTTCCATTTCAAGTTGCCTTTTCTCTGCTGTTGTGTGTATGGTGGTTATCTTTCTAGTGGTAACTTTCTAAAACGTCCTCTGGGCTGAGCTTCCTTCGACAGCACGCACCAGTTCTCTGCACATCGGTGGTCTCCTCTTCCTTCCGTCCCTCCCATCACACGATCCTAGTCGGTCATGTTATTTTCTAGTACTTCTTTGCACGTCTACTCTGCTTATGCTTCTATTCCTTGGTTCAACTCAGTGGATGTCCTTTGATGCCAGCTCTTACGAGTGAGGCCACAGTTCACAGTCTACCTCCCGTGTTGGGTTCCCCTGGACCAGTTTCTGCTGGTTCCAAAGTCTGTGCTTTGTCAGGACAGACGCCGTTCTCTTCCTGCTCAGGCTCCAGTCTCGGTCTCAGTCTCACAGTTAACTACACGGAGTATTTACTGTTGATTCTTTGGCCCTGGCTTCTCCAAGCATCTTTTGGTGGTTGATGTTTTCCCACTGGTAGTTTCGCCATATGGGGTTATGGATATCTATTTCCTGGATTCTTGGATGTTCAAAACTGCTTTTCAGTAAGCTTTATTCTTTTTTTTTTAAATGAAGTACTTTATTTCTTAGATTGAGATATAGTTGACATATGACATTGTGGAAGTGTAAGGTGCACACATGTTGATTTGATGCATTTATAGATTGCAACATGATGGTCATTGTTGTGTTAGCTAACACCTCCATCACGTCACGTAATTATCATTTCTTTTTTGTGGTGGGAATAATTAAGACATAGTCTCTTAGCAACTTTGAAGTTTGTAGCACAGTATTGTTGACTATAATCACTATGCTGTGCATGAGAGCTCCAGAACTTATTTATCTACTAGTTGTAGGTTTTTTTCCTTTAACAATGTCTCCCCTACCCCCAGGCCCATGTAACCACCACTCTACTCTCTGTTTTTACGCCCTCAGCTTTTTTAGATTCCACATATACTGTATTTGTCTTTCCCTATCTGACTTATCTCACGTAGCACAATGCCCTCATGATCCATTCATGTTGTCTCATATGGCTGGATGTCCTTCTTTCTCATGGCTGAATAGTATTCCATTGTGTATACACCACATATTCTTTACATATTCATCCGTTGATGGGCACTTGGGTTGTTTCCATGTCTTCAGTGGCGTTTAGTCTTGAAGGACAGATAGCTGTATATAAACTCCTAGATTCCCATCTTTTTTCCCTCAAGGAGCCTGTAGGTGCTGTTCAGCATTCACTGGTGCCAAATGTGGCTGGTAAGAAATCTAAGACCAGCCTGTTTTCCCCCTTATCAGTGATTTGACATTTTTGAATGCTGCCAAAATTAATTCTTTCCAAAACTAACTACCAAAAGTAACAGAATAGAAAAAATATTTTAAAATGGAATTCAAAAACTCCGTCCTGAAATAAGATAACACTCCACATATTGACAGGGAACGCCGTGAGCCAGAGAAGACTGACCCACAGTGGCGACTCCTGAGACGTGTGCTAGCAGATGTCCTGGCCCCACTCTCTCCAGGGACTCTGAGTGTGTGTCCTGTCTCCTTGCCCGTCTCCCACGTCCATCATGTCTCCGTAAGGCCTCAATTTTACTCTCTGCCCTACGTTCTTCCCATTCACTTCTGTCCTCATGCTCCTGTCTGTGGGTCTATTTTTCTTTGTGCTCATTCAACTTGTCTTCACAAAGTTCATTTTTAAAAAGATTTCTTTTGTGACTTTGGCCAGACTGTACTCCATCTCCTCTTGTTAGCTTCCCCTCTCTTCTCTAAGCACTTGTCTTCAGGAGTTGTGATTCAACAGCTTTGTTAAATTTTTTTATTCATGAAGGGCTATTTGGCTGAAATTTTCATCTTATCCTTTGGCAGTATTTTTTTGGTGAATATTCTTCATCTATTGGTACATTTTGCTGCCTTTTTTTAAAAAAAAATCAGTACCATTTCTGTTCAACTTTATTACAGGTTGCTCCGTGAATTCAACTTCTCTGGACCTGCTGTTTGTAGGCCTTTCCTCTGGGTGAGAGGAGGGGCCACCTGGGAATTTCGTAGCCTTAGGTTTTCTCCTTCTCTGCCTCCACGATGACAAACCACGCCCAGCAGCAGTGGCATGTTGGTGGGATTCTTCTCTGGCCTGACGCAGTCTGCCCCTTTGAACCACACTGAACACAGAAGGGCTTCATTCCACTTCCTGTGCTGGTGTCGCACATAAGGTGAAACGTTCTAACTCTAAGGAAATGTTCTCATTTTCACTAGCGTGTTTTTGCTGCCACGGGGAATCCTCACCACTGCTTCCACGTCGTCTCTCTTCCTCCCATGGCCTCTACCAGATGTCCACTGCTTTTGGCACCTTTATTTATATTTTGGATTTTGTGGCTTATATCTGTTTTCCTAGTTTCATTAAAAGTGGAAGTTTCCATTAAAAAACATTCTTCACGTTGCTTTTGCCCAAATTGTGGGAAGATAAGGGGAAACTGCTGTGTGGGGAGGTGTGCCTGGAGGAGGAGGATCAGATATACACACCAGAAGTTCCTACCACACTCAGTCCACCTCCTCACCTTCTCTGGCCTGCTCTGCAGCCCGGAGGGACCTGTATGGGCTGCTCATCCCTGGGGACAGTCTGCATCCAATGACTGGGCGTGTGAGGACCCTGAGGCCAGGGCCAGCTCTGCAGGGTGGTTCCAGCTCCCGCAGTCCTGGTCCAACCTGCTGCCCTCACTCCCTCTGAGGTGTTGCCCAGGGAGCGCCCACAAGGAGCCTTCTGGAGCTCATCTTTGTCTCGTTTCCAGAGAATCCCGCCCAGGACTCCCGCTGCCCCTTGAGGCTCAGACAACATGGTCCCGGGACGGCCTGGCTGGGTCCCCTGAGCTCTGTCCTTCCATTGCCCACAGTCCTTTATCAAACTCTCCAACATTCGCTCCTCTATTAATCCTTTTGTCCTGCTTTGGGTTAATTAAACAGTTTTTTTAGTGTTTCACTGGCGCTCCTCTGTTGGCGACTCAGCCATGCTCCCTCTGCATCCGCGTTAGTGTTTGCTCTGCAGATGACAGCATGCCTCCTCACCCCGACAGTCACCTGGTGAAGCCTCGTGCTTTGCGGGCGTCCAGGGCCTGTGCTGTAGCAGCTCTCTCTCTCACGGTGCAGGCGCCAAGTTCTGCTCTAAATAGTCATGACTTTTGCGTCAGACTCTTTCCATTTTCATCTGAGTTGGATAAAGTTTGTCTTTACTGAAATAAATAATTTTATTTTCAATAGTCATTATTATACATATTGATGTTGAATACGTATGTGTATATACATATTCGTATATGCACATCTTCAATGTGTATAATTAGACTTTGGTTTTTGGGGAAGATTGGCCCTGTGCTAACATCTGTTGCCCATCTTCCTCTTTTTTTCTTTTATCCTCCCCAAAACCCCAGCACATAGTTGTGTATCGTAGTTGTATAGTTGTAGCTCTTCTATGTGGGATGCTGCCTCAGCATGGCTTGATGAGCGGTGAGTAGGTCTGTGCCCAGGACCCGAACTGGTGCACCCCTTGCCGCTGAAGCAGAGTGCACGAAATTAACTGCTACACCACCGGGCTGCCCCTAATTAGACTTTTGAAAATAAAATTATTTATTTGAATAAAGACAAACTTTATATAATAGTTTTTACTATGCATATTAAATATTGAATATATATACACATATATTAAATATTCCTATACATATATATTCAATATCAATATGTATAATATAGACTATTGAAAATAAATTTTATTTTATCATAATTAAATATTAATACATTATATAAATATAAATTTACTTGGTAAGAATAACTCAAGGGGACAAGCCCCCAAGTTCGTTCATGTGGAAAATATATTTGAATGCCAGCTTTCTTGGACATAAAATTCTTGGATCATATTTTCTTTCCAACAAGGTTTTATAGGCATTGGTAAACTTTTTTTTTTTTTTTTTTTGAGAAATCAGGCTAGATTGTTTCCTCTTATAAATGATCTGACCTTCTTGCTTAGATGATCATTTTGCTTATTCTGAAGTTGTTATCGACTGCTCTGATAACTTTTTCCTGGATTTCTGGCTGCCTCTCCCTGTGACTGGTCAGTGGTGTGACTGAAGCGAAGGTCCCCTGTCCCCTTAGATGGCGTTCCGGCTGCTGTCACCATGAGTAGGGGGCCAACCAGGGGCTCTGGTGTGGGGGAGGCACACACCCTTGCTGAGTGCAGCCCCTGAGATGTTGAGCCCTGCGACCCCACAGTAACCTCGAATCTGTGGAGGCAGGGAAGGAGCCCTGCCAAGGCCTGGAGGTGAGCGCCACGTGGCCTGGGGAGTATGCGCGGGACACGCACAGGCCTTAGGAGGGACTGTGGGATTTTCTCTGAGAAAGGCGGGGCTGTAGGAGGGTTGCCAGCAGGGACACAGCGAGGGTCCAAGGTGGGGTTTTGGAAGGCCTGCTGTGCTGCTGTGGGGGCGGGGCACGCAGGCAGGCAGGGGCCCGACTGGGCCGTGTACTGTGGATGTGCAGTGCAGTCAGAGTGTGTAGGGCTTCCAGGTGGAGCCTGCGGGGTTTGGACAGATTGGGCATGGGGGGTGAGAGCAGAGGGGTTTCAAGGACAGCATAGAAGTGTGTGGCCTCAACAGTTGTAAGCATGGTGAACTTAGTGGGATGAGTAGAGGAGGTGCACAGCCCCCGGGGGTGGGAAAGGCGAGCTCTGGCCCTGCTGCCCTACGTTGGGAGCTGTCAGTGCACAGGTGGGTGTGCGGCTGTCCTGTACATCTGGGTTCTGGGCCAGAGCGTTCTCTGTGGGCCTCAGCAGCGTGTAAACTGGTGTTTGAGCTGGAGGACTGGATGAGATTGTGCAGGGTCACATGCGGCGGAAGAGGGCAAGTGCCATCCTGGGGTACAGTCAGCAGTGGGGACGGGAGAGGGAGCAGAGGGGACAGAGGGATGGCCAGGGCAGAGGGCCAGAGAACAGATGCCTCAGAGGCCAGGAATGTGCCGGAAGGAGCCAGGGCACTTGTCTGCAGATTGTGGGCTTGGACAGGCCAGAATCATTTACCAGAACCACAGCTAATTTGGAGTCCAGCTTTGATTTCACAGATTCAAATGACCTCTGTTCTTTAAAACCAGTTATTCTGAGGCCTGAGGCCTGTGGGGGATCAGAATTTGTTACCCCAAAATGTCTGTTTGATTTGATTATTATTTTTATTTAAAAAATTATTTTTGCTGACGAAGATTCACCCTGAGCTAACATCTGTTCCAGTCCTCCTCTATTTTGTATGTGGGGCCTCGCCACAGTGTGACTGACAAGTGGTGTATGCCCATGCCTGGGATCTGAACTCTCAAACCCAGGCTGCCGAAGCGGAGCATACTGAACTTAACCACCAGGCCGTGGTGCCAGCCTCAGCTTAATTATTTTTAAGAACAAAAGGCTCTGAAAGAAACTTTGACTTTCCCCCTAACTGCCTAAAAGAATTTAAGATAGAAGGCCTGTTCCAGGCCAGGTCATCACCATAGATAGCTCTGGGTATCGGTAGACTGGGAGGGTCCTTGCTAAGCCCACTCTTATTGAAGTTCTGTCTCTTGGGTCACATTGTCTATAGACGGCCCGGCAAACACTTGTTTATCACACATTTGCTTTTCCCTCTCCATGTGAATTGCCTTCTTCCCCTTTGAAGTCCCAAACCACTACCCTCAACATCCTCCTCTGTCTTTAGCTGAAGATAGTATTTAATGTGGTGGTTTTGGTCATTTTGGTGAGTTACTCGGTTTTTTGGGGGGTTTCTCCCATTTATACATGTTGCTAAACCTAGTTTGACTTTTTCCTGTTATTCTGTCTCATGTCAATGTAATTCTTAGGCCAGTCAGAAGGACCCAGAGGGTAGAGGAGCAATTCTTCCTCCCCTACAGGCCTTATCCCTGCAGAGGAGAGAGGAAGGATGTCCTCCAGGCTGCCAGCAGCTCAGAACTATTATTGGAAAAAGGAAACAGAGAGAGTAAAAATATCCACTGCCTCATGGGGCAGAGAGACGTGTCCTCGTTGTTTTTGTTAATGTAGTGACATCTGCCGAAATAGCTCTATTGTGTTTACATTCTCCTTTTACAAAGTCTTGCATTTATGTATCTTGAGAACATACAATACTATAGCCTACAAAATGTAAATAAAGCTGTAGAGAGTTAAAAAGGAGTTACAATAAATTGCTATGTCAGAGGACGGAAGAGACATTACAAAAACACTGTGATGTATTTTTGCTCATACCACTTGTTTAATTAGTCCTGCTACTAATTACTACTAATTGCCACTAGTGCTATTGTTTTGACTAAGTAATAATCATGTAACAAAAAGGAAAATAATACTACATGATCTATAAGTTCAAATAAACACCCATTCTTGTTTTCATGCTACAGTAACAACAGGCATGTGTGTATCACATACTATCTCTTACACTACGTCAACCTATACAAATCAGAGACCAGTTCAAAAGGCAAAGCATTTATTTGAGATCAAAGAGTTGCCATTTGGGGAGCACAGACTCGGTAGAAACCCAGTAGTGTCCCAGTGACAGGAGAGGAGCTCAGGGCTTTTACGGGAGAAAGGAAGAAGACGAGGTGAGGTGTTTTTAGGAGGAGTTCAGTGGTGCTGACCAGCTTAGCCTCCTTGGCTCCACATGGCTGGTCACTGATTCTGTCTTCAGAAAGTCCACAGTCGTCAGTCTTGTGATCAAGATGGCTGTTCTCCTGCTGACTTAAACAAGATCTTGTAAAACAGTTGCCGGTTTGGCGCCATCCAAAGTTTCAAGGAACAAGACCAGCAAGTCGGTTCCTCTGGAACGGCTGCCCGGCTCTATTTTAAATGGCTCCACGTATGTCCGTTTTTCACAATTATCACATCACCTTTTGTGTGGCCTGGCTGTGTCCTTGTTGGGTGGCTTCCCCAAGGACCCACACATGTAAGCAAGTTGGTGGACATGGTGATAGGAGGATGGGGAATCCTTTTCTATCATTTTGGTCAAATTAGAAGAGGATCTCAGCCGAGTGGCAGGCAGGGAGCCACCAGAGATTGGGGGATTGGGCAGGATGTGAAGTGCAATCAGAGGGCTGGGAAGCTCCCCAGTGGGATTCAATCAGGGTGGGTGTAATGGAAACCGTACTACATCGTTTAGCCAAATAGAGGTTATTCCTCTCATGTGACAACAGAGGACTCGCAAAACACCACCAGTAACCAAGTTTCTCTCTATATTTTCGGTCTGCTGTCCTTAGTAGGTGGGAAAAGGGGCTGCTCGTCTCCAGGCATTGCATCTGCATCCCAGGATGGTCAGACAGCTAACAGCAAACCACACTCTGGAAGCCCCATCCACTGACCCCACTTATGTCTTACTGGCTGGACATGGGTCATATGGCCACCTATAGCTGCAAAAGAGTCTGGGCTATGTTGGAAAGGATGATGGGAAAGTGTATATGGTGTGGGCACTAGCATAGTCTGCCCCAGTGATGGAGTAGGAGCTGTAAGAGTGGAGTTGGGCCGTCCACAGCCCACTGCATTGTGTGGCCACCAATTCAAAATGGCGCCAGAGGCATTGGCCGTCATGATGCCCTGCACGGCCTGGCCTGGGTGTGGAGAGTTGGGTGGACCTTATTGGGCAAGGAGATACAAGGACCGGCTGTGTGGAGGGGAGAGGGAGTGGAGGGAGATGCAGGGAGAGAAGCGAGGATGTGAGGGGGATGGAGGGTAAAGGTGCAGGGTCCAGGGTCATGGGTGCTGTAGGGAGTGAGCTGGGAAGAGAGGAGAGGGTGGGCCCAGGTCTGATGCTGCAAACTCTGGAGGCAGAGCGGTGGGTGCTGAGGGTCCAGGTTTGGCCTGGGAGTGGTGGCTGGGGGAAGAGAAGGACGGTCTTGTGAGAGAGGCCATGACCACGAGTGTCCCTGATTGTGACAGAACAGAGAGGAGAAGAGCAACAACCTTCTGAGGATGGGGCGGGGCGGGAGGAGGGAGGGTGACAGCCTATGAGTGCTGTGGTCACACCCAGGGCTGCTCAGGTGCTCTGGGATGATGAATGAGTGAGTGAGGGAGTGAATGAATGAAGCACTGTGGCCTGGGGAGTGAGTGAAGAAATACATCTTTGCCTGGAAAAAACAAATGGCAGAGAAATCCACACAGAGTGGTCCCAGCTTTAAAGGACTTGAAAACCTCCAGGTCTGTGTGCAATGGGGGGGGGGCTGGAGGAGAGGGAGGGCAGGGGTGGGCCGGGCAGGAAGGGAGGCAGGAAGGGGGCTCTGCGAGTTTGGAGGCCCTGATCTGACCTGAGCTTATCTGCTTCCTGTGTGCAGGGCAGTCAGGATGGGGCACCCTGCAGTGCCCTGAACGCTGCGGGAGAGAACGCTGCGGGAGAACAGGCCGCCTGCGGGGCTCGGCTGTGCTTCAGGCCCACTGCCCCACCTGTGACCTGCGCTGGCCTGTCGGGAGGAAGGGCCCCGGTGAGTGCCGCCCTGAGCGACCCCCCAGCATGGGGGCTCCTGACCCTCCTGGAGACAGGCCCTAGCGATGGGCGGGCGGGTGCAGGTGACCACAGGATGGGGACACTGTGGGGGGGGGTTCCGGGATGATCTGAGGACAGTGCCTGGCTTGGAACTGGGCTCTGCTCTCTGACCTCCAGCCGGGGCTGGGCCCCTGGAGGCCATGGGGACAGTTTCAGCCACAGCCTCTCTCACAGTGGTGGTCCCAGCTGGACCCACCATGACACGGGGCTGCTCAAAATCTTCCAGTCCTGTCCTGGCCTCGGGGCCTACGCGGTGAGGGGTGGGCTGCTGGGCGGGGTCTCCTGCCGGGGGCACTGGATCAGCGGCTTGGCCTTCGTGGCAGGTGGACTGAGTGGGCTGAGGCACTGTGAGTTCCAGTCTGAGTAACACTCACACCCTTTCAGGCTGCACACATCCCATCAAGGACCCTGGGTGGTATGGGGGTCCCGCTTGGCTGCGTCTTGAGCAGCCCGTCTCCTGGCCCAGGACCCCTCCTCAGGCTGTTGCTGTTCCCCCGAGAATGCAGGGCGAGGGCGTGGGGGCGTCTGCTGGCTGGAGGGCCGGGGCTGCACCTCACATCTGGAATGCAGGCTCCCCTGCTGGTGGGCCGACTTGGGGCATGGTTTCTGACCTAGACAGTGTCACTGTGGTACCAGCTGCTACCGTAGTAGCACAGTGACACACCCAGGGTCAGAAACCTCCTGGCCTGGCGGGGCTCAGCGCCCCCTTGGTCTTGTCTGGCTCTGATGGAGGGGCGGGGTCCCTCCATGCTGAACTCTTCTTCTGAGCTCTGGAGGCCCCCAGTGTGTGGCTTCTCTGGGCCCTTTCAGTGGGGTCCAGTGTCCGGACAAGCCCCATGGGTGGGTGGGCTCTGAGGCAAGGCCAGCTGTCTCCAGGCCACTTGCAGCCAGAGAGGGTCCTGCTTCCCAGGCGTGGGGCACAGGCATCCCAACTCTGAGCCGCAGTCTCAGCCCAGGTCTGGTGGCCTGGCGTCCTGCTCAGCCGTGTCCTGCTTGGCCGGTCGTGGGCTGCAGGAGGGGGGTCCTTGAGGGCAGAGGGGCCTCTGGTTTGGTCTGAGCCACGGTGGGGGTTGTTCCACCATGAGAGGGTCCCATGCGGAATCTCTGCTGTTCTTCCGCGGGGCGGGGGCCCCCTCAGTGGAACTCCCCCTCCCCTCCCCATGCAGCGGCCCCAGCAACACCATCTACACCCGCTCTGCTGCGGGCCGCGTACTGGGCCAGGGGGCTGGGACATGGGAGACAGGACAGCACCGTGGGGTTGGCGGGGAGGTGGGTTGGGTTCATAGAGCTCTTTGGGGGTTGTCTGGGCTCTAGAGCAGGTTTGGGGCCTGAGCCGCCCCCACCCCGTCTCGGGCTCCCTGTGAGGTGCCGGCTGGTATTTGCTTGGCTGCCAGCCACAGTGGTAACCAGCACCATAGTTTCTTACCACGACACAGCCCCATACCAAATCCTCTGCGCAGCGTCCCCGCTGTCCCCGCCCCCCAGCTCAGGAGTCCTGGCGGGTCCATATCTGCGTGGAGGAAAAGAGGAGGAGGAGCTGGACTGGGGGCCCTGGGGACAGGGGCTCGAGGTGGGGCTCTGGAGAGGACCAGCCAGCTGACCGTGCTCCACATCTGCGCCCCCAGGCCTGTCTTCCCGGCCTCTGGACAGGCAGTGGGCTGCCCTTCTGGGGCAGGCGTGAGAAGAGGGCCGGCTCTGGGCCGGAGGGGTGGACCGCCGGAGTGTTGGAGGCCCAGTCAGTGCTGTGCATACTCTTTCCTGGACGTCAGCGAGGAGCTGGGCAGCCTCTCAGCTGGCAGCGTCCTTGGGTCTGCCTGGTGCTCTGGACAGGAGCCTTCTGTGAGGTCCCAGCCTCCTAGATGGTCGGCAGGATGGCATTAGTGAGTGGGGGCGGCGGGTTTTGAGCATGGGCCTTGTCACTGTGGGAACTACTACTCCAGTACCCACGGTGACAGAGGCCCGGACAATATGTCCTGTCCCCAGAGCCCCGGGGAGAACATGGCCCACAGCTGCCCACTCAGTGAGGCTTAATCGAGGGGCCTGTCCTGGTGGGGTGGGGCTCACCTGTGGGTTTGCAGTGAGGAGTCAAGTGTCTTCCTGAGTGGTCCCTGTGGCCTGGGTGGGTGGGTACTGGGGTAAGCTCAGGGCTTTGGGCTGCCTGCCGGGGCTCCCAGCCTCCTAGACGGTTGGCAGGATGGCATGAGTGAGTGAGGGCATCGGGTTTTGAGCACGGGCCGTGTCACTGTGGTAGCTACTATCCCAGTTCCCACTGTGACAGAGACCCAGACAATATGTCCTGTCCTCAGAGCCCAGGGGAGGACAGGGCCCACAGCTGCCCTCCCTGTCCAGCTAGGGCCATGGCCCCTCCAGCCTGCCTCAGTGAGGCTTAATTGAGGGGCCTGCCCTGGCGGGGTGGGGCTCACCTCTGTGTTCACAGTGAGGAGTTGGGTGTCTCCCTCAGAAGTCCCTGTGGCCTGGGCAGGTGGGTACTCAGGTAAGCTCAGGGCTCTGGGCTGTCCACCAGGGCTCCCAAACCCCTTCCTTCACTGGCTGGGCTGGCTGCTCCATGCCTCAGTTTCCCCACTGTGGAGAGGGTGCTGATGGAGCCCCTATGGGGAGGGCTGACAGGAGGATGAGGAGCCTGGTCCGGGGGCTTCTGTTCCTCCTGTCCCTGGGGATGCAGGGTGGCCGCTGGGCCTGGGCTCCCGCCCCGGTCAGGCACTGGCTCCACACTTCTGGCCCCTCAGCCTTTGCCTGTGGGTGCCCAGGCCTGTGCCCTCCTTGTTTCCTCTGACCTTGGCCCCAGCACTGCCCCTCTGGCCGTGCTGGACACTGCCTGTCCCCAACAGCCTGTGATTTCAGTATGGTCACTTAAATCCAGCTGGTCCTGGGGTCCCCTCTGGAGCACAGACCCCCAGCTCTAGGGGGTCCATCCCTTCAGGGCAGAGACCTGAGGCCAGTGAACTCGAGGGCCCCAGACTTGAATGTGTGAGCTGCCAGGCCTGGGGTCAGAGGGCCCAAAGGTGCAGTGGTGCTGGGGGCTGCCGTGTGGGCCTTGGTTGCTGCTCTGGGCGGCATCAGCTGTGGAATCATCTAGACCACTGCCTGATGCCCCTGACGATGACCTGGGCCTGGCACCTGGAGGTGGGGCCAACAAGAGGCACTTCCTCAGGACAGGGAGCATCAGCCGGCCGGCAGGATGCACCAGGGGCCGTCAGGGCTGCAGAGGAGACAGGGAGCTGCCCTGGGACCTGGACACCTGCCCAGTTGCTGGGGGCGCATTGGAGGCTGGCCTTGGAGATTCAGAGGGGGCCACAGTCTGCAGTCCCCTGGGGTGGGCTGGGAGGGGAGAGGAGGTGCTCAGGGTGCCTGGGATTGACCCCATGTGGACGCCGTTTCTGTGCACTCCTCGTCCGTGATTGCTGGGAGGGGGTGCAGCTGGGAGGAGGTTGGGCATGCTGGATGCCCAGCGGGGAGGCTGTGAATGCAGGAGCGGGGGTTGGTGATACTGTGGGACAGGTCTGCTGTGCTGGCTGAGCTCAGGACTGCTGCCCCAGGTGGATGGCAGCATCAGAGGCCATGAGCTGGCCAGTGAGAACCTGGCTGCCTGCGGGAGACTGAGGTGGGCAGGCAGGAGCCTTGGGCAGGGCCAGGGGCCAGAGTGAGTGTCTAGTCTGTGCTCTGATGCCATGAGGGCGGGGTCTGAGGGGCATTGGATGGGGTGGGCAGCCCCCGAGGGACCCTCTACTGGCTACAGCCAGGCTGGGCTGCCCTGAGGGATCTCTGGGGACCACAACTGACTGGGAGGGGTTTGGGAAGCGTTTCTGTCTGGATCAGAGGAGCAGGGCTCCCGGAGGGAGGCCTGGGGGAGGGACATTTCCCAATGCCCCTGCTCTTTCTCACTCCAGCTGGGGGTGGTAGGCTGGGCTTTCCAGAGCCGGTGCTGTGGCCTGACCCCGGCCGCCCCTCTGGAAGTTTTGGGCTCCAGCTTTGCTGCCAGTTCTGTAAGTCAGGCAGTGGACATGCTGACACACCCCCAGTCAAAATCCCTGCCTTCTGGGTCCTGCAGCCGCCCTCCTAGGAAGTTTCCCCCAGTGGGGCAGACTGGAGGCCTCAGGCTGGGAACTCAGCCCCTGGGAATCATAGCCTGGACGAGGGCAGGGGTAGAGCGTATGGGCCAGGGACCCTGAGATGAGAAGCAGAGGGCCAGAGGAGGGGGCAGCCCCATGGCTGAGGGCAGGGATGAGGCCCTGAACAGCATCCTCTGCCAGGAACCTGGCAGGTATGGAGGTCAGCCCAGCTCAGAGTGCCCTGGCAGGGCCTCGGTGGGGCAGGTGGGCACCCACGATGCTGGGTTGGGAAGGAGGTGTATGTGGGCTGGCTCCTCCGAGGGGCTTTCCCTGGAGGGAAAGTCACTGTGGGCGGATATCTAGCTTGATGCATGTCCTGGCAATGACCTCAGCGAGACACCCCTTGACCAGGAGCCTGCTCGGGCCAGGCCGGGAAGGGGACCCACCTGGCCTGGGATCGGCAGCAGACTGGGAGGTGCTCCCACCACCCCCATGGACTCTGCCCCCCTCGCTCATCGGGCGAGCTCCTATGCAGTTGAGCACAGGCCCAGCTCCAGCGTCCGCTCCTGTCATCGTCCCCGAGGGCCTCTGGGGTCCTGTCGGGAGCTTCACCTCTGACGTTTGCCCAGTGCAGCCTCTGTCCTTCCTAATTCCTTTGGCCGGTGGTGTTGAGAGCCACGGAGGTTTCTGCCAGCTTGCCAGGCTCTGGGCATGTGACTGTGGGGTCAGTGTGGTCACCTCAGCCCTTTGAAGCTCCAGCCCCAGGTGAATGCTGTGCCTGGACACGAGCCCATGGGTTGGGAGTGGCCCTGGAGGCTGAGGGTCTGGGTTCTGAGCCTGGGGAGCAGTCCCTCCTGCCTTGAGGCCTCACGGACCCCAGCAGGCTTTTGCTGCTGGGTCTGTCACTGTGGTTGTAGTACCTGTAGTTACACAGTAGGAAGGTCCTTGACAAAAAGCCCTGCGTGTGGCAGGATGGCCCCTTCTCTGCTGGAGGCCCCTGGCTGAGGCGTCTGGGGGGCTCATCCCACAAGTGTCCAGCGCATCTGTCTCCTCCACGATCGTGAGCAGTTGGAGTGGTCAGGCCACCACCTCACCCCTGTCTCCCCAGGAAGGGCACGGGTGACCTCCCACTGAAGAGGTGGGCAGAAGCAAGCCTCCATGGGAGTGGGCCCAGGGGCCATGTGGGGCATCCCCAGTCCTTTTATGGTTCAGGCAGAGCTAGGTTGAGGGGCTGCCACAGAGAGTGGCCCCGTCACCCGCTGATGGTCTCACTCAGGCTTGATGTCCGTGTCTGGATCCGGTTGAGGACTCGCCTGGGGGAGAGTGTCCCTTCCTGGAAGCACCTTGTGTCCGCGTGTGTAGTGAGGGTCCTCCGTGGGCCCCCTGGGAAGTTGGGTTTGGGTCCGACTGAGAGGGCCACTGGGCTCTGGGGTGGATGGTCCCACCAGGCGGGTGTCAGGGACGTGGCCAGTGGGTCCGCTCCTCCTCCTGGTTTCCAAAATCAAATTCAGTCAGTCGCCCCTGAAGGGGAGCCCCACTCACCTTCCTGGTACCCAGAGGGCAGGGTCCCAACCTGCTTGGGGCAGCACATGGGGAACGGGTGGTGTGGGATGTGGGGTATGTGGGGTGTGGGGCGCACAGTGATGTGGGGTACAGGTGGTGTGTCCAGGTGGCCCAATGGCACAGGACGGGGGCAGTGCCAGCTCATGGGGGCCAGCCCCACCTTCGTGTTGTCCCTGCCCAGCCAGTGGGGCTCACAGGGTCCTGGTAGAGTGGGCTCTCTGTCCCTTCCAGCCGTGTTCCCCATGTGTCTTGAGGGAGAGAGCTTCTTGAGATGCTGGCCAGATGCCAGCAGACGGTGGCATTGTGACCCTCCTGTTCTGAGTGGTCCAGCAGGGATTCCCCTCGGAGGGAGGTCAGGCTGAGATTTGGGCGTCTTGGGCTCATTGGTTTCATGGTCCATGGACTTGGACAGGGGCCTGGTGGCGTTGACTGCCGCCGAGTCGGGGACGCATGGAGGGTTGTGGGCTGTGCCTGTGCCTGTCGCTCCAGAGGGTTTGGGTTCTGGCTGCACCGCTGTGTGTCACCACACCTCTGTGATGTGGCCCTGTTCAGAATCCTGGGGACGGTGTCACTGCCTCACAAGGACAGGGCTGTTGCTTGGGCTGTGGGACAGGGTTTTGATGGGTGCTGTGACGCTGTGGGCATAATAACACAACGACCCAGTACAGTCATACCACAGTGACACAGACCCAACCTCTAACCCCTCCAAGGGGCGGGGTGTGTGGGAACCTGGGAGGTAGAGACAGACCTGTGGATGGAGCCAGAGCTCCAGGGAGGCTGTGGGGCTGGGTCAGCATGCAAGTGTGCTGCTGGGAGCCTGGGGAGACCTCTCCTGGCAGGTGGACGGCAACCAGGCCCAACCCTGTCCTTAGGCTCCACGGCCACGTTGGGTTGGTGTCTGCGCCCATTTTGGAGCACAAACCCACTGTGATGGCCTCTGGGTTGATAAATTGTCCCCAGACAGTGGATGGGTCACCGTGGAGCCTGTAGGTGACTCCCACCCAGGAGGCCAGAGGTGGCAGCAGGCAGAAGCCATTATTCTTGCTGCTGCTGACCTGGCACTCTGCCTCCAAATTGTGCTCCTGGTCCTGTGAGGGCCACTGAATGAATGGCACCAGGCTTTTCCTCACTTGGACACGGGCCTCTGGCTCTGCCTCAGGCCGAGCATGGCCTCCCTGGCCATCTCCCCTCCCTGACCCCCTGTGGCTCTGTTCTCTCTAACGCCTGCCTGGAATTCAGTGCCATGGTGACGGGAGACCTCAGTGATTCTCCAGAAGGCCTGCTCTTCCCTGGATTCAGCTTCAGGGCTATCCGCTTCCCATGGCCCAAGTGTCTCTCCTGCCTGACCCCACATCCCCTCAGCTCCGCCTGTGTGGGGGTCCCTACTAGAGCACCCAGAGCCCTGTGAGGGGGACGTTTGTTGGGCCAGCACAGGGCCCTGCCTTCCTGAGCACACACGTCCCTCCTGAGCCTGGAGAACGGCTGAGTCTGAGGCTCTTTAGGCTCCTCTGTGGCCTCTGGGCCTCAACTCCATGGTGAATGTGGGTGACTGTCCATCGTCAGGCCCGCCAGCTCTGGTTTGTTCAGGGGCGTCCTCCCTCTGGAGCAGGGATGCTGATCCATATTGAGTTTCCTGTGAGAACCACCCGGAGCTTCCAGAGTGCCGGCATCTGTGGGGGATGCCCAGGTCAGTGTTGGTGTTTGTTTTTCTCAAGTTCCCAGGAGATCCTGGAGCCAGAGGGCTGGCTCTTTGCTGGGACCCTCCCTGCCTGCCCATGTCTCGGAGAGTTTTCAGGCCTGGGGAGCGAGTCTTTCCCAGGATTCTGCTTCCTCTGCACCTGGTGTCCCTGCCTAGGACCGTGCTGTGTCTTTGCACAGTCTAAGTGGGCAGCCCTGCCCCTGGCACCCTGGCCCACATTCCCTGGGTGGCTGTGTTGAGCCCCGGCCCCAACTCACAGCACGTGGCAGCATCAGGTCCAGGACCTTGTGCCCTTCCCAGCACCACCAAGCAGTAAATTTTAAAGATACAATTATATCATATTTTTTAAAAATATCATTGCAAACATGTTTGTGCAAGTGGTGACAATTTGAGGAGACAAAGCACAGGGAAGGCTGCTTCCTTCTCTCTGCTCTCCTCATGCCCTGTGTCCCCAGGACCCCCCCAGAAATCTCAGGCCCCCTCATGGTCTTAGGTGTCCCTCCTGGACTCCCGGTGCTAAGTTCCTTACCCCCTGCCTGCTGTCCCACCTCCTCTATGGGGCCGGCAGGAGATCTCTCTTTGCTTCTCCGGAGGCTCCTTTTCTATTATAATCAGTGAGCTGCCCTCTGACCCTGGGGGAGAGATTTCTGGTCAGGAGCTGGTTGTGTTTTGCTCAGGGCTGGACACAGTGGCCCCGGGAGTCTGTGTTGGGTGGAGCTTTTGGACGGGACTGTGTCACTGTGGGAGTAGCAAGTACCGGAACTACGGTACTGTCACAGTGACACAGGCCCCCACAAAATCCTCCTTCCTGGCCCTGTGCCCTCTCCACCACTGCTGGCTTAGGAGGACTCTGTGGTGACAGCCTGTTTCCAGTGGTTTCTGCTCTGACACTCGGGGTGAGTGAGGGATGACCTGCCGAGCCTCCACGGGTCCAGATGTGGCTCTGCACAGGGCCTCCTGTGTTCACTGGCTGGCGAGCCCCAGGGGCACGGCCCTGGTGTAGGGCGGTGGGTGGTGGACAAGGAATACCCGGCTCTCTGGTGCAGACGGCCCTAGATGCACCCTGGACCACGTGGTGGCTAGTTTTCCCAGCTCGGGGGTTCTGGCTATTTCCGTTCTTCCCTCTGGACTCCTCTCAGAAACTGTCCCTGGCATGGCCAGCGAGGGTCTGCTTCCCCCACCCCGGTCTCATCTATGCTGGAATTTGATGATGGGGCTAGTGTTCCAACCCGTGAGGTTTCCCGGTGACAGGGGCCTGGGCATGACCAACATCATCCTGAGAGGCCGGCTCCCAGCAGTGGGCAGGGGAGACTCCCCACCTCTTCCCTCTGCGCCTGTCTTGGGGGGGGTCCCTACTTGCATGGTACAGGTGTCTCCCTGGTCTGGGTGTCCCTGAGATCAACCTTCCTGGACACTTTCATTCCATGCTCCCGGTGAGCATGGACTTCCTTCCCAGAGAATCTCCTCGGGCTTCACCCCAACCCCAGGGCACCTCCCGCCGGGAGCATCTCCTGTGCTCAGATGGCCACAGCATTCAACCTGGGTGCTGGAAAGTTGGCTGCCCGCCGTTCACAGTGCTGCCCTCCCAAGGGACAAGGGGCTTCCCAGAGCGGCTGCAGTGAGGTCTGTGGGCCAGATGCTGTGTCTTCTCCCTCAGATGGGATTCCAGGGCTCCCGAGGTGCCTTTGGGGGGAAGGATATGGGCTGGGGCCACCCCCATAAGCACAGGTAGATGGAAGCTCTGGGGAGTTCAGGGCCTGGCATGCCGTCTTCTAGCCGGCTGTGGGTACTGATCTTGGCCTGAGGGAGTGGCCTGTGAGGGCTCGGGGATGGCCTCTGCCTCCTGGGATCCTAATAGCCTGGGCTCCGTGTTCACTGGGCCCTTGCCATCCACGTCAGGCGTTCACTCAGTGACCGTCAGGGACCTTCAATGTGAGTTAAATGGTGGAAACAGTTTCTTTCAGTAACTACTGACGGCAGGGACAGGGTGAGCTGCATCCAGGTTTGCACAGAGGACACGGGTGTGTCAGAGTGAGAGTGAGGCGCGGGGAGGGGGGAGCGGGGCTCCGGAGATGGATCAGGAAGGGTGGTCCATGTAGACCCCACGAGGCCGCTGTGTCTGCTGGCTAGAATGTAGAGTCGGCTCCTGTCCTCACAGAGACTGGGGGCCAAGGACCCTCCTTCTTGGTGATTCCGTCTCCGAGGAGCAGGTCTCAGTCTTGGATGGAGACAACCCTGGGTTGTGGGGACACATACACTTCAAAGGGAAGAGGTGGGATCCCAGGAAATGCTCTGAGGCCTGGGTTGGGCTGTGTCAGGTGTCAGCTGGAACAAGGGCAGCTTCTCCGGGCAGCACAGGGCTTTCTCAGGCCGGCATTTTAGGGGTGCTGGGGTCGTCCTGGGGATGCAGGCTTGGGCTGCCAGCAGCCGTGTCGGGGTGCGGTCGTCTCTTGGTGCAGGGGTCTGGATGGAATCCCCCATGCCTGGGCTCTGGGATCTTGGTGGGCACGCACAGGCACAGCACGGCTGTCATGAGAGGCCTGGGGTTCCAGCCTTCAGTGGTCCGAGGCTCTGGGAGGGGGCATTGCAGTAGGACTGAGCTGTGTGTGGGACCTCTGAGGGGTTTGCTGATGGGCTCCCAGGGCCGAGGGCAGGCAAGGCTGACCCTCCAGCCCTTTGGGGAAAAGTTGTCACCAGGACAGATGACACTCAAGTGTGGGTGCCATGTAGTTGTAGCATGAGGGACACGTCCCAGCACTCGGGTCTCTGAGGCTGGTGCAGCCGCCACTGGGTTCTCGGGGGTGGGTGCCTCGTTAGAGGCCGGGTCCTCAGTGCGGGGTTGGGCAGGAGGTGTGGGTGGGCCGGCTCCTCCGAGGGGCTTTCCCTGGAGAGACTCACTGTGGATGCATAACTAGGCCTGTGTGCCTCCTAGCAGTGACCTCAGTGAGACACCCCTTGCCCGAGAGGCTGCACAACCCCATTCCTGGGGGAGAGGCCTGGAACAGGACCCACCTGCCCCGGGATCGGCAGCAGACTTCAGGTGCTCCCACCGCCAAGAACCCTGTCCAGCCTGTGTTATCCTGTGAGCTCCTATGCAGCCGAGCACAGGCGCAGCTCCAGCATCCGCTCCTGTCAGCCTCCCTGAGCATCTCTGAGGGTCTGTTGGGACCTTGAACTCTGACGCTTTGCCTAGCTCAGGCTCTGGCTTTCCTGATTCCTTTGGCCAGTTGTGCTGAGAGCCGGGGCCGTTTCTGCTGGCTTGCTGTGTTCTCTGCTTGTGACTGTGGGCTCAGTGTGGTCACCTCAGAGCCCTTGGAAGCCCCCAGCCAGTGGTGAGGGCTGTGCCTGGACATGAGCCCATGGGCTGAGTGATTGCAAGCAGCCCTGCAGGCCGAGGGTCTGGGCTCTGAGCCTTGCCAGCAGCCCCTCCTGCCTTGAGGCCCCGCGAATCTCAGCAGGTTTTTGCTGCAGGGTCGGTCACTGTGGTCGGAGTCATATGCATATTCACACAGCAGGAAGGTCCTCTACAAAAAACCCTGCCTGCGGGTGGCAGGAGGGGCCCCTCCCTCCTGAGGCCCCTGGCTCAGGTGCCAGCGAGGCCATCAGCACAGATGTTCTGTGGGTCTGTCTTCTCCACGATTGTGAGCAGGTGTAGTGGTCTGGCCACCACCCTTAGCCCCACAAGCCCTGGTCTCCTTAGGAAGAGTGTGCGTGACCCTCCAATGAAGGGGTGGGCATAAGCAAGCCTCCATGAGAGTGTGCCCAGGGGCCATGGGGGGCACCCCAAGTCCTTTTAGGGTCCAGACAGAGCTGGGCTGAGGCAGCTGCCTCAGAGGGAGGCCCCGTCTCCTGCTGGTGGTCTCACACAGTGGTCTGTGCCTGGATCTGGATGAGGACTGGCCTGGGGTTTGGGTGTCCATTCCTGGAAGCTCCTCGTGTCTGAGTGTTCAGTGAGCATCCTCAGAGGGTCCCCCTGGAGGTCAAGTTTTGGGCAGGCCGAGATGGCCTCTGGGCTCTGGGGTGGATGGTCCAGCCAGGTCAGTCCCAGGGATATCGACATTTGGGTCCACCCCTCCTCCTGGAAGGAATGTTTCCAAAATCAACTTCAACCAGTCACCCCCGAAGGGGAGCCCCGCCCACCTTCCTGGTGCCCAGTGGGCAGGACTCCAACCGGCTTGGGGCAGCTCACGGGGAACGGGTGGTATGGGGTGTGGCGTGATGCTAGGTATGGGGTGGTTGGCTGTGTGGTTGTGTGGGGTACGGGGTGGTGTGAGTCTGGGGTATTATAGAGCATGGGGTGGGGAGGGTTACTGGGTGCTGTGGGTGGTGTGGATTGCACAGTGGTATGGGGTCGGGGTAATGAGGCAAAGTGGCCCAATGGCCACAGGGCGGGGACAGTGACAGCTCACAGGGCCAGCCCCACCTTCGTGTTGTCTCTGTCCAGCCAGGGGTCTCACAGGTCCTTATGGGGGAGTGGGGGCTCTGTGCTTTCCAGCTGTAGCCCCCATGTGTCCCAAGGGAGGGAACTTCCTGAGCTGCTGGCCAGATGCCAGTGTACGGTGGCCTTGGGACGTTTCTGGTCTGGGACAGCCAGCTGGGGTGCCCCTGGGAGGGCGGTCTGGCTGATATTTGGGTGGCTTCGGCTCGTTGGTTTCACGATCTGATGGACTTGGACAGGGGCTTGGTGGGGGTAACCGCCACTGTGTCGGGGAAGTGTGGGGGTTGTGGACCCTCTCTGCCCTGTTGCAGCAGCAGGTTTGGGTCCCAGCTGCACTGCTGTGGGAGTCATCATTGATAAATAAATGGCAAGCAATGGGGTATATTGCAGTATATGAGGAAGCAATTTGGTGTAAAACTAATTCAGCCAGACCTTGTTTTTCCAAAAGGGCCTGATGTGGCCATTGAGCATGCGTTGTACATCTCCTTTAAACATTTACTATGTCCCCAAGACAAGAGTGATGCCCTTAAAGACGAGGATGTAACTTCCCTCACATTGGCATTTCCTTAAGGATAAGCATCTCTCCCTAGGCTAGGGATTGATTGCTGACCTGCTCTGCTCACCTTGTGACCATCCACCTCGAGATCTCCGACCTGCTGTGTTCACAGAATTGTGGAAATGCTGTGCCGGCAAAGCAATCTCGTGACTTCTGTAAAAGGGACATTCCTGTCATATGTGGTACATACTCTTGGATGGTATATGAGCACTGTGCACACCCCACCGCTTTGGAGTGCTCCATTCCTTTGTGAAAGGACTCTCCTGGGCTATATGGTCCTCAGATCTGGGTCATAATAAACTCACCCCAATTTTGATTTACAGATTGGTTATGGATTATTTGTGTTGACAACATACCTACGGGATGTGGCTCCATTCAAAATCCTGGGGACGAGGTCACTGCTTTGCGAGGGTAGGGCCCTGGCTCGGGCTGCGGGGATGGGGTTTTTGACACGCGCTGCGATGCAGTGGTTGTAATAAGCATATCCAGAATAGTCATACCACAGTGACACAGACCCATCCCCTAACCCCTCTGAGGGGTGGGGTGTGTGGGAACCTGGGATTTAGAGGCTGACGTGTGGACGGAGGCAGAGCCCCAGGGAGGCTGTGGGGTGGGCTCAGCATGGGTGTCCTGCTGGGAGCACAGGGAGACCCCTCCTGGCAGGGGGATGGCAACCATGCCAAGCTCTGTCCTGAGGTTCTATGGCAGTATGGGCTGGGTCTGTGCCCATTTTGAAACCCAACCCCACTGTGATGGTCTCTGGGTTGATAAATTGTCCCCAGACTGTGGATGGGTCACTGTGGGGCCAGTAGGTGCCTCCCACCCAGGAGGCCAGAGGTGGCAGCAGGCAGGAGCCATTATTCTTGCTGCTGCTGACCTGGGGCTCTGCATCCAAATTGTGCCCCTGGCCCTGTGAAGGGCACTGAGGGAACGGCACCAGCCTTTGCCCCACCTGGACATGGGACTCTGGCTATGCTTCGGTCTGAGCACAGCCTCACTGGCCACCTCCCCTCGTCATCCCCCTGTGGCTCTGTCCTGTCTAAAGCCTGCCTGGAATTCATGGCCGTGGTGACGGGAGACCTCAGTGATTCTCCAGGAGGCCTGCTCTTCCCTGGATGCAGCTTCAGGCCTGTCTGGTCCAGTAGAGCCTGAAGCAGGTGCAGGAGAGGCGGTGCAGGTGCAGGGGAGGAGGTGCAGGTGGAGGGGAGGATGTGCCGATGCAGGGGAGGCCCGGGTTAGGGGAGGACCAGATTTGAGGAGGCCCAGAAGTCTTTGTTGCCCAACTCCACATCCCCTCTGCTCCACTTGCCTGGGGGTCACTGTTGGAGCACCGAGAGCCCCTGTGAGGGTGACATATCCTGGGGCAGCACAGGACCCTGCCTCTTGAGCACACACACCCCTCCTGAGCCCTTGCAGCTCCAGGCCTAGAGCACGGCCGAGTCTGAGCATCTCTAGGCCCCTCCCATGGTCTCTGGGCCTCGACTCCATGGTGAATGTGGGTGACTGACCTTCATCAGGCCCGCCAGCTCTGGTTTGTTCAGGGGCCTCTTCCCTCTGGAGCAGGGATGCTGGTCCATATCTAGTCCTCAGAATCACCTGGAGCTTCCAGAGAGTGCCGGCACCTGTCGGGCATCTCCAGAGCTGGGGTAGATGTTAGTTTTCCTTGAGTTCTCCAGGAGATCCTGAGCCAGAGAACTTGCTGAGACCCCTGTCCTGCTGGCCTATGTCCCTGAGTGTCTTCAGGCTTGGGGAGTGAGTCTTCCCTGGAATTCTGCCTCTTCCATACCTCAGTGTCCCTGCCCACAGCCATGCTGTGTCTTTGCCCTTTAGTTTCAGCGAGCGGCACTGCACCTGGTACCCCTGCCCACCTCTCTCGGGTGGCAGTGGCTGTGTCCATCCTGGCCTAGCCCTGCAGGGGATGGAAGCCTCAAGTCGAGGACAGAGTGCCCTTCCCAGCACGCCAGGCAGTAAGTTTGAAAGATACAATTACATCAGATTTAAAAAAAAGCTTATTACAAAAGCGGGTCTGCACGTGGTGACAATTGGAGGAGACCAAGCACAGGGGAGGCTGCTCTCCTCCCTCTGTTCTCCTCACATCCCCTGCGCCCCTTGGAGATCTCAGGGTCCTTTGTGGTCTTATGTGTCCCTGGATTCCCTGTGCAAAGTCCCTTACCCCCTGCTGGCTGTCCCACCTCCTCTATGGGGTGGCAGGTGGTCCCCCTTTGCTTCTCTGGAGTCTCCTTTTCTGTTATAATCAGTGAGCTGCCCTCTGACCCCAGGGGAGAGATTTCTGGTCAGGAACCGGGTGTGTTTTGCTCCGGGGACGGACATGGCGGCCCCAGGAGACTGTGTTGGGTGGAGCTTTTGGACGGGGGCTGTGTCACTGTGGGGGTAGCAGGAACTACTACAACAGTATTGTCACAGTGACACACGCCCCCACAAAATCCTGCTGCCTGGCCCTGTGCCCACTCCACCCCTGCTGGCTTGTGCCAGATCTGCACGGACAGGGTGCATTTCCAGTGGTTTCTGCTCGGACACTTGGGGTGAGTGGAGGATGACCCACTGGAGCCTCCACGGTCCAGAGGTGGCTCTGCATAGGGCCTCCTGCATTCACTGGCTGGCAAGCCCCGGGGGCAGGGCCCTGGTGTAGGAGTGGTTAGAGGCGGACGAGGAACATCCAGCTCTCCAGCGCTGACGGCCCTGGTGTCCACCGAGGCTGGTTGGCAGTGGGTTTCCTTAGCTCGGGCGTTCTGGCTGTTTCTGTTCTACTCTTTGGACCCCTATCAGAAACTGTCCCTGGCGTGGCCAGTGAGGGTCTGCCTCCTCCACCCCCGGTTTCTTCTCTGCTGGACTTTGTTGATGGGGCCGGTGTTCCAACCCACCAGGTTTTATTCAAGAGGCACCTGGGCCTGGCCAACTTCATCCTGAGAGGCCAGCTCCCAGTGGTGTGCACAAGGAGACACCCCACCTCTGCCCTCCATGCCTGCCTTGGAGGGGATCCCACCTGTATGGCACAGGTGTCTCCCTGGTCTGGGTGTCTCTGAGATCAACCTTCCTGGAAACTTTCATTTCCAGATGGCTCTGTCTGCCCCTTGGACAGGATTCCAGAGGTCCCGATGTGCCCGGTGGCTTTAGGGGGTGAGCAGAAGGGCTGGGTCCACCCTGGCAAGCCCAGGGAGGTGGATGCCTGGGTGAGTCCGGGGCCCAGCCTGCTGCCATCAAGCCAGCTGTGGGTATTGTGCTTGGCCTGAGGGAGGGATGACCTGTGAGGGGCTTGGGGATGGCTTCTGCCGCCTGGGAGCCTAATGGTGTGGGCTCTGAGTTCACCAGGCCCTTGCCATCCAGGTCAGGCGTTGACTCAGTGACCGTCAGGGGCATTACACGTGAGTGAAAGGGTGGAAACAGGTTCTTTCAGTCACTACTGATGGCAGGGACAGGGTGAGCTGCATCTGGGTTTGCACAGAGCACAGGGGCGAGTCAGAGGGAGAGTGAGGGGTGGGGGGGGGAGCGGGGCTCCCATAAGGGATCAGGAGCGTGGTCCATGTAGACCCCATGAGGCCGCTGTGTCCACTGGCCGGAATGAAGAGTCGGCTCCTGTCCTCACAGAGACTGGGGGCCGAGGACCATCCTTCCTGGTGATTCTGTCTCTGAGGAGCGGGTCTCAGTCTTGGATGGAGACGCTCCTATGTTGTGGGGACACACGCACCTAAAAGGGAAGAGGCAGGATCTCAGGAAATGCTCTGAGGACAGGGCCGGGCTCTGTCAGGTGTTGGCTGGAACAACGGCAGATTCTCCCAGCAGTTGTGGGCTTTCTCAGCCCGGCATTTTAGGGAGGCTGGGGTCGTGCTGGGGGTGCAGGCTTGGGCTGCTAGTAGCTGTGCTGGGGGGCGGTCGTCTCTTAGTGCAGCGGTCTGAATGGAGTCCCCTGGGCATGGGCTCTGAGATCTCGGTGGGCACACATGGGCACAGCACGGCTGCCATGAGAGGCCTCGGGTTCCAGGCTTCAGGGGTCCAGGACTCTGGGAGGGGGCATTGCTGGAGGACTGGGTTGTGGGCAGGACCTCGGAGGGGTTTGCTGAGGGTTCCCAGGGCCGAGGGCAGGCAGGGCTGACCCTCAAGCCCTTTGGGGAACAGTTGTCACGAGGACAGATGACTCTCAGGTGTGGGTGTGCCGTGTAGTTGTAGGGTGAGGGACACGTCCCAGCCCTGGGGTCTCTGAGGCTGGTGGAGCCGCCATTGGGTTCTTGGGGTTGGGCGCCTGGTTAGAGGCTGGGTCCTCAGTGCATGTTGGACAGGCGGTGTGGGTGGGCCGGCTCCTCCGAGGGGCTTTCCCTGGAGAGACTCGCTGTGGCAGATATCCAGCATGGTGCGCCTCCTGGCAGTGACCTCAGTGAGACACCCCTTACTGAGAGCCTGCACAACCCGGCTCCTGAGGGAGAGGCCCCTGGAGCCCTCTGGGCTAGGCCACGAACGGCACCCACCTGCCCCGGATCAGCAGCAGATTTTAGGTGCTCCCCGTGAATGCTCATCCACCTCTGCCATGGGGCGAGTTCCTAGTCAGCTGAGCACAGGCCCAGCTCCAGTGTCCGCTCCTGTCAGTCTCCCTGGGCCCCTCTGGCGTCCTCCTGGGAGCTTGACCTCTGACGGTTTGCCTGGCGCAGACTCTGTCCTCCCCGATCCCTCGCCCCCTCCTTTGGTGGGTGGTGTGAGAGCAGGTGGTTTCCGCGAGCTTGCCAGTCTCTAGGCATGTGGCTGTGGGGTCAGCGTGGTTGCCTCAGAGCCCTTTGAAGCCCTCCAGACATGAGCCCATGCGCTGAGTGGTTGGGAGCAGCCCCTCCTGGTCGTGAACCCCGCGGCCCCGCAGGTTTTCGCTGCAGGATCTGTCACTGTGGGTGTAGCCGTATTCATCATAGTCACACAGTAGGATGGTCCTTGACAAAAAGCCCCGCGGGGCACAGGGGGTCCCTCCATACTGGAGGCTCCTGGCCCCCAACTGAAGTGGTGGGCAGAAGCAACCTCTGGGGGATCGGACACTGGGGCTGGAGCTGGACCTGTACTTCGGGCCGTGGGGGGCAGCCCACGTCCGTTTAGGGTCCAGGCAGAGCTGGGCTCAGGGGCTGCCCCAGAAGACCGCCCAGTGTCCTGCTGGTGGTCTCACTCAGGATCACAGTCCATGTCTGGATCCGGCCAGGGACTGGTCTGGGGGAGGGTGTCCATTCTTGGAAGCTCCTCATGTCCGAGTGTGGAGTGAGGATTCTCGGGGACGTTGGTTTGGGCCAGGCAGAGAGGGCCACTGGGCTCTGGGGTGGACGGTCCAGTCAGACCAGTCCCCGAGATACGGGCACATGGGTCCACCCCTCCACCTAGAGGGAACATTTCTAAATTCAAATTTAATCAACTGCCTGTAAAGGGGAGCCCCTCTGACCGTCCTGATACCCGATGGCAGGGCCCCAGCTCGCTTGGTGCTGGGCATGGGGAACAGGTGGTGTGGAGTGTGCCGTGGTGTGGGGTGTGGGCTAGCGTGAGGTCTCAGTGCTGATGAGTGTGGGTGGTGTGGGGCGCACAGTGATGTGGGGTACACGTGGTGTGGCCTGGTGGCCCACTGGCCACAGGTTGGGGGCAGTGCCAGCTCACAGGGGACAGCCCCACCTCCGTGTTGTCCCTGCCCAGCCAGGGGGGCTCACAGGTCCTTACAGAGTGGGGTCTCTGTGCCTCCCAACCCTGACCCCTATGTGTCCCTAGGCAGGGTGCTTCCTGAGCAGCTGGCAAGATGCCAGCAGACGGTGGCCTTGTGACCCTCCTGGTCTGGGTGGGCCAACAGGGGTGCCCCTCGGAGGGAGGTTGGGCTGAAATTTGGGTGGTTCTGGCTCGTTGGTTTCACGATCTGATGGACTAGGACAGGAGCCTGGTGGCGACCGCCACCAAGATGGGGAAGCACGGGGGCTGTGGGCTGCCCCCGTCCTGTGCTCCCAGAGGGTTTGGGTTCCGGCTGCACTGCTGTGGCAGTCACCACACCCCTGGGACGTGGCCTCATTCAGCATTCTGGAGACGGAATCACTGCCTCAGAAGGCAGGGCGGAAGCTCGGGCTGCAGGGACGGGGTTTTTGATGGGCGCTGTGACGCTGTGGCCATAGTAACTAGAACCGTCATAGTAATCCCACAGTGACACAGACCCAACCCCAAACCCCTCCGAGGGGTGGGTTGGGTGGGAATCGGGGATGGAGGAGCTGACCTGTGGACGGAGGCAGAGGCCAGGAGGCCAGAGGTGGCGGCAGGCAGGAGTCATTATTCTTGTTGCCACTGTCTATGGGACTCTGGCTCTAAATTCTGCCGCAGGTCCTGTGAGGGCCACTGAGGGAACGGCAGCAGCCTTAGCTCCAGCTGGTCACAGGCCTCTGGCTCTGCCTCGGGTCAAGCATGGCCTCCCTGGCCATCTCCTTTACTGTTCACTTGTGCCTCTGTCTAGTCTAAAGCCTTTGGGGAATTGACGGCCGTGGAGATGGGAGACCTCAGTGATTCTCCAGGAGGCCTGCTCTTCCCTGGATGCAGCTTCAGCCCTTCTGGTCCAGCAGGGCCTGAAGCAGGTGCAGGGGAGGAGGTGCAGGTGCAGGGGAGGAGGTACAGGTGCAGGGGAGGAGGCCTAGGTGTAGTGAGGCCCAGGTGTGGGGAGGCACATGTGTCTCTCCTGCGCAAAACCACATCCCCTCGGCTCTACGTTCCTGGGGGTCCCTGCTGAAGGATCCAGAGCCCTTGAGGGGGACGTTTGCTGGGGCTGCACAACGCCCTGCCTCCCGAGCACACACGTCCCTCCTGAACCCTCGCGGCTCCAGGCCTGGAGCACGACTGAGTCTGAGCCTCTTTAGGCCCCTCCGTGGCCTCTGGGCCTCGACACCCTGGTGAATGTGGGTGACTGACCATCGTCAGGCCCGTCAGCTCTGGTTTATTTAGGGGCCTCTTCCCTCTAGAAGAGAATTGCTGGTCCCTACCTATTCTCCCTCAGAACCACCCGGAGCTTCTCGAGAGTGCAGGAATCTGTGGGAGATGCCAGGCTCAGTGTTGACTTCTGTGGGGGGTGCCCAGGGCTGCAGTAGATCCCTAGGAGATCCTGGAGCCAGAGGGCTGGCCCTTTGCTGGGACACCGCCCTGCAGGCCCATTTACCCGAGGGTCTTCAGGCCTGGGGAACGAGTCTTCTTCAGAATTCTGCCTCCTCCATACCTGGTGTCCCTGCCCAGGGCCAGGCTGTCTTAGCTCTACAGTCTCAACGGGTGCTGCTGCTGGGACCCTAGCCCGTGTCGCCTGGGTGGTGGTGGTGGCTGTATGTAGCCTGGTCCAGCCCCACATGGGGCCGAAGCCGCAGGTCCAGGACCTGGTAACCTTCCTGGCACCGCCAGGAGTTAAGTTTTAAAGATACATTTACATCAGAAATAAAAAACTTCTCATTACCAACAGGTGTCTGACTTGGCGACAATTTGAGGAGAAAAAGGACAAGGAGGCCGCTCTCCATCCCACCGCTCTCCTCACGCCCCTCTCAGGCCCCCCGAGCACTCCCCACAGATCTCAGGCCCCCTCATGGTCTTAGGTGTCCCTCCTGGGTTCCCTGTGCAACGTCCCTTACCCCCTGCCTGCTGTCCCACCTCCTCTATGGGGCAGCGAGAGGTCCCCCTTTGCTTCTCTGGAGTGTCCTTTTCTATCATAATCAGTGAGCTGCCTTCTGACTCCACGGGTCATTTCTGGTCAGGAGTCTGGTGTGTTTTGCTCGGGGCCATACACGGTGGCCCTGGGGATCCTGTGTTGGGTGGAGATTTTGGACCGGACTGTGTCACTGTGGGAGTATCAGGAACTACTATCATAGTACTGTCACGGTGACACACAAAACCCCCACAATATCCTCCCTCCAGGCCCTGTGCCTTCTCTACCCCTGCTGGCTTAGGAGGACTCTGCGGGGACAGCCTGTGTTTCCAGTGGTTTCTGCTCTGAAACTCGGGGTGATTGGGGGATGACCCGGTTGAGCCTCCATGGTCCAGAGGGCCTCTGAGTTCACTGGCTGGCAAGCCCCGGGGGCTCGGTCCTGGTATAGGAGCGGGGTTTGTGGTAGATGAGGAACACGCAGCTCTCCAGCGCAGGCAGCCCTGGATTCACCCTAGCCCACGTTGTGTCTAGTTTCCCTGGATCGTGGGTTCGGGCTATTTCAGTTCTTCCCTCTGGGCCCCTCTCAGAAACTGTCCCTGGCGTGGCCAGCAAGAGCCTGCCTCCACCACACCTGGTCTCGTCTCTGCTGGAATTTGCTGATGGGTCTGGTATTCTAACTTCTGAGGTTTCAGGTGGACCTGGCTTGGGCATGACAGACTTCATCCTGCGAGGCCATCTCCCAGCGGTGGGCGTGAGGAGACTCCCCATCTCTTCCCTCAGTGGCTGCCTCGGCGGGGCCCCCACCGCACTGCACAGGTGTTTCCCTGGTCTGGGTGTCTCTGAGATCAACCTTCCTGGACACTTTCATTCCCCGGCTCCAGCTCTGTGTGAACGTGGACTGCCTCCCCAGAGACTCTCATGGTCCCCCGCCACCACCATGGCACCTCCTGCCAAGGACACTTCCTGTGCTAAGATGGCCTCAGACTTCATCCTGGGAGTCAGAGCCAGGCTGCCCATTGTCTTCAGCGCTGCCCTCCCGAGGGGTAATGGGGCTCCCAGACTGGCTGCAGTGAGGGCTCCTGACCAGCCCTGTGCCTCCTGGGGGAGAGCAGTTTGTCTGGGGCCCCCCCACAGAAACCGTGAGTTGGATGCCCAGGTGAGTTCTGGGCCCAACCTGCAGCCTTTGAGCCGGCCATGGGGACAGCCTGCATTTCCAGTGGTTTCTGCTGTGACACTCGGGGTGAGTCGGGGGTGACCTGCCCGAGCCTCCACTGGCCCAGAGGTGGCTCTACACAGGGCCTCCTATGTTTTCTGGCTGGCGAGCCCCAGGGGCATGGCCCTGGTGTAGGAGGGCGTTTGTGGTGGACGAGGAACACCCGGCTCACCAGTGCAGGCGGCCCTGCTGTGCACCGCTGCCCTTGTGGCAGCTGGTTTCCCCGGCTTGGGGGTCTCTCTGTTTCAGTTCTTCCGTCTGCCCCTCTCAGAAACTGTCCCTGGCATGACCAGCGAGGGTCCTCTTCCCCTGCCCCCGATCACCTCTCCTCTGGAATTTGCCGGTGCGTCTGGTGTTTTAACTGTTGAGGTTTCCAGAGGACTTCACCCTGAGAGGCTGGCTCCCAGCGGTGGGCATGAGAAGACTCCCAACCTCTTTCTTTCCCTGGCTCTGGGTGAGCATGGACTTCCTCCTCAGAAACTCTCATGCGTTTCCCAACCACCCGAAGGCACCTCCTGCCGAGGGCACCTCCTGTGCTCAGAGGACCTCAGCCTTTGTCCTGGGAGCTGGAGCCTGGGCTGCCTGCTGTCCTCAGTGCTGCCCTCCCGAGGGGCAAGGGGGTTCCCATAGCAGCTGCAGTGAGGTCTACTGGCCAGATGGCTGTGTCTGCCTCTTTGAACAGGTTTCCAGAGCTCCCCATTTGTCCTGTGTCTTCGGGGGATGAGCAGGTGGGTGGGGGCCGCCCTCCCCAGGCCCAAAGAGGTGGATGCCCAGGTGAGCGTGGTGGTCTGCCTGCAGTCTTCTAGCTGGCTGTGGGGACTGTACTTGGCCTGAAGGGGATGGCTGGTGAGGGGCTCGGGGATGGCCTCTGCCACCTGGGATCCTAATATCCTGGGATCCTAGTTCCCTGGGCCCTTGCCGTCCAGGTCAGGCGTTCACTCAGTGACCGTCAGGGGCCTTCTATGTGATTTAAATGGTGGAAACAGGTTCTTTCAGTCACTACTGATGGCAGGGACAGGGAGCTGCATCCGGGTTTGCACAGAGGACCCAGGCGTGTCAGAGGGAGAGTGAGGGGCAGGGAGCGGGGAGCGGGGCTCCCGTGTGGGATCAGGAAGGGTGGTCCGTGTAGACCCCACGAGGCCGCTGTGTCCACTGGCCGGAATGAAGAGTCGGCTCCTGTCCTCACAGAGACTCGGGGCCGAGGACCATCCTTCCTGGTGATTCCGTTTCTGAGGAGCAGGTCTCAGTCCTGGATGGAGACGCTCCTGGGTTGTAGGGACACACGCACCTTAAACGGCAGAGGCAGATTCACAGGAAACGCTCCAAGGATGGGGCTGGGCTGAGTCAGGTGTTGGCTGGAACAACGGCAGATTCTCCAGGCAGTGCTGGGCTTTCTCAGGCCGGGATATAGGGGGGCTGGGGTCTTCCTGGGGATGCAGCCCTGGGCTGCTGAAGCCACACTGCGGGGTGGTCGTCTCTTGGTACAGGGGTCTGGACGGAGTCTCCCGTGCCTGGGCTCTGGGATCTCGGTGGGCACGCATCATCACAGCACGGCTGTCACGAGAGGCCTCGGGTTCTAGCCTTCAGGGTTCCGGGACTCTGGGAGGGGCCGTTGCAGGAGGATTGAGCTGTGTGCGGGAACTTGGAGGAGTTTACTGAGGGGCTCGCAGGGCTGAGGGCAGGCAGGGCTGACCCTCAAGCTCTTTGGGGAATAGTTGTCACCAGGACGGATGACACTCCAGTGTGGGTGTGCCATGTAGTTGTAGTGTGAGGGACACGTCCCAGCTCTGGTGTCTCTGAGGCTGGGGGACTCGCTACTGTGTTCTTGGGGGCGGGCGCCTTGTTAGAGGCCAGGTCCTCAGTGTGGGGTGGGCAGGAGGTGTGAGTGGTCCGGCTCCTCCGAGTGGCTTTCCCTGGAGCGACTCACTGTGGCGGATATCTAGCATGGTGCGCCTCCTGGCCATGACCTCAGCGAGATACCCTGTGACCGAGACCCTGCACAACCCCGTCCTGGGGGAGAGGCCCCTGGAGCCCTCTCGGGCCAGGCTAGTAACCAGACCCACCTGCCCCAGGATCGGTGGCAGACTTGAAGTGCTCCCGCCCCCTGTGCACCCTGCCCAGCCTCTCTCATCGGGCGAGCTCCTATGCTTCCGAGCACAGGCCCAGCTCCAGCGCCCGCTCCTGTCAGCCTCCCAAGGGCCTCTGATGTCCTGTTAGGAGCTGACCTCTGATGCTTTGCCTGGTGCAGGCTCTGTCCCTCCTGATTCCTTTGTCCGGTGGTGTTGAGAGCCAGGGTGGTTTCTGCCAGCTTGCCAGGCTCTGGGTGTGTGGCTGTGAGGTCAATGTGGTCACCTCAGGGCCTTTGAGGCCCCCAAGAGGGTGAAGGCTGTGCCTGGACACAAGTCTATCGGCTGAGTTATTGGGAGAGGCCCTGGAGGCCGAGGGTCTGGGTTCTGAGCCTGAGGAGCAGACCCTCCTGCCTTGAGGCCTCAAGGATCCTTGCAGGTTTTTGCCACCACGTCTGTCACTGTGGTCATTGCTGTAGTCATCATAATAACGCAATAGTAAAGTCCTTGACAAAAAGCCCAGTGTGTGGCAGGAGGGGCCCCTCCCTTTCCGAGGCCCCTTGCCCCCACTGTAGGGCT
Organism: Diceros bicornis minor; assembly: GCF_020826845.1. NCBI lineage: Eukaryota > Metazoa > Chordata > Mammalia > Perissodactyla > Rhinocerotidae > Diceros > Diceros bicornis. The sequence goes on from NC_080763.1 coordinate 50,456,266, forward strand.
GGGAAGAAGCAAGCCTCCATGGGAGGGGGCCTAGGGGCCATGGGGGCACCCCGAATCGTTTTATGCTCCAGGCAGAGCTAGGGTACGGGGCTGCCCCAGAGGGTGGCCCCATCTCGTGCAGGCGGTCTCGCTTAGGATCAGGGTCTGCATCCAGATCCAGGCGAGGACTGCTATGCGTGAGGGTGTCCATTCCTGGCAGCTCCTTGTGTCTGAGTGTACAGTGAGGGTCCTCGGTGGGCCCCCGGGGAGGTCGGGTTTGGGACAGGCTGAGAGGGCCCCTGGGCTCTGGGGTGGACGGTCCAGCCAGACCAGTCCAGGGATGTGAGCACATGGGTCCCCCCATCCTCCTGGAAGGAAGTTTTTCAAATTCAAATTGAATCAGCTGCCCCTGTGAGTTAAATGGTGGAAACTGGTTCTTTCAGTCACTGCTGATGGCAGGGACAGGGTGAGCGGCATTTGGTTTTGCACAGAGCACAGGGGCGTGTCAGAGGGAGAGTGAGGGGGAGGGAGGGGGGAGTGGGGCTCCTGTGGGGGATCACGAAGTGTAGTCTGTGTAGACCGCGTAAGGCCGCTGTGTCTGCTGGCCGGTTTGAAGGGTCAGCGCGGGTCCTCACAGAGACTGGGGGCCTGAGGCCCATCCTTGCTGGTGATTCTGTCTCCAAGGAGCAGGTCTCAGTCCTGGATGGAGATGCTCCTGGGTTGTGGGGACACATGCACCTCAAAGGGCAGAGGCGGGGTCTCAGGAAATGCTCCAAGGACGGGGCCGGGCTGTGTCAGCTGTCGGCTAGAACCAATGGCAGATACTCCTGGCAGCACTGGGATTTATCAGCCCAGCCTTTTACGGGGGTTCGGGTCTCCCTTGGCATGCAGGCTTGGGCTGCCAGCAGCCATGGTGGGGGGCAATCGTCTCTTGGTGCTGAGGTCTGGACAGAGTCCGGTGCCTGGGCTCTGGCATCTCAGTGTGCATGCAGGAACGGGCACAGCCCGGCTGTCACGAATGGCCTCTGGTTCCAGCCTTGAGGGGTCCAGGGCTCTTTGAGGGGTCTTTGCAGGAGGACCCAGCTGTCTGCGGGACCTTGGAGGGGTTTATTGAGGGGCTCCCAGGGCCGAAGGCAGGCAGGGCTGAACCTCAAGCTCTTTGGGGAAAAGTTGTCACCAAGACAGATGACAACTCAAGTGTGCGTGTGCTGTGTAGTTGTAGTGTGGAGGACGTGTCCCAGAACTGCGGACTCTGACACCGGTGCAGCCGCCACTGCATTCTCAGGGGTGGGCCCCTGGTTAGAGGCCAGGTCCTCAGTGCGGGTTTGGGCAGGAGGTATGGGTGGGCCAGCTCCTCTGAGGGGCTTTCCCTGGAGAGACTCACTGTGGCGGATATCTAGCATAGTGCACCTCCTGGCCATGAGCTCAGTGAGACACCACTTGACTGAGGGGGCCTGCACAACCCGCTCCCGGGGGAGAGGCCCAGGGAGTCCTCTTGAGTTAGACCAGGAAGGAGACCCACCTTCCCTGGGTTCGGCAGCAGACTGGGAGGTGCTCCCACCCCTATGAACCCTGCCTAGCCTATATTATCCGGTGAGCTCCTACGTAGCTGAGCATAGGCCCAGCCCCAGCGTTTGCTCCATCAGCCTCCCTGGGCACCTCTGGAGGTCCTGTTGAGAGCTTGACCTCTGACATCTGCCCGGCACAGACTCTGTCCTTCCTGATTCCTTTGGCCAGTGGTGTGGAGAGCAGGGCCATTCCTGCCAGCTTGCGGGGCTCTGGGCATGCGGCTGTGGGGTCAGTGTGGTCGCCTCTGAGCCCTTGGAAGCCTCCAGGTGCAGGTGTAGTCTGTGCCTGGACAAAAGCCCATGCGCTGAGTGGGTGGGAGTGGCCCTGGAGGCTGAGGGTCTGGGTTCTGAGCCTTGGGAGCCTCCTCTCCCGGCCTTGAGGCCCCGGGAATCCCAGCAGGTTTTTGCTGCTGGGTCAGTCACTGTGGTAGTCGCTGGAGTCATATTTACACAGCAGGAAGGTCCTTGACAAGAAGCCCTATGCGTGGCAGCAGTGCCCCACACGCTAGAGGCCACTGGTCCTCCACTGAAGGTGTCGGCATAAGCAACTTTCAGGGGATCAGGCACTGGGGCGGGAGCTGGGCCTGTACTTGGGGTGATGCGGGCACCCCACGTCCTTTTATGATCCAGGCAGAGCTGGGCTGAGGGGCTGCTGTAGAGGTCATCCCCGTCTCCTGCGGTGGTCTCATACAAGCTCGGGGTCTGTGTCTGGATCAGGCCGAGGACTGGCTTGGGCTTTATTCCTAGAAGCTCCTTGTGTCAGAGTCTGCAGTGAGGGTCCTCGGTGGGCCCCCCTGGAGGTCAAGTTTGGACCAGGCCAAGATGGCCGGGGAGAATCTGCAGTGGACGGTCCAGCCAGGTTAGTCCCAGGGACGTGGGCACTGGGTCGACCCCTCCTCCTGGAAGGAACATTTCCAAAGTCAAAATCAATGAGCTGCCCCTGAAGGGGAGCCTCGCCCACCTTCTTGGTACCCAGAGGGCTGGCCCGCAACCTGCTTGGGGCAGCGCGTGGGGAACGGGTGGTGTGGGGTGTGGCCCAGTGTGGGGTACCGGGTGTGTAGAGTATGGAGAGCTGTGGGGTGTGTGGGGTGTGGGATTTGGTCTAGTGTGGGTTGGTCTAGGGTCCAAGGTGCTGTGGAGTGTGGGGGATGTGCGGTGTGTGGTGATGTGAGGTATGGGGTTTGTGGGGTGCACAGTGGTGTGGGATGTGGGGGTGGGGTGGGGTGTAGGGTGTGTGAACAGCATGGGGCACACAGTGGCGTGGGGAACTGGGGTGTGGCCAGCAGGCCCAATGGCCACAGGGCAGGTGTAGTACTAGCTCACAGGGGCCAACCCCACCTTCGTGTTGTCCCTGCCCATCTGGGGGGGCTCACAGGTCCTCATAGAGTGGGGTCTCTTGTGCCTTTGAGCCATCGCCGCACCTGTCCCGAGGGAGGGAGCTCCCAGAGCCGCTGGCTGGATGCCAGTGGACGGTGGCCTTGGGGCCCTCCAGCTCTGCGTGGGCCAGCAGGAGTGCCCCTCAGAGGGTGGTGTGGCTGAGATTTGGGCAGTTCCGGCTCGCTGGTTTCACGGTCTGATGGACTTGGACAGGAGCCTGGCGGCAACTGCCACCGAGCTAGGGAAGTGCGGGGGGTGTGGGCCATCCTTGTCCTGTGGCCCCAGCGGCTTGGGTTCCGGCTGCACTGCTGTGGGAGTCCGACCCCCCACCTCCCCGGGACGTGGCCCTGTTCAGAATCCGGGGGACAGCTTCACTGCCTCGTAAGGGCAGGGCTGTGGCTTGAGCTGTAGGGACGGGGTTTTTGATGGGTGCTCTGAATTCTGGACATAATAAGCGCATCCAAATCTGCTACAATCATACCACAGTGACACATACCCACCCCCTAACCCCTCCGAGGGGCGGGGTGAGTAGGAACCCCACCAGCCTTTGGACAGATGCCTCTGGATGTGCCTTGGGCCGAGCACAACCACACTGGCCATCTCCCCTTGCGTCATCTAGTGAGCTGTGTGTCGTCTAAAGTCTGTGTGGAATTCACGGCCGTGGAGATGGGAGACCTCAGTGATTCTCCAGGAGGCCTGCTCTTCCCTGGATGCAGCTTCAGTCCTGTCTGGTCCAGCAGGTGCAGGGGAGGAGGTGCAGGGTGCAGGGGAGGCCCAAGTGTAAGGAGGCCCCGGTGTCTGTCCTGCCTGAACCCACATCTCCTCTGCTCCGCCCGCCTGGGGGTCCCTGCTGGAGCACCCAGAGCCCTGTGAGGGGGATGTTTGCTGGGGCAGCACAGGACCCTGCCTCCCGAGCACACACGGCCCTCCTGAGCCCTCACAGCTCCAGGCCTGGAGCACAGCCAAGTCTGAGCCCTTTAGGCCCCTGAGGGGCCTCTGGGCCTCAAATCCATGGTGAATGTGGGTGACTGACCATCGTCAGTCATGGTTCAGGGGCCTCTTCCCTCTGGAGCAGGAACACTGGTCCATATCTAGGCCCCCTCAGAACCAGCTGGAGCTTCCGGAGAGTGCCGGCGTCCATGAGGGATGCCCAGGTCAGTGTTGGCGTTTGTTTTTCTCAATTTCCCAAGGAGATCCTGGAGCTCGAGGGCTGGCCCTTTGGAGGGACCCATGCCATGCCGGCCCATGTCCCTGAGGGTCTTCAGGGCTGGAGAACGAGTCTTCCCCAGGATTCTGCCTCCTCTGTAGCTTGTGTCCCTGCCCAGGGCCAGGCTGTGTCTTTGCTCTACAGTCTCAGCAGGCGGCCCTGACCCTGGGACCCTGGGCCTCATTCCCTAGGTGGCGGGTGGGAGGTGGCGGGTAGTGGTGTGGAGCCTGGGCCCAGTGCCACAGGGGCAGAAGCCGCAGGTCCGGGACCTGGTGCCCTTCCCAGCACCACCAGGCATAAGGTTTAAAGATCCATTTACATCAGATTTTTAAAAATATCTTTAAAAACGCGTGTCTGCACTTGGTGACAATTTGAGGAGACAAAGCACAGGGGAGGCCGCTCTCCTCATGTCCCCCGGCCCTCCCGCCCCCCAGAGATCACAGGTGCCCTCGTTGTCTTAGGTGTCCCTCCTGGATTCCCTGTGCAACGTCCCTTACCCCCGACTGCTGTCCCACCTCCTCTATGGGGCCGGCAGGTGGTCCCCCTTTGCTTCTCTGGAGTCTCCTTTTCTGTTATAATCAGTGAGCTGCCCTCTGACCCCGGGGGAGAGATTTCTGGTCAGGAGCCCCGTGTGTTTTGCTCGGGGCTGGACACAGTGGCCCTGGGGCCTTTGCTGGGTGTTGCTTTTGCATGGGGGCTGTGTCACTGTGGGAGTAGCAGTAACCACCTCTACAGTACTGTCACAGTGACGCACGCCCCCACAAAATCCTCCTGCCTGGCCCTGTGCCCTCTCCACTCCTGCAGGCTCAGGGCTGCCTCTGGGCAGACAGCTTGTGTTTCCAGTGGTTTCTGCTCTGAAACCCTGGGTGAGTGGGGCATGACCCGGTAGAGCTTCTGTGGGTCCAGAGGCAACTCTGCACAGGGCGCCCTGCGTTCACTGGATGGCGAGCACAGGGAATCACGGCCCTGGTATTGGAGGGGGGTTGGTGGTGGACGAGGAATTCCCGGCTCTCCAGCGCCAGCGGCCCTGGTGTCCACCACTGCCTGCCTGGTGGCCGGTTTCCTGGCTCAGGGGTCTCTCTGTTTCAGTTCTGCCCTCTGGGCCCTTCTCAGAAACTGTCCCTGGTGTGGCCAGTGAGAGTCCTACTGCCCCGCCCCCGATCTCGTCTCTGCTGGGACTTGCCAGTGGGCTGGTGTTCTAAATTGTGAGGTTTCCAGAGGACTTCATCCTGAGAGGCCGGCTCCCAGCGGTGGGCACGAGGAGACTCCCCACCTCTTCCCTCCGCGCCTGTCTCAGCGGGGCCCCCAGTGCACGGCCCAGGTGTCTTCCTGGTCTGGCTCTCTCTGAGAGCAACCATTCTGGACACTTTCATTCCCCGGCTCTGGATGAGCGTGGACTTCCTCCCCAGAGACTCTTGCGGCCTCTGCAAGCCCAGGGCACCTCCTGTGCTCAGATGGCCTCAGCATTTGTCATGGGAGCTGGACCCCTATCCCAAGCACTTTCCTCCAAAGGGGAAAGGGGGTTCCCAGAGCGGCCTCAGTGAGGTCTGCTGGCCAGACAGCTGTGTCTGCTGCTTCGGACAGGTTTCCAGGTGTCCCCATTTGTCCTGTGTCTTCAGGGGATGAGCGGGGTGGTCTGCCTGCAGTCTTCTAGCTGGCTGTGGGGACTGCGCTTGGCCTGAAGGAGGTGGCTTGTGAGGGGCTCGGGGTTGGCCTCTGCCACCTGGGATCCTAATAGCGTGGGATCCGAGTTCACTGGGACCTTGCCGTCCAGGTCAGGCATTCACTCAGTGACCGTCAGGGGCCTTCCACGTGAGTTAAATGGTGGAAACAGGTTCTCTCAGTCACTACTGATGGCAGGGACAGGGTGAGCTGCATCTGAGTTTGCAAAGAGGGCACGGATGTGTCAGAGGGAGAGTGAGGGGCAGGGAGCGGGGAGCGGGGCTCCCGTGTGGGATCAGGAAGGGTGGTCCATGTAGACCCCACCAGGCTGCCCTTTCTGCTGTCTAGAATGAAGAGTTGGCCCCTGTCCTCACAGAAACTGGGGGCCAAGGACCATCCTTTCCTGTGATTCTCTCTCCTAGGAGAGGGTCTCAGTCCAGGATGGAGACACTCCTGGGTTTTGGGGACACACACACCTAAAATGACAGAGGCGGGATCTCAGGAAATGCTCCGAGGACGGGGCCGGGGTCTCAGGTGTGGGCTGGAACAACAGCAGATGCTCAGGGCAGCACTGCGCTTTCTCAGGCTGGGCTTTTCGGGGGGTGGGCCCTTCCTGGGGTTGCAGGCTGGGCTGCAGAATCCGTGCTGGGGTGCGGTCGTCTCTTGGTAGAGGGGTCTGGACGGACTCCCCTGGCCTGAGCTCTGGGATCTGGGTGCGCACGCACAGGCACAGCATGGCTGTCATGAGAGGCCTGGGGTTCCAGCCCTCAGGGATCTGGGACCGTGGGAGGGGGCGTTGCAGGACTACTGAACTCTGGGCGGGACCTCGGAAGAGTTTGCTGAGGGACTCCCAGGGCCAAGGGCATGCGGGGCTGACCCTCAAGTCCTTTGCGGAAAAGTTGTCACCAGGACATATGACACTCAAGTGTGGGTATGCCTTGTATTTGTAGCATGAGGGACATGTCCCAGCCCTGGGGTCTCTGAGGCTGGTGCAGCTGCCACTGCATTCTCTGGGGCAGGCGCCTGGTTAGAGGCCGGGTCCTCAGCGCAGGGTTGTGCAGGAGGTGTGGGTGGGCCGGCTCCTCTGAGGGGCTTTCCCTCACTGTGGGCAGATATCTAGCACAGTGTGACTGTTGGCAGTGACCTCAGTGAGACACCCCTTTACTGGGAGCCTGTACAAGCCTGCTCCTTGGGGAGAGGCCCCTGGAGCCCTCTAAGGCCAGACCATGAATGGGACTCACCTGCCCCGGGATCGGCAGCAGACTGGGAGGTCTGTGACCCTGTGACCCCCTGTGACCCTGCCCAGCCTGTGTTATCCAGTGAGCTCCTATGCAGCTGAGCACAGGCCCAGCTCTAGTGTCCACTCCTATCAGCCTCCCCGGACACCTCTAGGGGTCCTGTTGGGAGCTTGACCTCTGACTGTTTGCCCCGTGTGGGCTCTGTCCTTCCTGATTCCTTTGGCTGGTGGTGTTGAGAGCCAGGGCGGCTCTTGCCAGCTTGCCGGGCTCTGGCCGTGTGGCTGTGGGGTCAGTGTGGTACCTCAGAGCTCTTGAAGCCCTTAGCCATGGGTGAGGTCTGTGCCTGGACATAAGCCCGTGGGCTTAGTGGTTGGTAGCAGCCCCTCCTGGCCTTGAGGCCCCGAGGATCCCAGCAGGCTTTTGCTGCTGGTTCTGTTCCTGTGGTTGTAATCAGATTAACCACAGTCACACAGTAGGAAGGTCGTTGGCCAAAAGCCCTGCTCCTGGCAGACGGGACACCTCCCTGCCAGAGGCGCCAGGCCCAGGCAACCAGCGGGGTCTGTCCACACAGGTGCCCAGTGCCTCTGTCTCTTCCATGATAGTGAGCAGGTGGGGTGGCCTGGCTGCCACCCACAGCAGCTGTCTCCCCAGGAGGGCCATGTTTGACCCCCCATTGAAGGAGTGGGCAGCTGCAAGCCTCTGTGGGAGCGGGCACGGGGGCTATGGGGGGCACACCAAGTCCTTTTAGGGTCCAGGCAGAGCTGGGCTGAGGGGCCACCCCAGAGGGTTGCCCTGTCTCCTGTGGGTGGTCTTACCTGTCTCGGGGTCTGTGCCCAGATCTGGCCGAGGAGTGGCCGGGGGCGGGTGTCTATTCCTGGAAGCTCCTTGTGTCTGTGTGTGCAGTGAGGGTCCTCGGTGGGCCCCTCGGGGAGGTGGTGCTAGGACCAGGCTGACTGGGCCGCTGGGCTCTGGTGTGGACAGTCCAGCTAGGTGAGTCCCGGGAACTTGGGCACATGGGTACACCCCTCCACCTGGAAGAAACATTTCCAAAGTCAAATTCAATCAGCTGCTGCCCCTGAAGGGGAGCCCCGCCAACCTTCCTGGTACCCACAGGGCAGGGCCACACCCACTTGGCACCACACACGGGGAATGGGTGGTAGGAGGTGTTGCGTTCAGTGGGGGATGGAGGGTGCAGGGTGATGTGGAGTGTGGGGTGCTCTGAGGTGTGGATGGCCGGGGCGCACAGTGGAGAGGGGTAAGGGTGGTGTAGCCAGGTGGCCCAATGGTGGCAGGGTGGAGGTATTACCAGCACACAGGGGCCAAACCCACCTTTGTGTTGTCCCTGCCCAGCCAGGGGGCTCACAGGGTCCTTGGAGAGTGGGATCTCTGTGCCTTCCAACCCTGCTCCCCATGTGTCCTGAGGGAGGAAGCTTCCTGAGCTGCTGGCTGGACGCCAGCAGACGGTGGCTTTGTGCCCCTCCTGGTCTGGAAGGGCTAGTAGCATTGCCCCTCCGAGGGTGGTCTGGCTGTGATTTGGGCGGCTTTGGCTTGTTGTTTTTACTGTCCGATGGACTGGGACAGTGGCTTGGTGGTGGTGACCGCCGCTGTGTCTGGAAAGCACAGCACCGGGCTGGCCCGGTCCTGGGGCCCCAGAGGGTTTAGGTTCCGGCTGCGCTGCTGTGGGCGTCACCACACCCCTGGGATATGGCCCAGTTCAGAATCCTGGGGAAGGCATCAGTGCCTCATGAGGTCAGGGCTTGGGGTTTTTGATGGGCGCCGTGAGGCTGTGGTTGTACCAGGTATACCCATCATAGTCATACCACAGTGACACAGTGACACAGTGACACAGACCCACCTCCAAACCCCTCCGAGGGGCAGGGTGTGTGGGAACCTAGGATGTAGAGGCTGACCTGTGGCTGGAAGCAGAACCACAGGAAGGCTGTGGGTGGGCTCAGCATGCGGGTGTCCTGCTGGGAGTATGGGGAGATCCCTCCCGGCAGGGGACGGCAACCATGCCCAGCCCTGTCTTGAGGCTCCACGGCCACGTCGGGCTGGCATCTGTGCCCATTTTGGAGCCCAACTCCACCGTGATGGCCTCTGGGTTGATAAATTGTCCCCAGACTATGGATGGGTCATCTTGGGGCCAGCAGGTGCCTCCCACCCAGGAGGCCAGAGGTGGTAGCAGGCAGGAGTTATTATTCTTGCTGCAGCTGACCCTGGATTCTGGGTACAAATTGTGCTCCCGGTCCCGTGAGGGCCACCGAAGGACCCGCACCAGCCTTTGTTCCACCAGGACCTGGGCCTCTGACTCTGCCTCCGGCCAAGCACAGCCTCACTGGCCATCTCCCCTTGCCGTCCCCCTGTGGCTCTGTCCTGTCCAACACCTGCCAGGAATACACAGCCTTGGTGATGGGAGACCTCAGTGATTCTCTGGGAGGCCTGCTTTTCCCTGGATGCAGTTTCAGGCCTATCGGGTTCTGGCAGGGCCTGAAGCAGGTACAGCGGAGGAGGTGCAGGTGCAGGGGAGGAGGTGCAGGTGCAGGGGAGGAGGTGCAGGCAAGGCTGAGCCTCAAGCCCTTTGGGAAAAAGTTGTCACCAGGACGGATGACAGCTCAAGTGTGGGTGTGCCATGTAGTTGTAGTGTGACGGACACGTGCCAACCCTGGGGTCTCTGAGGCTGGTGCAGGTACCACTGTATTCTCTGGGCCAGCACCTGCTTAGAGTCTGGGTTCGCAGTGTGGGATGGGGTAGGAGGTATGGGTGGGCTGGCTCCTCTGAGGGATTTTCCCCTGGAGGCCACTCTCTGTTGAGGATACCTAGCATGGTGCACCTCCTGGCAATGACCTCAGCAAGACACCCAGCAAAAGAAGGCCTTCACAAACCCGCTACTCAGGGAGAGGCCCCTGGAGCCCTCTCAGGCCAGGCCAGGAACGGGACCCACCTGCCTCAGGATCGGTAGCAGACTTGAGGTGGGCCCGCCACCCGTGTACCCTGCCTTCTGCCACCCATCTTGCGAGCTTCTCTGCAGCTGAGCACAGGCCCTTCTCCAGTGTCCGCTCCTGTCAGCCTCCCCGAGGGCCTCTGGGGTCCTGTTGGGAGCTTGACCTCTGAGGGTTTGCCCGGCATAGGCTCTGTCCTTCCTGATTCCTTTGTCCAGTGGTGTTGAGAGCCATGGTGCTTTCTGCCAGCTTGCTGGGCTCTGTGTGTGTGACTGTGGGTCAGTGTGGTCACCGCAGAGTTCTTTGAAGCCCCCATGAGGGTGAAGGCTGTGCCTGAACATAAGCCCATGGGCTGAGTGGTTGGGGGCGGCCCTGGAGGCTCAGGGTCTGGGTCCTGAGCCTGGGGAGCACTGCATCCTGGATTTGAGGACCCACGGACCCCAGCAGGTTTTTGCTGAGGGGTGTGTCACTCTGGTAGTAATCAGAGTAGCTATCATAGTAACACAGTAGGAAGGTCTTTGACAAAAAGCCCTGTGTGTGGCAGGAGGGGCCCCACCCTGCAGGAGCCTCCTGGCCCACGTGTCCAGAGGGGCCCATCTGCACAGGGGCCCAGTGCATCTGTCTCCTCCATGATCGTGAGCAGGTGAGGTGGACAGGCTGCCACCCTCAGCCCCGGTCTCCCCAAGAAGGGAGTGGGTCACCCCCTCACTGAAGGGGTGGGCAGAAGCAAGCCCCCATGGGAGGGACCTCAGGGCTTGATGGGAACCCCAAGTCCTTTTAGGGTCCAGGCAGAGCTGGGCAGAGGCAGATGCCCCAGAGGGCGGCCCCATCTCCTGCTGGTGTTGTCACACAGGTTTGAGGTCCTAGTCCGGATCCGGCTGAGGACTGGCCTGGGGGAGGTTGTCCATCCCTGGAAGCTTCTCATGTCGGAATGTTGGGTGAGGGTCCTCAGTGGGCCCCCTGGGGACGTCGGGTTCATCCCAGGTCTACAGGGCTGCTGGGCTCTTGGATGGACGGTGCAGCCAGGTGAGTCCCAGGGACATGGGCACATGGGTCCACCCCTTCTCCTGGAAAGAATGTTTCCAAAATCAAATTCAATCAGCAGCCCCTGAAGCGGAAGCCCACCCACCTTTCTGGTACACAGAGGTCAGAACCCCAATTCGCTTGAGGCAGCACATGGGGAACTGGTGGTGTGGGATGTGGGGTGCTGTGGGGCACTGGGTCGTTAGGTGTGGAGTTACTTGTGGTACGAGTTAGTGTGGGACGTGGGGGATGTGGGGTAAGGGGTAGTGTGTGGTGTTGGCTTCCTGTGGTGTAGGTGGTGTGCGGTGCACAGTGCTGTGGGTTACAGTGGTGTGTCCAGGTGGCCCAATGTCCACAGGGCAGTGTAGTGCCAGCTTGTGAGGCCAGCCCCTTCTTTGTGTTGTCCCTCCCCAGCCAGAGGGGCTCACAGAGTCCTGGCACAGTGGGGTCTGTGTGCCTTCCTGCTGTGGCCCCCACCAGACCCGAGGGAGGGAGCTTCCCGAGCAACTGGCCAGATACCAGTGGACGGTGGCCTTGGACCCTCCTGGTCTGAGAGGTCCAGCAGGGGTGCCCCTCGGAGTGAGGTCCGGCTGAGACTTGGGTCGCTTTTGCTCACTGGTTTCATGGTCTGATGGACTTGGACAGGAGCCAGGCCATGGCCACTGCCATCGTGTCGGGGGACGGGGGGGGGTTGTGGGCCGTCCCTGTCCTGTCGCCCAAGCGGGTTTGGTTCCGGCTGCACTGCTGTGGGAGTCACCACACCCTGGGGATGTGGCCCCGTTCGCAATCCTGGGGATGGTGTCACTGCCTCAGAACGCAGGGCGGAAGCTCCGGCTGTAGGGATGGGGTGTTTGATGGGTGCTGTGACACTGTGGCCATAATAACCCCTACCATAACAGTTATCCCACAATGACACAGACTCACCGCCTAACCCCTCCGAGGTGCGGGGTGGGTGGGAATCGGGGATGGTGAGGCTGACCTGTGGACGGAGGCAGAGGCCAGGAGGCCAGAGGTGGCAGCAGGCAGGAGCCATTATTCTTGCTGCCGCTGACCTGGGGCTCCAGCTCCAAATTGTGCTCCAGGTCCTGTGAGGGCCACTGAGGGAATGGCAGCAGCCTTGGCTCTACCTGGACACAGGCCTCTGGCTCTGCCTCAGGTCAAGCACGGCATCCCTGGAGATCCCCTTTACTGTCCGTCTGTGCCTCTGTGTTGTCTAAAGCCTTTGGGGAATTCACAGCCTTGGAGATGGGAGACCTCAGTGATTCTCCAGGAGGCCTGCTCTTCCCTGGATGTAGCTTCAGGCCTGTCTGGTCCAGCAGGGCGTGAAGCAGGTGCAGGGGAGGAGGTGCAGGTGCAGGGGAGGAGGTGCGGATGCAGGGGACGAGGTGCAGGTGTGGGGAGGCCCAGGTATGGGGACGCCCAGGTGTCTCTCCTGCCCGATACCACATCCACTCTACTCCACCTGCCTGGGGCTCCCTGCTGCAGGATCCAGAGCCCTGTGAGGGGGACCTTAGCTGAGGCAGCACAGGGCCCTGCCTCCCAAGCACACACATCCCTCCTGAGCCCTCGCAGCTCCAGGCCTGGAGCACGGCCGAGTCTGAGCCTCTTTAGGACCCTGACTGGCCTCTGGGCCTCAACTCCACGGTGAATGTGTATGACTGACCATCGTCAGGCCCGCCAGCTCTGGTTTGCTCAGGGGCGTTTTCCTTCTGGAGCAGAGATGCTGGTCCATGGCTAGTCCCCCCTCAGAATCACCTGGAGCTTCCAGAGAGAGCCGGCATCTGTCAGGGATGCCCGGGTCAGTGTAGGCGTCTGTTTTTTCAAGTTTCCACGGAGATCCTGCCCCTTTTCTGGGACCCCCGCCCTGCCGGCCCCTGTTCCCAAGGGTCTTCTGGCCTGGGGAGAGATCTTCTCCAGAATTCTGCCTCCTCCGTACCTCGGTGTCCATCCCATGGCAAGGCTGTGCATTTGCTCTTGAGTCTTTTTACTGGCCACTAACATAGGTTCTTTACCCACCACACAGGAGAGAGACCAAAATAAAAACTGGAACACCAGGCTTGTGGCAAGGAATTGTTTTATTTCAGGTAATGTCAGTCGGGAGAGGAGAGTAAGGCATTGAGTTAGTCTCTTCCACAGATGAGGGATAAGCGTTTTTACAGGTTTTCAGGAACGTGGCTGCTTGTGGGGAGGGGGAGCCTGTGGCCTTGCTGGTTGGCACCGTCCCTTCAGCCTGTGTTTGGCCTTGGGAGGCTGCTTGCAGGGAGGGGGACGGCGAGATGCGGGAACCACAGGTGGACGTCCTTTGTGCTGTGCCTCTATGATGGGCCCTGGATTCTGGTGCCAGTAGCTGGGGAGCTGGGTGCTGGGAGCATTCAGCTTCTTGATATTCCCTGGAATATGAGTTTCCCTGTAACAAAATTCAAGGATACCAAGGTTAGAGAGACCGAAGTTTACATATGAATGCACCTTAGAGAATCAGGGAAAGGAGAGGGCTGCTCTGGGTTTTATCCTCATATATGCTGGGTTTAACGTAGCGGAACTGATATGAAGTCCGGCATCAGTCTCAGTGGGCAGCACTGCACCTGGGATGCTGACCCACGTCCCCTGGTTGTGGTGGCCGATGGCAGTGGCAGAGCCGATCTGCCCCAGCCTCGCAGGGTTGCGGGTGGCACTGGCTGTGTGAAGCCTGGTCCAGCCCCACAGTGGGGGGAAGCCACATGTCCAGGACCTGGTGCCCTTCCCAGCACCGTCAGAGGATAAGTTTTAAGGATACATTTCAATAAGATTTTAAAAAATCTCTTTACAAACATGTGTCAGCATATGGTGACAATTTGAGGAGACAAAGCACAGGGGAGGCAGCTCTCCTCACGTGCCCCGGGCCCCGCCCCAGAGATCTCAAGCCCCTTCACGGTCTTAGGTGTCCCTCCTGGGTTCACTGCTCGAACTCTCTTACCACCTGCCTGCTGTCCCACCTCCTCTATGGGGTGGCGGGAGGTCCCCCTTTGTTTCTCTGGAGTCTCCTTTTCTGTTATTATCAGTGGGCTCCCCTCTGATCTCCCGGGAGAAATTTCTGGTCAGGACCCAGGGGTGTTATGCTCTGGGATGGACACAGTTGCCCCAGGAGCCTGTGTCTGGTGGAGCTTTTAGACGGGTGCTGTGTCACTGTGGGCATAGCAGTCACCACTACAATACTGTCACGGTGACACAGGCCCCCACACAATCCTCCTGTCCAGCCCTGTTCTGTCTCCACCCTTGCAGGCTCGGGAGGGCTCTGCGGGGACAGCGTGCGTTTCCAGTGGTTTTTGCTCTGAAACTCGGGATGAGTGGGGGATGACCTCCCCCAAGTCTTTGTGGGTCCTGAAGTGGCTCTGCACAGGGCCTCCTGCGTTCGCTGGCTGGTGAGCCCTGGGGGCACGGTCCTGGTGTAGGAGGGTCTTGGAGGTGGACGAGGAAGACAAGGTTCTCCACCGTAGATGGCCCCGCTGTCCACCGAGTCCAATTGGCAGCTGGTTTCCCTAGCTTAGTGGTTCTAGCTGTTTCTGCTCTGCTCTCTGGGCCCCTCTCAGAAACTTTCCCTGGTGTGGCCAGCGAGGGTCTGCCTCCCCCAACTCGGTCTCATCTCTGCTGGAATTTAATGATGGGGCTGGTGTTCCAACCCACGAGGTTTTCCATCGTCAGGCACCTGGGCACGGACGACTGCATCCTGAGAGGCCAGCTCCCAGCGGTGGGCACCAGGAGACTCCCCACCTCTTCCCTCTGCGCCTGCCTCAGGGAGGCCTGTACCCGCACTGCACAGGTGTCTCCCTGGTCTGGGTGTCACTGAGATCAACCTTCCAGGACACTTTCATTCCCCAGCTTTGGGTGAACAAGGACTTCCTCCCCAGAGACTCTTGCAGCCTCCTGACCCCCAGGGCACCTCCGCTGCTCACAGGGCCTCAGCCTTCCACTTAGGACTCAGAGCCTGGCCTGCCCGTTGTCCGTACAGCTGCCCTCCTGAGGGGCAGGTGGGTTCCCAGAGTGGCTGCAGTGAGGTCTGCTGGTCGGATGGCTCTGTCTGCCCCTTCAGACAGGATTCCAGGGCTCCAGACAAGCTGGTGCCTTTGGGGGGCGATCTGTTAACCTGGGTCTCCCCAAGAGGCACAGGGAGGTGGATGCCCAGGTGAGTCCTGGACTCAGCCTGCAGCCTTTGAGCTGACAGTGGGATCAGGTCTTGGCATGAGTGAGGGAGGCCTGTGAGGGGCTTGGAGATGGCCTCTGCCACCTGGAATCCTAGTAACCTGTGCTCGGAGTCCACTGGGCCCTTGCTGTCCAGATCAGACATTCACTCAGTGACCGTCAGGGGCCTTCCACGTGAGTTAAATGGTGGAAACAGGTTCTTTCAGTCACTACTGACGGCAGGGACAGGGTGAGTTCCATTCGGGTTTTCACAGAGGACAGGGGCATGTCAGATGGAGAGTGAGTGACAGGGAGAGGGGATCGCGGCTCCTGTGAGGGATCAGGAAGGGTGGTCCGTGTAGACCCCGCGAGGCTGCTGTGTCTGCTGGCCGGAATGAAGCATCGGCTCCTGTCCTCTCAGAGACTGGGGGCCGAGGCCCATCCTTCCTGGTGATTCTGTCTCCGAGGAGCGGTCTCAGTCTTGGATGGAGATGCTCCTTGGATGTTGGGACACAGGCACCTCAAAGGGAAGAAGCAGGATATCAGGAAACACTCTGAGGACCACACCTGGCTGTGTCAGGTGTCGGCTTGAACAACGGCAGATTCCTGGCAGCGCTGGGCTTTCTCAGACCAGGATTCATGGGGGCTGGGGTCTTCTTGGGTGTGTAGGCTTGGGCTGCCAGAAGCCATGGTGGGGGCAGTCATCTCTTAGTGCAGGGGTCTGGATGGAGTCCCCGGAGCCTGTGCTCAGGGATCCCAATGCACACACACGGGCCAGCACAGCTGTCATGAGAGGCCTCGGGCTCTAGCCTTCAGAGGTCCGGGACTCTGGGAGGGGGTGTTGCAGGAGGACTGAGCTGTGGGTGGGCCCTTGTAGGGGTTTACTGAGGGGCTCCCAAGGCCGAGGGCAGGCACGGCTGACGCTCAAACCCTTTGGGGAAAAGTTGTCACCACGATGGGTAACGGCTTAAGACTGGGTATGCCGTCTAGATGTAGTGTGACAGACACGTCCCAGCCCTGGGGTCTCTGAGGCTGGTGCCGCCGCCACTGGGTTCTCTGGGGGCGGATGCCTGGTTAGAGGCCGGGTCCTCAGTGTGGGGTTTGGCAGGAGGTGTGGGTGGGCCGGCTCCTCCGAGGGGCTTTCGCTGGAGGCCACTCACTGTGGTGGATATCTAGCATGGTTGGCCTCCTGGCAATGACCTCACTGAGGCACCCCTTGACCGAGAGCCTGCACAACCCCGCTCCTGGAGGAGAGGCCCCTGGAGCCCTCTCGAGTCAGGCCAGGAATGGCACCGACCTGCCTGAGATCGGAGGCAGACTTGAGGTGCTCCCACCCCCAGGAACCCTGTCCAGCCTGTGTTACCCTGAGAGTTCCTATGCAGCCAAGCACAGGCCCATCTCCAGTGCCCGCTCCTATCAGCCTTCCTGAGGGCCTCTGGGGTCCTGTTAGAAGCTTGACCTCTGACACTTTGCCTGGTGCAGGCTCTGTCCTTCCTGATTCCTTTGTTTGCTGGTGTTGACAGCCAGAGTGGTTTCTGCCAATTTGCCAGGCTTCAGGCGAGAGGCTGTTGGGTCAGTGGGGTCACAACAGAGCTCTCTGCAGCCCCCGTGGGGTGAAGGCTTTGCCTGGACACAAGCCAATGGGCTGAGTCGTTGGTAGTAGCCCTGGAGGCTGAGGGTCTGGGTTCTAAGCCTGGGGAGCAGCCCATCCTAGGCTTGAGGCCCCATGTATCCCAGCAGGTTTTTGCTGCTGAGTCTGTCACTGTGGTAGTAGCTGTAGCTGTAGCCACTATAGTAACACAGTAGGAAGGTCCTTGACAAAAAGCACTGCATGTGGCAGGAGGGGCCCTATCCTAACAGAGCCTCCTCACCCACGTGTCCAGAGGGGCCCATCCGCACAGGTGCCCAGTGCATCTGTCTCCTCCATGGAGGATGCATCATCCTCGATGACCGTGAGCAGGTAGGGTGGTCAGGCTGCCACCCTTGGCCCCTATCTCCCCAAGAAGGGTGCAGGTGACCCCCCACCAAAGCAGTGAGGAGAAGCAATCCTCCATGGGCGGGGCCCCAGGGCTTGGGGGGCACCTCAAGTCCTTTTAGGGTCCAGGCAGAGCTCGGCAGAGGCAGCTGCCACAGAGGACGGCCCCATCTCGTGCTGGTGGTCTCACACAGTTTCGGGGTCTGTGCCCAGATCTGGCCGAAGACTGGCCTGGGGGAGGGTGTCCATTTCTGGAAGCTCCTTGTGTCCCTGTGTACAGTGAGGGTGCCTGGTGAGCCCCCTGGGGAGGTCAGGTTCAGGCCAGACCTACAGGGCTGCTGGGCTCTGTGGATTGTCCAGCCACGTGAGACCCACGCAGGTGGGCACGTGGGTCCACCCCTTCTCCTGGAAGGATGGTTTACAAAATCAAACTCCAGCAGCAGCCCCTGAAGTGGAGCCCCTCCCACCTTCCTGGTACCCAGAGCGCAGAGCCCCAGTTTGCTTGGAGCAGTGCATGGGGCACAGGTGGTATGGGTGGTGGGGTGCTGTGGGGTACCCGGTCGTTAGGTTTGGGGTTGCATGGAGTACGAGGTGCTGTGTGTGTGGGGGATGTGGGCTGTGTGGTATTGAGAGGTTGTGTGGTGTGTGGTACGAGGTAGTGTGGGACGTGGGCGATGTGGGGTATGGGGTGGTGTGGGGTGTAGGACGTGGCCAGGTATGGGGTGATGTAAGTGTGTTGAGTTCGTGTGGTGGGTGGTGTGGGGTGCACAGTGGTGTGGGATGTCGGGTGGGGTTGGGTATAGGGTGTGTGGACAGCCTGAGGCACACAGTGGCATGGGGAACAGGTGGTGTGTCCAGGTGGCCAATGGCCACAGAGTGGGAGTTGTGCCTGCCCCACGTTTGTGCTGTCCCTGCCCAGCTAGGGAGGCTCACAGGGTCTTGGCAGAGTGGGGTCTCTGTGCCTTCCAGCCCTGGTCCCCATGTGTCCCAAGGGAGGGAACTTCCTGAGCTGTGGGCCAGATGCCAGTGGTGGGTGGCCTTGGAGCTGTCCTGGTCTGGAGGGACCGCAGGGTGCCCCTCAGAGGGCGGTTTGGCTGAGATTTGGGCAGTTTCAGCTCATTGGTTTCACGGTCTGATGGACTTGGACAGGAGGCCTGCAGTGGCGACAGCTGCCGTGTCTGGAAAGTGTGGGGGGTTGTGGGCCGTCCCTGTCCTGTGGCCCTAGAGGGTTTGGGTTCCGGCAGTGCTCCTGTGGGAGTCACCACACCCACAGGGTATGGAGCCGTTCTGAATCCTGGGAACGGCCTCACTGCCTCTGAAAGGCAGGGCATGGGCTGCGGGGATGGGGTTTTTGATGGGTCCTGTGAGGCTGTGGTTGTAACAGGTATACCCAACACAGTAATACCACAGTGACACAGACCCACCCTCTAATCCCTGTGAGAGGTGGGGTGATGGGATCCTGGGATGTAGAGGGTGACCTGTGGACAGAGGAAGAGCCCCAGGGGGGCTGTGGGGCCGGCTCAGCATGCGGGTGTCCTGCTGGGAGCACAGGGAGACCGACCCCTCCTGGCAGGTGGACGGCAACCACACCCTCCACTGTCCTGATGCTCCGTGGCCATGTCGGGCTGGTGTCTGTGCCCATTTTGGAGCCATATCCTCTGTGATGGCATCTGGGTTGATGAATTGTCCCCAGACTGTGGATGAGTCACCTTGGGGCCAGCAAGTGCCTCCCACCTGGGAGGCCAGAGGTGGCAGCAAGCAGGAGCCATAATTATTCTGCTGCTGACCTGGCACTCCGCCTCCAAATTGCTCTCCTGGCCCTGTGAGGGCCACTGAGGGAACAGCACCATTTGGACAGACTGCCTGGATCTTCCTTGGGCTGAGCACGGCCACACTGGTCATCTCCCCTTGCCTCACCCTGTAGGCTGTGTTGTGTCTAAAGTCTGCATGGAATTCACGGCCGTAGAGAGGGGAGACCTCAGTGACTCTCCAGGAGGCCTGCTCTTCCCTGGATGCAGCTTCAGGCCTGTCTGGTTCCAGCAGAGCCTGAAGCAGGTACAGGGGAGGAGGTGCAGGTGGAGGCGAGGAGGTGTCCCTGCAGGGGAGGCCCAGGTTAGGGGAGGACCAGATTTGAGGAGGCCCAGAAGTCTCTGCTGCCTGACACCATGTCCTATCTGCTCCACCTGTGTGGGGGTCCCTGCTGGAGGATCCAGAGCCCTACGAGGGGGACGTTTGCTGGGGCAGCACAGGGCCCTGCCTCCGGAGCACACACGGCCCTCCTGAGACCTCGCAGCTCCAGGCCTGGAGCACGGCTGAGTATGAGGCTCTCTTGATCCCTCCGAGGCCTCTGGGCCTTGACTCCATGGTGAATGTGGGTGACTGACCATCATGAGGCCCGCCAGCTCTGGTTTGTTGACAGGCATTTTCCCTTTGGAGCAGAGATGCTGCTACATATCTAGTCCCCCCTCAGAACCGCCTGTAGCTTCTAGAGAGAGCTGGCATCTGTTGGGGATGCCTGGGTCAGTGTTCGTGTCTGTTTTTCTCAAGTTCCACAGGAGATCCTGGCCCTTTACTGGGACCCCGCCCTGCCAGCCCCTGGCCCCGAGGGTCTTCAGGCCTGGGGAGAGAATCTTCTCCAGAATTCTGCCTCCTCCGTACCTCGGTGTCCATCCCATGGCAAGGCTGTGCATTTGCTCTTCAGTCTATTTGCTGGCCATGCACAGAGGTTCTTTCCGCCACACAAGAGAGATACCAAAATAAAAACTGGAACACCAGGCTTATGGCAAGGAAACGTCTTATTTCGGGTAGTGTCAGTCGGGAGAGGAGAGCAAGGCATTGAATTCGTCTCCTCCAAAGATGGGGGATAAACGTTTTTAAAGGTTTTGAGGAATGTGGCTGCTTGTGGGGAGGGGAGCCTGTGGCCTTGCTGGTTGGCACCGTCCCTTCAGCCTGTGTTTGGCCTTGGGAGGCTGCTTGCAGGGAGGGGGACGGCGAGATGCGGGAACCGCAGGTGGACGTCCTTCGTCCTGTGCGTCTGTGATGGGCCGTGGACGCTGGTTCCAGTAGCTGGGGAGCTGGGTGCTGGGAGGATTCGGCTTCTTGATATTCTCTGGATATGAGTTTCCCTGTAACAAACTTCAAGGATACAAAGGTTAGAGAGACTGATATTTACATATGAATGTACCTTAGAGAAGCAGGGAGAGGAGAGGGCTGCTCTGGGTTTTATCCTCATATATGCTGGGTTTAATGTAGGGGAACTGATATCAGGGCCGGCATCAGTCTCAGCGGGCAGCACTGCACCTGGGATGCTGACCCTTTTCCCCTTGGTTGTTGTGGCCAATGACGGTGGCAGAACCAATCTGGCACAGCCCCGCAGGGTTACAGGTGGCAGTGGTTGTGTGGAGCCTCGTCCAGCCCCACAGTGGGTGTAAGCCGCAGGTCCAGGACCTGGTGCCCTTCCCAGCACCGTCAGGTGGTAAGTTTTAAGGATATATTTCCATCAGATTTTAAAAAATCTCTTTACAAACGTCTGTCCGCACTTGGTGGCAATTTGAGGAGACAAAGCACAGGGGAGGCTGCTCTCCTTTTCTCTGCTTCCTCATGCCCCCCTGGCTCCGCCCCAGAAATCTCAGGCCCCCGTATGGTCTTAGGTGTCCCTCCTGGATTCTCTGTGCAACGTCTCTTACCCCCTGCCTGCTGTCCCACCTCCTCTATGGGGCTGGGGTGAGATCCCGCTTGCTTCTCTGGAGTCTCCTTTTCTATTATAATCAGTGAGCTGCCCTATGACCCTGGGGGAGATTTCTGATCAAGACCCGTGTGTTTTGCTCGAGGACGGACACAGTGGCCTGGGGAACCTGTGTCAGGTGGATATTTTGGACGGGTCTCTGTCACTGTGGTCATAGCAGTAACTACCACTACAGCACTGTCACAGTGACACAGGCCCCCACAAAATCCTCCTGCCCGGCCCTGTGCCCTTTCCACCCTTGCAGGCTCAAGAGGGCTCTGCGGGGCAGTCTGCATTTCCAGTGGTTTTTGCTCTTAAACTTGGGATGAGTAGCGGATGACGCCACCCGAACCTTTGTGGGTCTGCAGGTGGCTCTGCACAGGGCCTCCTGCGTTGCTGGCTGGTGAACCCCGGGGGCACGGTCCTGGTGTAGGAGGGTCTTGGAGGTGGATGTGAAAGACATGGTTCTCCACCGTAGTTGGCCCTGGTGTCCACCGAGTCCGGTTGGCAGCAGGTTTCCACAACTTGAGGGCTTCTAGCAGTTTCTGTGCTGAACTCTGCGCCCCTCTCAGAAACTGTCCTTCGCGTGGCCAGCAAGGGTCTGCCTCCCCCACCCTGGTCTCATCTCTGCTGGAATTTAATGATGGGGCTGGTGTTCCAAACTGTGAGGTTTTCCATCGTCAGGCACCTGGGCACGGACGACTGCATCCTGAGAGGCCGGCTCCTAGCGGTGGGCACGAGGAGACTCCCCACCTCTTCCCTCTGCGCCTGCCTCGGGAGGCCCGTACCCGCACTGCACAGGTGTCTCCCTGATCTGGGTTCTCTGAGATCAACCTTCCAGGACACTTTCATTCCCCGGCTCCGGGTGAACATGGACTTCCTCCCCAGAGACTCTTGCAGCCTCCTGACCCCCAGGGCACCTCCTGTGCTCACAGGGCCTCAGCCTTCCGCCTAGGAGTCAGAGCCTGGGCTGCTGGTTGTCCGCAGAGCTGCCCACCTGAAGGTCTGGTGGGTTCCCAGAGTGGCTGCAGTGAGGTCTACTGGTCGGATGCCTCACTGTCTGCCCCTTCGGACAGGATTCCAGCGCTGCAGATGAGCTGGCGCATTTGGGGGCAATCAGGCAGCCTGGGTGTCTCCAAGAGGCCCACGGAGGTGGATGCCCAGGTGAGTCCTGGACTCAGCTTGCAGCTCTCGAGCCGGCTGTGGGATTAGGTCTTGGCCTGAGGGGGGGCGGCTTGTGACGGGCTTGGAGATGGCCTCTGCCACCTGGGATCCTAACGGCGTGGGCTCCGAGTTCACTGGGCCCTTGCCGTTCAGGTCAGGCATTCACTCAGTGACCCTCAGGGGCCTTCCATGTGAGTTAAATGGTGGAAACAGGTTCTTTCAGTCAGTACTGATGGCAGGGACAGGGTGAGCTGCATCCGGGTTTGTACAGACAACACGAGCATGTCAGAGGGAGAGTGAGGGGCAGGCAGGGGGAAGCGGGGCTCCCGAGAGGGATCAGGAAGGGTGGTCCATGTAGACCCCACAATGCTGCTGTGTCTTCTCACTGGAATGAAGAGTCGCCTCCTGTCCTCACCGAGACTATGGGCCGAGGCCCATCCTCCTGGGTGATTCCGTTTCCGAGGAGCAGGTCTCCGTCCTGGATGGAGACGCTCCTGGGTTGTGGGGACACACGTACCTAAAAGGGAAGAGGTAGGATCTTATGAAATGCTCCAAAGTTGGGGCTGGGCTGTGTCAGGTGTGGGCTGGAACAACGGCAGATTCCTGGAAGTGCTGGGCTTTCTCAGGCCGGGATTCACAGGGGCTGGGTTCATCCCAGGAATGGAGTCTTGGAGTGCTAGGAGCCGTTCTAGGGTGCGGTCGTCTCTTGGTGCAGTGGTCTGGACGGAGTCCCCTGGCCTGGGTTCTGGGATCTCGGTGAGCATTCACGGGCACAGCACGGCTGTCACGAGAGGCCTCGGGTTCCAGCCTTCAGGGTTCCGGGGCTCTGGGAGTGGGCATTGCAGGAGGATCGGGCTGTGGAGGGACCACAGAGGGGTTTGCTGAGGGGCTCCCAGGGCTGAGGGCAGGCAGGGCTGACCCTCAAGCACTTAGGGGAAAAGCTGTCATCAGGATGGATGACAGCTCACTTGTGGGTGTGCCATGTACTTGTAGTGTGATGGACATGTCCCAGACCTGGGGTCTCTGAGGCTGGTGCAGTCACCACTGCATTCTCCGGGGTCGGGGCCTGGTTACAGGCAGGATCCTCAGTGTGTGGTTGAGCAGGATCATGGGTGGGCCGGCTGCTCCGAGGGGCTTTCCCTGGAGGCCACTCTCTGTTGCCCATACCTAGCACGGTGTGCCTCCTGGCCATGACCTCATCGACCCACCCCTAAACTGAGAGGCTGCATAACCCTCATCCTCAGGGAGACACCCCTGGATCCCTCTCAGGCCAGACAGGACCGGGACACACCTGCCCCAGGATTGGTAGCAGACTTGAGGTGCTCCCACCACCTGTGAACCCAGCCCCCCCCCCATTGGGCATGCTGCTAAACAGCTGAGCACAGACCCAGCTCCAGCGTCACCCCTGTCAGCCTCCCTTAGGGCCTCTGGGGTCCTGTCGGGAGCTTGACCTCTGAGGGTGCCTGGCACAGGCTCTGTCCTTCCTGATTCCTTTGTCCAGTGGTGTTGAGAGCCACGGTGCTTTCTGCCAGCTTACCAGGCTCTGTGCGTGTGGCTGTGGGTCAGTGTGGTCACCGATGTGTTCTTTGAAGCCCTCATGAGGGTGAAGGCTGTGCCTGGACATGAGCCCATGGGCTGAGTTGTTGGGGGCGGCCCTGGAGGCTGAGGCTCTGGGTTCTGAGCCTGGGGAGCAGCCACTCCTGGCCTTGAGGCCCCACGGACCCCAGCAGGCTTTTGCTGCTGTGTCTGTCACTGTGGTAGTAACCAGAGTAGCTACTGTAGTAACACAGTAGGAAGGACCTTGACAAAAAGCCCTGCATGTGACAGGAAGGGCCCCACCCTGCTGGAGCTTTCTATCCCAGGAGTCCAGAGGGGCTCGCCTGCACAGGGGCCCAGTGCATCTGTCTCCTCCACGATCGTGAGCAGGTGGAGTGGTCAGGCTGCCACCCTCATCCCTGTTCCCCCAAGAAGGGTGTAGGCCACCCCCTCATTGAAGGAGGGGGCAGAAGCAAGCCTCTGTGGCAGGGTCTCCAGGGCTTGGGGGTCACATCAAGTCCTTTTAGGGTCCAGGCAGAGCTGAGCAGAGGCAGCTGCCACAGAGAGCGGCCCCATCTCTTGCTGGTGGTCTCATACAGGCTCGGGGTCTGTGTCCGGATCCAGCCGAGGACTGGCCTGGGGGAGGGTGTCCATCCCTGGAAGCTCCTCATGTCCCAGTGTGCGGCAAGGGTCCTCAGTGGGCCTCCTGGGGAGGTCGAGCTCAGGCCAGGCCAACAGGGCTGCCGGGCTCTCGAGTGGACTGTCCAGCCAGGTGAGTTTCAGGGACGTGGGCACATGGGTCCACCCCTTCTCCTGGAAGGAACGTTTCTACAATCAAATTCAATCAGCAGCCCCTGAAGTGGAAGCCCTCCCACCATTCTGGTACACAGAGGGCAGAACCCCAATTCGCTCAGAGCAGTGCATGGGGAACTGGTGGTTTGGGATGTGGGGTGCTGTGGGATACTGGGTTGTTAGATGGGGGTTTGTTTATGGTATGATGTAGTGTGGGATATGGATGCTGTGGCATACGAGGTGGTGTGTGGTGTTGCGTTTGTGTAGTGTGGGTGTTGCGGGGCACACAGTGGTGTGGGGTGCGGTGGTGTGGCCAGGTGGCCTGATGTCCACAGGGCAATGTAGTGCCAGCTCATGAGGCTAGCCCCTTCTTTGTGTTGTCTCTGCCCAGCAAGGGGGCATGGAGGGTTCTGGCAGAGTGGGGTCTGTGTGCCTTCTAGCTGTGGCCCCCACCAGTCCCAAGGGAGGGAGCTTCCCGAGCTGCTGGACAGATGCCAGTGGACAGTGGTCTGGGACCGTCCTGGTCTGAGAGGTCCAGCAGGGGTGCCCCTCAGAGGGAGGTGTGGCTGAGATTTGGGTGGCTTTTGCTTGTTGGTTTCACGGTCCGGTGGACTTGGACAGGAGCCTGGTGGTGGCAACTGCCGCCGTGTTGGGGAAGCGGGGGAGGGGGTTGTGGGCCGTCCCTGTCCTGTGGCCCCAGCGGGTTTGGGATCTGGCAGCACCGCTGTCGGTGTCACCACACCCCTGGGATGCGGCCCTGTTCAGAATTCTGGCGGCAGCGTCACTGCCTCGCGAGAACAGGGCCGAGGCTTGGCCTGCAGGGGTGGGGTTTTGATGGGTGCTGTGAGGCTGTGGTTGTAATAACTAGAACCAGAATAGTCACACCACAGGGACACAGACCCACCCTCAAACCCCCTGAGGGGCTGGGTGGGTGGGAATCGGAGGTGGAGGGGCTGACCTGTGGACGGAGGCAGAGCCCAGGAGGCCAGAGGTGGCTGCAGGCAGGAGCCATTATTCTTGCTACTGCTGACCCTGGGACTCCAGCTCCAAATTCTGCCCCAGGTTCTATGAGGGCCACTGAGGAAACAGCAGCAGCCTTAGCTCCACCAGGACATGGGCCTGTTTGTCCTTCTCCCTGGCCATCTCCCTTACTGTATGTCTGTGCCTCTGTCTTTTCTAAATCCTTTGGGGAATTCACAGCCATGGAGACGGGAGACCTCAGTGATTCTCCAGGAGCCCTGCTCTTCCCTGGATGCAGCTTCAGTCCTGTCTGGTCCAGCAGGGCCTGAAGCAGGTGCAAGGAGGGTGCTGGTGTGGGGAGGCCGAGGTTACAGGAGGCCCCAGGGTCTCTCGTGCCAGACCCCACATCCCCTCTGCCCCGCTGGCCTGGAGGGGTGGTCTCTGTTGGAGCACCCAGATCCCTGTGAGGGGGATGTCTGCTGAGGCAGCACAGGGCCCTGCCTCCCAAGCACACACATCCCTCCTGAGCCCTCGCAGCTCCAGGCCTGGAGCACGGCCGAGTCTGAGCCTCTTTAGGCCCCTCTCTGGCCTCTGGGCCTCGAGTCCCTGGTGAATGTGGGTGACTGACCATCGTTAGGCCCGCCAGCTCTGGTTTGTTCAGGGGTCTTTTCCATCTGAGGCAGGGACTCTGGTCCATATCTAGTCCCCACTCAGAACGACCTTCTAGAGAGTGCTGGCACCTTCCAGGGGTTCCCTAGGTCAGTGTTGGCATTTGCTTTTCCCCAGTTCCCCAGGAGAGCCGGGAGTATCTGGTCCTTTGCTGGGACCCGTTTCTGCCGGCCCATGTTTGGAGGGTCCTCAGGCCTGGGGAGCGAGTCTTTCCTGTGATTCTGCTTCTTCCGCACCTGATGTCCCTACCTAGGGCCATGCTGTGTATTTTCTCTTTACTCTCAGTGGTGGCCCTGCTCCTGGGACCCCAGCCCACATCCCCTGGGTGGCAGGTGGGAGGTGGGGTATAGTGGTATGGAGCTGGGGGCCGGCCTCGTAGTAGGTGGAAGCCACAGGTCCAGGACCTGGTGCCCTTCCCAGCACCGTCAGGGCGTAAGTTTTAAGGATACATTTCCATCAGATTTTAAAAAATCTGTTTACAAACATGTGTCTGCACTTGGTAGCAATATGAGGAGACAAAGCACAAGGGAGGCCGCTCTCCTTCCCTCTGCTCTCCTCATGCCCTGTGCCTCCTGGACAACTCCAGAGATCTCAGGGCCCGACGTGGTCTTAGGTGTCCCTCCCGGATTCCCTGTGCAAAGTCCCTTACTCCCTGCCTGCTGTCCCACCTCCTCTACGGGGCAGCGGGGGGTCCCCCTGGCTTCTCTGGAGTCTCCTTTTCTGTTATTATCAGTGAGCTGCCCTCTGACCCCGGGGGAGAGATTTCTGGTCAGGACCCGGGTGTGTTTTGCTCGGGGATGGACACGGTGGCCTCGGGAGCCTGTGTTGGGTGGAGCTTTTGGACGGGGGCTGTGTCACTGTGGAAGTAGCAGTAACTACTATAACAGTACTCTCACGGTGACACACGCCCCTACAAAATTCTGCTGTCAGACCCTGTGCCCTCTCCACCACTGCTGGCACCAGCCAGCTCTGGGAGGACACACTGCGTTTCCAGCGGTTTCTTCTCTGAAACTCGGGGTGAGTGGGGAATGACCTCGTGGAGCCTCTGTGGGTCCAGAGGCGGCTCTGCATGGGGCCTCCTGCGTTCACTGTCTCGTGAGTCCCCTGGGGGCACAGCCCTGGTGTAGGAGGGGTCTTGGTGGTGGATGAGGAACACCCACTCTCTTGTGCAGACAGCCCTAGATGCACCCGGGCCCCTGTGTCAGCAGGTTTTCCTGGCTCAGGGATTCTGGCTGTTTCTGTTCTGCTCTCTTGGTCCCTCTCAGAAACCGTCCCTGGCATGGCCAGCGGTGGTCTGCCTTGTCCACTCCCGACTCATCTCCCATGGAATTTCCTGATGGAGCTGATATTCCAACCCGTGAGGCTCCTGTCTACTGGGGCCTGGGCATGGATGCCTGCATCCTGAGAGGCCAGCTCCCAGCGGTGGGCTGGGGAGACTCCCCACCTCTTCCCTCCATGCCTGTCTTGGGGGGCTCCTACCCACTTGGCACAGGTGTTTCCCTGGCCTGGGTATCGCTGAGATCAACCATCTTGGACACTTTCATTCCCCGGCTCTGGGTGAGCGTGCACTTCCTCCCCAGAGACTCTCGTGGTCGCCCCATACCCCCAGGGCATCTCCTGCTGAGGGCACCTCCTTTGCTCAGATGACCTCAGCCTTCAGCCTAGGAGTTAGAGCCAGGGCTGCTGGGGCTGTGACTGGACACGAATCCATGAACTGAGTCATTGGGGGTGGCCTTGGAGGTCAAGGATCTGGGTTTGGAGCCTTGGGAGCAGCCCCTCCTCCATCGAGGCCCAATGGATCCCAGCAGGTTTTTGCTGTCGGGTCTCTCACTGTGGTAGTCACCACAGTCATCATCGTAACACAGTAGGAAGGACCTTGACAAAAAGCCTCGTGTGTGGAAGGACAGTCCCCTCCCTGCCTGAAGCCCCTGGCCCCCACTGAAGTGGTGGGCAGAATCAAGCCTCCATGAGAGCAGGCCAAGGGGACATGTGAGGCACCCCAGGTCCTTTAAGGTTCCATGCAGAGCTGGGGGCGGGCTGTTCCAGAGGGTGGTCCCGTCCACTGTTGGTGGTCTCTCATAGGATCTGGGTCTGTGTCTGGATCCAGCAGAGGACTTGCTGGAGGGAGGGTGTCCATTCCTGGAAGCTCCTTGTATCCGAGCGTGCTTGAGGGTCCTCAGTGGGCCCCCCAAGGAGGCCGAGAGGGCCAGTGAGCTGTAGGGTGGACAGTCCAGGCAGACCAGTCCCGGGAAAATGAACATATGGGTCCACGCCTGCGGCTGGGAGGAACATTTCCAAAGTCAAATTCAATCAGCTACCCATGAAGGGGAGCCCCGCCCAATTTCCTGGTACCCAGAGGACAGGGCCCTAGCCCATTGGAGCAGGGCATGGGGAATGGGTGGTATGGTTGGGGTGTGGTTGGGTACGGGGTGGTGTGAGTGTGTTGGGTTCACGTGGTGTGGGTGGTGTGGGGCACACAGTGGGGTTCGTTCCAGGGTGGTATGGCCATGTGGCCCCTGGGCACAGGGCAGGTGTAGTATGGGCTCATGGGGCCAGCCCCACCTTCCTGTCGTCCCTGCCCAGTCAGGGGGAGTCACAAGGTCCTGGCAGAGTGGTCTCTCTGTGCCTTCCAGCCGTGTTCCCCGTGTGTCCCAAGGGAGGGAACTTCCAAAGCTGCAGTCGAACACCAGCAGATGGTGGCCTTGGGGCCCTCCTGGTCTGAGAGGTGCCCTTGGAGGGTGGTCGGGCTGAGATTCGAGCAGCTTCAGCCCGTTGGTTTCATGGTCCAATGGACTTGGACAGGAGCCTAGTGGTGGTGACTGCCGCCATGTCGGGGAAACGGCGGGGGCAGTGGGCCGTCCTTGTCCTGTGGCCCCAGTGGATTTGGGTTCCAGCTACGCTGCTGTGGGAGTCACCACACCCCTGGGATGTGTCCCCGTTCGCAATCCTGGTGACGGTGTCACTGCCTTGGGAGGGCAGGGCCGAGGCTCCGGCTGGGGGGATGGGGTTTTTGATGTGCGCTGTGAGGCTGTGGGCATAATAACATCAGTAACTATCACAGTAATACCACAGTGACACAGACCCACCCCCTAACCCCTGCGAGGGGCGGGGTGATGAGAACCTGGATGTAGAAGGTGACCTGTGGATGAAGGCAGAGCCCCCAGGGAGGCTGTGGGGGGGAGGGTCACCATGCAGGTGTCCCCTGGGAGCAGGGGGAGAACCCACTGGCAAGTGGACAGCAACCAGGCCCATCCCTGTCCTGAGGCTCCATGGCCACGTTGGGCTGGAGTCAGGGCCCATTTTGGAGTCAACCCCACTGTGATGGCCTCTGGGTTGATAAATTGTCCCCAGATGTGGCTGGGTCACCGTGTGGCCAGCAGGTGCCTCCCACCCAGGCGGCCAGAGGTGGCAGCACGCAGGAGCCATTATTCTTGCTGCTGCTGACCTGGGGCTCTGCTTCCAAGTTGTGTTCCAGGTCCTGTGAGGGCCGCTGAAGGAACGGCACCAGGCTTTGCCCCACCTGGACTCGGGCCTGTTGCTGTGCCTCCTGCTAAGCACAGACTCTCTGGCCACCTCCACTTGCCGTCCCCCCGTGGCTCTGTCCTATCTAAATCCTCCCTGGAATTCAGTGGCATGGTGACGGGAGACCTCAGTGGTTCCTCGGGAGTCCTGCTCATCCCTGGATGCAGCTTCAGGCCTATCCAGCTCCAGCAGGGCCTGAAGCAGGTGCAGGGGAGGAGGTGCAGGTGCAGGGAAGGCCCAGGTATGGGGAGGCCCCAGTGTCTCTCCTGCCCGACCCCACATCCCCTCTGCTCCGCATGCCTGGAGGTCCCTACTGGAGCACCCAGAGCCCTGTGAGGGGTGCGTTTGCTGGGACAGCACAGGGCCCTGCCTTCCGAGCACACATGTACCTCCTGAGCCCTCGCAGCACCAGGCCTGGAGCACAGCCGAGTCTGAGCCTCTTTAGGCCCCTGAGGGACCTCTGGGCCTCAACTCCATGGTGAATGTGGGTGACTGACCATTGTCAGGCCCTCCAGCTCTGCTTTGCTCAGGGGCATTTTCCCTCTGGAGCAGAGATGCTGGTCCATAGCTAGTCCCCCCTCAAAACCACCTGGAGCTTCCAGAGTGTGTTGGTTCATGTCAGGGATGCCCAGCCCAGGGTTGGCATTTATTTTTCTCAAGTTCCCCCTGAGATCCTGGAGCTGGAGGGCTGGCCCTTTGTTGGGACCCTGGCCCTGCTGGCTCCGGTCCTCGAGGGTCTTCGGGCTTGGGGAGTGAGTCTTCCATGGAGGTCTGCCTCCCCTGTACCTCGTGTCCCTCCTCACAGCGATGCTGTCTTTGCTCTTTAGTCTTAGCATGTGGTGCAGCCCCTGGAACCCTGGCCCACGTTCCCTGGGTGGCGGGTGAAGGTGGCGGGTAGTGCTGTGGATCCCTGGGGGGCCAGCTTTGCAATGGTCGGCAGCCCCCGTTCCAGGGCCTGGTGCCCTTGCCAGCACCTCCAGGCAGTAAGTTTTTAAAGTAGATTTATGTTGGATTTTTAAAAATCTCATTGCCAGTGTATTGTCTGTACTTGGTCACAATTAGAGGAGACACAGCACAGGGGAGACCGCTCTCCTCACGCCCCTGGGACCCCGGCACAGAGATCTCAGGCCCCCGAATGGTCTTAGGTGTCCCTCCCAGATTCCCTGTGCAAAGTCCCTTACCCCCTGCCTGCTGTCCCACCTCCTCTATGGGGCCGCGGGAGGTCCCCCTTTGCTTCTCTGGAGTCTCCTTTTCTGTTATAATCAGTGAGCTGCCCTCTGACCCTGGGGAGAGATTTCTGGTCAGGAGCCAGGTGTGGTTTGCTAGGGGATGGACATGGTGGCCCTGGGGCCTGTGCTGGGTGGAGCTTTTGGATGGGGGTTTGTCACTGTGGACATAGCAGCAACCACCTCTACAGTACTGTCAGGGTGACATACACCCCCACAAAATCTTCCTTGCTGGCCCTGTGCCCTCTCTACTCCTGCTGGCTCAGGGCTGGCTCTGGGCAGACAGCCTGCGTTTCCAGTGGTTTCTGCTCTGAATCTCGGGGTGAGTCGGGGATGATCCGGTAGAGCTTCTGTAGGTCCAGAGGTGGCTCTACACAGGGCCTCCTGTGTTCACTGGCTGGTGAGCCCTGGGAGGCATGGCCCTGGTGTAGGGGCGCGTTGGTGGTGGACCAGGAATACCCGGCTTTCAAGCTCAGGCGGCCCTGGTGTCCACCACTGCCTGCCTGGCCGGCCGTTCCCCTGGCTTGGGGGTCTCGCTGTTTCAGTCCTTCCCTCTGCGCCCCTCTCAGAAACTGTCCCTGGTGTGGCTAGCGAGGTTCCTCCTTCCCTGCCCCCAGTCTCGTCTCTGCTAGAATTTGCTGGTGGGGCTGATGTTCTAACTGCTGAGGTTTGCAGAGAAGTTCATCCTGAGAGTCCGGCTCCCAGCAGTGGGCACAAGGAGACTCTCCAACTCTTCCCTTTGCCCCTGCCTCAGCAAGGGCCCCACCAGCAGGGCCCAATGTGTCTCCCTAGTCTGGGTGTCTCTGAGATCCACCGTCCTGAACACTTTCATTCCTGGCACCGGGTGAGCGTGGACTTCCTCCCCAGAGACTCTTGCGGCCTCTGCAAGTCCAGGGCACCACGTGTGGTCAGATGGCCTCAGCCTTTGTCCTGGGAGCTGGAGCCTGGCCTGCCTGCTGTACTCAGTGCTGCCCTCCCGAGGTGCAAGGGGGTTCCCAGAGCGGCTGCAGTGAGGTCTGCTGGCCAGACAGCTGTGTATGCTACTTTGGACAGGATTCCAGAGCTCCCCATTTGTCCTGTGTTTTCGGAGAGTGAGCAGGTGGGCTCGGACCGCCATCCCCAGGCCCAAAGTGTTGGATGTCGCAGTGAGTGTGGTGCTGGGCATGCAGCCTTCAAGCCGGCTGTGGGTACTGGTCTTGGCCTGAGCGGGGCGACCTGTGAGGGGCTTGGAGATGGCCTCTGGCACATGGGATCCTAATAGCATGGGCTCTGGGTTCACTGGGCCCTTGCTGTCCAGTTCTTGCATTCACTAGGTGACCGCCAGGGGCCTTCCACATGAGTTAAATGGTGGAAACAGGTTCTTTCAGTCACCACTGATGGCAGGGACAGGGTGAGCTGCATCCAGGTTTGCACAGAGGACAGGGGCGAGTCAGAGGAAGAGTGAGGGTCAGGGAGATGGGAGGGGGACTCCCGTGAGGGATCAGGAAGTGTGGTCTGTGTAGACACCCAGAGGCTGCTGTGTCTGCTGGCCGGAATGAAGATTTGGCTCCTGTCCTCACAGAGGGTCTTCCTGGACAGGGTCTTCCTGTGGATGCAAGCTTGGGCTGCAGAAGCTATGCTGGGGTGTGGTCGTCTCTTGGTGCAGTGGTAAAGACGGAGTCCCCCAGCCTGGGCTCTGGGGTCTTGGTGCGCACACACGGGCACAGCACGGCTGTCACAAGAGGCCTTGGGTTGCAGCATTCAGGCGTCCGGTGCTCTGGGAGGGAGTGTTGCAGGAGGACTGACCTCGGTGGGCAGGACCACGGAGGGTTTGCTGAGGGGCTCCCAGGGCCGACGCCAGGCAGGGCTGACGCTCAAGCCGTTTGGGGAAAAGTCATCACCAGGACGCATGACAATCAAGTGTGGGTGTGCCCTGCAGTGGCAGCGTGAGGGATACTTCCCAGCCCTGGGGACTCTGACTCCGGCAGAGCTGCCACTGCATTCTCTGGGGCGGGCCCCTGGTTAGAAGCTGGGTCCTCAGTGTGTGGTTGGGCAGGAGGTGTGGGTGGGCCGGCTCCTTCGAGGGGCTTTCCCTGGAGAGACTCACTGTGGGCGGATATCTAGCACAGTGTGACTGTTGGCAGTGACCTCAGTGAGACACCCCATTACTGAGAGGCTGCACATCCCTGCTCCTGGGGGAGAGGCCCCTGGAGCCCTCTCAGACCAGACCAGGAATGGGACTCACCTGCCCTGGGATCGGCAGCAGACTGGGAGGTGCTCCCACCGCCTGTGACCCTGCCCAGCCTGTGTTATCCAGTGAGCTCCTATGCAGCTGAGCACAGGCCCAGCTCTAGTGTCCACTCCTGACAGCCTCCCCGGACACCTCTAGGGGTCCTGTTGGGAGCTTGACCTCTGACTGTTTGCCCCGTGTGGGCTCTGTCCTTCCTGATTCCTTTGGCTGGTGGTGTTGAGAGCCAGGGCGGCTCTTGCCAGCTTGCCGGGCTCTGGCCGTGTGGCTGTGGGGTCAGTGTGGTACCTCAGAGCTCTTGAAGCCCTTAGCCATGGGTGAGGTCTGTGCCTGGACATGAGCTCGTGGGCTTAGTGGTTGGTAGCAGCCCCTCCTGGCCTTGAGGCCCCGAGGATCCCAGCAGGCTTTTGCTGCTGGTTCTGTTCCTGTGGTTGTAATCAGATTAACCACAGTCACACAGTAGGAAGGTCGTTGGCCAAAAGCCCTGCTCCTGGCAGACGGGACACCTCCCTGCCAGAGGCGCCAGGCCCAGGCAACCAGCGGGGTCTGTCCACACAGGTGCCCAGTGCCTCTGTCTCTTCCATGATAGTGAGCAGGTGGGGTGGCCTGGCTGCCACCCACAGCACCTGTCTCCCGAGGAAGGTCATTAGTGACCTCCATTGAAGGAGTGGGCAGCTGCAAGCCTCTGTGGGAGCGGGCACTGGCGACATGAGGGGCACACCAAGCCCTTTTGGGGTCTAGGCAGAGCTGGGCTGAGGGGCTGCCCCAGAGGGCTGCCCTGGCTCCCGTTGGTGGTCTTACCTGGCTCGGGGTGTGTGCCCGGATCCTGCCGAGGACTGGCCTGGGAGAGGGTGTCCCTTCCTGGAAGCTCCTTGTGTCTGTGTGTGTGCAGTGAGGGTCCTTGGTCGGCCCCCCAGGGAGGTTTGGTTAGGACCAGGCTGACTGGGCCGCTGGGATCTGGAATGGACGGTCCAGCTGGGTGAGTCCCAGGGACGTGGGCACATGAGTCCACCCCTCCACCTGGAAGAAACACTTCCAAAGTGAAATTCAATCAGCTGCCCCAGAAGGAGAGCCTCGCTCACCTTCCTGGTACCCACAGGGAAGGGCCCATGCCACTTGGGTGGTAGGAGGTGTTGGGTTCAGTGGGAGATGTAGGCTGCAGAGTGATGTGGAGTGTGGGGTGCTGTGAGGTGTGGATGGCGTGGGGCGCACAGTGGAGAGGGGTAAGGGTGGTGTAGCTAGGTAGCCCAATGGCGACAGAGTGGAGGTATTACCAGCACACAGGGGCGAAACCCAACTTTGTGTTGTCCCTGCCCAGCCAGGGGGCTCACAGGGTCCTTGGAGAGTGGGATCTCTGTGCTTTCCAACCCTGTGCTCCCCAAGTGTCCTGAGGGAGGACGCTTCCTGAGCTGCTGGCTGGACACCAGCAGACGGTGGACTTGGGCCCCTCCTGGTCTGGAAGGGCCAGCAGCGGTGCCCTTCCGAGGGTGGTCTGGCTGATAATTGGGTGGCTTTGGCTCGTTAGTTTCACAATCCGATGGACTGGGACAGTGGTTGGGCGGTGGTGACTGCTGCTGTGTCCGGAAAGTGTGGAGGGTTGTGGGCGATCTCTATCCTGTGGCCCCAGAGGGTTTTGGTTCCAGTTGCACTGCTGTGGGAGTCACCACACCCCTCAGATGTGGCCCCGTTCAGAATCCTGGGGACCGCGTCAGTGCCTCACAAGGGCAGGGGTTGGAGTTTTTGATGGGCACTGTGAGGCTGTGGTTGTACCAGGTATACCCATCATAGTCATACCACAGTGACACAGACCCACCTCCAAACCCCTCCAAGGGGCTGGGTGTGTGGGAACCTGGGATGTAGAGGCTGACCTGTGGGTGGAATCAGAGCCCCAGGGAGGCTTTGGATGGTCTCAGCATGCGGGTGTCCCGCTGAGGGCACGGGGAGACCCCTCCTGGCAGGGGGATGGCAACCACGCCCAGCCCCGTCCTGAGGCTCCATGGCCATGTCAGGCTGACATCTGTGCCCATTTTGGAGCCCAACCCCACTCTGATGGCCTCTGGATTGATAAATTGTCCCCAGACTGTGAATGGGTCACCTTGGTGCCAGCAGAAGCCTCCCACCCAGGAGGCAGGCTCTGGGTGGGCTCTGCTGGGACAGCCTGTTTCCAGGGTTTCTGCTATGAATCTCAGGATGAATGGGGGACGAACGCCCACGAGACTCCATGGGTCCGGGGGCGGCTCTGCACAGGGCCTCCTGTGTTTCCTGGCTGGCGCATCTTGGGGGCACGGCCCTGGTGTAGACGGGTCTTGTTGGTGAATGAGGAAACCCGGCTCTCCAGCACAGGCAGCCCTGGGTCTCCAGTGGCCTGTGTGGTGTCCACTTTGACTGGTTAGGGGGTTCTAGCTGTTTCAGTTCTGCTCTCTGTGCCCCTCTCAGAAACTGTCCTTGGCGTGACCAGTGAGGGCCTGCTTACCCGCCCCTGATCTCATCTCTGCTGGAATTTGCCGGTGGGTCTGGTGTTGTAACTTGTGAGGTTTCCAGTAGACTGGGCCTGGGAAAGGCTGACTGCATCATTAGAGGCCGGATCCCAGCAGTGTGCATGAGGAGGCTCCCCACCTCTTCCCTCTGCACCTGCCTCGGCGGGGCCCCCACCCACACGGCAGAGGAGTTTCCTTGGTCTTGGTGACTCTGAGATCCACCATCTTGGACACTCATTCCACAGTTCCAAGTGAGCGTGGACTTCCTCCCTGGAGACTCTCATGGTCCCCTGCACTCCCAGGGCACCTCCTGCCGCGGGCACCTGGTGTGCTCAGTTGGCCTAAGCCAACTGGGAACTGGAACCTTGGCTGCCTGCTGTCCCCAGTGCTGACCTCCTGAGGGACAAGGGAATTACCTGAGTGGCTGCAGTGAGGTCTGCTGGCCAGACAGCTGCATCTGCCCCTTTGGGCAGGATTCCAGGGCCCCTGACTGGCCGGATGTCATCGGAGTGTGAGCGGGAGGGCTGTGTTCCCCCTCCAGAGGCCCTGGGAGGTGGATGCTTGAGCGAGTCTAGGGCCCGGCCTGCAGGTTTTGAGCCAGCTGTGGGGTCAGGTCTTGGCCTGAGGGAGGGATGACCCATGAGGGGCTTGTAGATGGCCTCTGCCACCTGGGATCCTAACAGCCAGAGCTCTGAGTTCACAGGGACCTTGCCGTCCAGGTCAGGGATTAACTCAGTGACCGTCAGGGGCCTTCAACATGAGTTAAATGGTGGAAACCGGTTCTTTTTGTCACTACTGATGGCAGGGACAGGGTAAGCTGCATCTGGGTTTGCACAGAGGACAAGGGCACGTCAGAGGGAGAGTGAGGGGCCAGGAGAGGGTAGCGGGGCTCCTGTGAGGGATCAGGAAGGTTAGTTCATGTAGACCTCATGAGGCCTGTGTGTCCATTGGCTGGAATGAAGACTCGGCTCTTGTCCTTACAGAAACTGGGGTCCGAGTCCCATGTTTCCTGGTGATTCTGTCTCCGAGGAGTGGTTCTCAGTCCTGGATGGAGATGCTTCTGGGTGGTTGGGACACACGCACCTCAAAGTGGAGAGGCAGGATCCCAGGAAAGGCTCTGAGGACCAGACCAGGCTGTGTCAGTTGTCGGCTGAAACACTGGCAGATTCTCCTGGCAGCACTGAGCTTCCTCAGTCCAGGTTTAAAGGGGTCAGGGGACATCCTGGGGATGCAGGCTTGGGGTGCCGTTGTCTCTTGGTGCAGGGGTCTGGATGGATTCCCCTGGCCTGTGCTCTGGGATCTCGGTAAGCATTCATAGGCACAACACGGTTGTCATGAGAGGCCACTGGTTCCAGCCTTCAGGGTTCCGGGACTCCGGGAGGGGGCGTTGCAGGAGGATGGGGCTGCGAGCGGGACCTCAGAGGGGTTTGCTGAAGCTTCCCAGGGCCGAAGGCAGGCCGGGCTGACCCTCAAGCCCTTTGGGGAAAAGTTGTCACCAGAACAGATGACAGCTCAAGTGTGGGTGTGCCATGTAGTTGTAGTGTGAGGGACACATCCCAGCACTGGGGTCTCTGAGGCTGGTGCAGCTGCCACTACATTATCCGGGGCAGGTGCCTGGTTAGTGGCCGCGTCCTCAGTGTGGGGTTGGGAAGGAGGTGTGGGTGGGCCAGCCCCTCTGAGGGGCTCTCCCTGGAGAGACTCACTGTGGCAGATATCTAGCATGGTGTGCCTCCTGGCCATGACGTCAGTGAGATACCCCTTGAGTGACTCCTGGGGGAGAGGCCCCTGGTGCCTTCTTAGGCCAGGCCAGGAACGGGACCCACCTGCCTCAGGATTAGTAGCAGACTTGAGGTGCTCCCGCCCCCTGGGAACCCTGCCTGCCGCCACACACCAGGGGAGATTCTCTGCAGCTGAGTACAGGCCCACCTCCAGTGTCTGTTACTGTCAGCCTCCCTGAGGGCCTCTGGGGTCCTGTTGGAAGCTTGACCTCTGAGGGTTTGCCCGGCATAGGCTCTGTCCTTCCTGATTCCTTTGTCCAGTGGTGTTGAGAGCCACGGTGATTTCTGCCAGCTTGCCGGGCTCTGTGCATGTGGCTGTGGGTTACTGTGGTCACTGCAGAGTTCTTTGCAGCCCCCATAGAGGGGGAAGGCTGTGTCTGGACATTAGCCCATGGGCTGAGTGGTTGGGAGTGGCCCTGGAGGCTGAGGCTCTGGGTTCTGAGTCTGGGGAGCAGCCACTCCTGGCCTTGAGGCCCCACGGACCCCAGCAGCATTTTGCTGCTGAGTCTGTCACTGTGGTAGTAACCAGAGTAGCTACTATAGTAACACAGTAGGAAGGAGCTTGACAAAAAGCCCTGTGTGTCGCAGGAGGTGCCCCACCCTGCCGGAGCCTTCTAGCCCATGTGTCCAGAGGGGCCCGTCCACACAGGTGCCCAGTGCAACTGTCTCCTCCACAATCGTGAGCAGGTGGGGTGGTCAGGCTGCCCCCTCAGCCCCTGTCTCCCCAAGAAGGGTGTAGGTGACCCTCCCACTGAAGGGGTAAGTAGAAGCAAGCCTCCATGACAGGGTCTCCAGGGCTTGGGGGGCACGTCAAGTCCTTTTAGGGTCCAGGCAGAGCTGGGCAGATGAAGCTGCCACAGAGGGCGACCCCATCTCGTGCTGGTGGTCTCACACAGGCTAGGGGTCTGTGTCTGGGTCTGATGAGGACTGGCCTGGGGGAGGGTGTCCATCCCTGGAAGCTCCTCAGGTCCCAGTGTGCAGTGAGGGTCCTCACTACGCCCCCCGGGGAGGTCGGGTTCAGCCAAGGCCGACAGGGCTGCTGGGCTCTCGAGTGGATGGTCCAGCCAGGTGAGTCCCAGGGACGTGGGCACATGGGTCCACCCCTTCTCCTGGGAGGAACGTTTCCACAATGAAATTCAATCAGTAGCCCCTGAAGCGGCACCCCTCCCACCTTCCTGGTACCCAGAGAGCAGAGCCCCTATTTGCGTGGGGCGCTGCATGGGGCACAGGATGTATGGGTGGCAGGGTGCTATAGTGTACTGGGTCTTTTGGTGTGGGATTGCATGGGGTATGATGTGCTGTGAGTGTGGAGTTGTGGGCTGTCAGGTGTTGAGAAGGTTGGGTGCTGTGGGGTACGAGGTGGTGTGGGATGTAGGGTATGGTGTGGTGTGGGTTGTAGGGTGTGGTCAGGCACGGGGTGGTGTGAGTGTGTTGGGTTCGTGTGGTGAGGGTGGTATGGGGTGCACAGTGACGTGGGGAACGATTGGTGTGTCCAAGTGGCCCAATGGCCCCAGGGCAGGTGTAGTGCCAGCTCGTGAGGCCAGCCCCGCCTTCGTGCTGCCCCTGCCGAGCCAGGGGGCTCACAGAGTCCTGGCAGAGTGGGGTCTCTGTGCCTTCCAGCTGTGGCCTGCACCAATCCCGAGGGAGGGACCTTCCCGAGCTGCTAGATAGATGCCAGTGTACCGTGGCCTGGGATCCTCCTCGTCTGAGAGGTCCAACAGGGGTGCCCCTCAAAGGGGTCTTGGACTGAGATTTGGCCGGTTCTTGCTTGTTGGTTTCACTCTCCACTGGACTTGGACAGGAGCCTGGTGGTGGCGACCACTGCCATGTTGGGGAACTGTAGGGGGTTGTGGGCCAACCCTGTCCTGTGTCCCCAGAGGGTTTGGTTCTGGCTGCATTGCTATGGGAGTCACCACACCCTGCGATGTGGCCCCATTCAGAATTCCTGGGATGGCGTCACTGCTTGGTGAGGGCAGGGCTGTAGCCTGGGCTGCAGGGACGGGGTGTTTGACGGGTGCTGTGACGCTGTGGTCATAGTCACGTGTGGAAGAGTACTACCACAGTGACACAGACCCACCCCAAACCCCTGCAACGGGTGGGTAGGCGGAGACCTGGGATGGAGAGGCTGACCTGTGGATGGAGGCAGAGCCCCAGGGAGGCTGTGGGGTGGACTGAGCCTGTGGGTGTCCTGCTGGGAGCACCAGGAGACCCCTCCAGGCAGGTGGCGGCAACCACGCCCACCCCTGTCCTGAGGCTCTGCGAGCACGTGGGGCTTGCGTCTGTGCCCATTGTGCTGAGCGGAGTGGCTGCGGAGAACGAGGGAGCTGGATGTCCCGGCTTTGAGCTGGAAGTGTTCCCAGAATCTTCTTTCAGAAATTTCTGCCTCTGCCTTTCTGTGGGACAAGCAGGTGGTTCCCAGGCTGTATAGCAAGGTGGCCACTCATGGGTGATGTGCTGGTGAGCAAAGGATTCAGCGAGGATGGAGACAAGTGGTGCCATCACGCATCAGGCCTCAGGTGACCACAGGCCTGTGGTCCCATGGGAACTACTGACAGACGGGGGTGTCAGTTAGCCATGGTCCTCCACTCCACACGGGTACTCCGGAAGGACGGAGTTCTGTGAGTGTATTAGTTGTGCTGTGAGGGGCACGGGAGTGGGGTCGTCTTGTCGGAACCTGAGAGATCCCGGCTTCCCGCTGCTGTCCATGTGGGAGCCAGGCCCTGGGTGTGAGGAGGACGCGAGCCTGGTGTACATATGGGCTCCTGTGTTGCTGCATTGCACCTTGGGGACCGCAGGGTGGACAACTGACCAGTAGCTCAGCACAGCAGGCTGACCCTTTAGTAAGGATCTCCTTGTGGCCATAGTGTCTCCAGCTTTCTCCTGGGGCTTGAGGGTGGTGCTGGGACATGGAAGACATGCTGCATCCGTCACCACCGCCTCTGCGAGCTCTGGTGGGGAGGTCCCTACCACTGTGGTGAAGAACGCCCCTGCAGACACAGACACGGGCACGGGTGAGGGTTCTGCCCGCTGTCTGGAGCGTGAGATGATGACTGCTCTGCACAGACGGGGCGGGGGCTGCCGGGCAGAGAGCTGTCATCTGGACTTTGCAGGGTCACCTCGGGTGTGGAGAGAGAGCCGTGACAACCCTGGAGGCTCAGGGTGGTCTGATTGGATTGGGACTTTGGTTAATGGAGGGAGTCTCGTCCTTTCCATTGAGATAACCACAGGCCATCATTTGCTGGCGTCTGGCTGAGCTATAAATAGTCCCTCATTCCTTGTTTAAGTCTTCATTCCGTGACTTGCACAGAATTTGGCCTCCTAGATTTCATTTATGACTTTGGCTCTTTGCTGATATGTAAATTAGCCCATGGGTCTCTTTTGGAGGCTTCGGAGGGCAATTCATTTAATGTTCCTTCGAGTCCTGGAGCAACTCACACGGCATGATCAGTGTCGTGAGAGTCTGAAAACTCACCCTTGAGGCCCCTCAGGCCCGAGTTGTCTGAGCAGGTAAATTACTAGATAACCTTAACACTTTCCTGAAGATCCTTCCAATTGTGACTTCTACTTCTTCTTGAGTCAGTTTGGTTGCATTCGTACTAGAAAGAAAAGTTCCAGGGTGACATCACACATGTTGTCACTGTTTTGTGCTAAAAATCACCACCTGCATCTGCTCTGTCCTCGCAGCACGAGCCCTGCTGTGAACAAATGAGTCAGCATGTCCAGGTTACTCGGCATCAGGGCCGCCATGCAGGAGCCGTGCCCGGATGGACGAAGAGCCCCAGGAAGGAAGCAGAGTCACTGCAGGAGAGCTGCAAAGAGAGGGGGACGTGCATGCTGCCAGCAGACCGCCGTGGAGTCTTTGCCCGGGAACACTGCCTTGTGGGGGCCTGCAAGAATGGGACCAGAGGGGACGTCACCTCTAGCTTGAAGATGTCGTGCTGCATTCTGCTCCTGGCGCCTAGAGGGACGGGGATGCTGGTGTTAATTTCTTGGCTGGGCTTTGTCTCCACAAGCCTCTGCGCCTTTGGGGGGCGGGCCCACATCCTCCACGTGGACCTGTGGGTGGGGACAGACAATTCAAGTGCAGCAGATGAGGGGTGTGCAGGGTGGAGGAATGTGGTGGAGATAATTGCACAAGAACAGCTGGCGTGGACTGAGTGTTTGGTGCGGGCTGGAAACCACACTCTGAGGTGCATCATTTTGTCTGGTCCTCACTGCTGCTCCACGGGGGGCCATCATCATCATCATCGTCATTGTTATTATTATTATTCCACTCTCCACACAGAGAGCCTGGGGCACAGGCAGTGGAGGAATCAGCATGAGATCACCTGGTGCTGGCGGCAGAGCCAGGTTTCCCTGAAGGCAGGTTGTTATATGCAGGCGACACGGTAGGTGGATGGTTAGGGCACACTCTGGGAGGCGATGGAGCAGGGCTTGCATCTGGCTGACAGGGCGTGGACAGTGGGCAGAGGCTTATGAAGTCCCTGGCAGGGGTTCACGGCGTGTTCAGGTTCAGAGTGTTTACGATGGAACTTTGGGTCTGCCCTGGTCCAGGAGTCCTGGGTCTGGACGGTGCCATACTGGACAGAGGAAACCCTTTGCCCTGCTATCTGTGACCAATGGTATGACCTACTGTCATTTCCTCCTTTTATTTGACCTATTTGGATCTGTTTGCAGGCTTTCGCCTTACTCTTGCCTCAAGAACTGGTGTTTAGCTCAAACTTCAGTGTGAACCCAGCTTGAGGCCACTTGGGCTTTACTGATATGTAACTTCTATTTGCCTTGTGAAGTTCAGTGACAGAAAAATCAAAACTGATATTTACATATGAATGCAATTTAGAGAAGCAGGAAAGAGGATGAGTGCTTTTGGTTTTACCCCCATATATTCTGGGTTTAATGTAGGGGAACTGATATCAGGGCTGGTATGAGAAGGAGTTACAGCTATACACGACTATGTACTGTGACTTTCAGGGTCGGGGGGAAGAACAAAAAATGAAGATTGGCAACAGATGTTAGCCCAGGGTGAATCTTTCCCAGCAAAAAAAAAAAAAAAAAAGTTAAAAAAAATGGGAGGAACCCGATCTTTATGGATGTGCAGAAAGGACAGTCCCCACGGTGCGTCCCTTACACTGAGATGAAGGCCATCGAGCCCCAGTGTGCTCAGGCTTCAGGCCGGAGGCTCAGGGGGCGATTCTCTGGCAGTGGCTCCCAGTGGTCTCTCTCTCTCATCAGCCAGGGGGAGCAGGGAATGTGTGGGTGTTCTCAGCTGCTCATCTCATCACCTTAGCTGTAAGGATGACACCAGTCCTGCCCCCAAGATTCACATTTTCAAGGAGCCCTCACACCCCACTGCCCAGCCATCGGGCTAAACTGGATGTGGTGTTTGTTTTGTTTAAAGCTGTTCTCTTGCATGGCTGTTAAATCAGAAAGGAGTGAGGGACAGCAACGCCCTGGCTCACAGACCCTCAGGCAAGGTAGATGCACAACAAAGTCTGGAGGAGCCGCCAACTTTTGTCCAAGTCCTTATGCACAGGAATTCCAGAGTGGTCTGCTGTTGGGAAAGCTGTCTGTGCAACGTTCACGTGGATGGAGCATAAAGGGAAAAGATGTT
Source organism: Diceros bicornis minor (assembly GCF_020826845.1). Lineage (NCBI taxonomy): Eukaryota > Metazoa > Chordata > Mammalia > Perissodactyla > Rhinocerotidae > Diceros > Diceros bicornis. The sequence goes on from NC_080763.1 coordinate 50,499,075, forward strand.
CAGAATACTCAGAGAGAGAGCAGGCAAACGGTTTGCGAGACTTGCTGAGCTGTCTTTGTAACACAAAATCCGACCAGTTTTTCAAAATGTGATACAGATAACTGTAAAGAAAATGCCTTCTCTTTTTGAGAGAACATTTGGAACCTGTCACACAGTGCACCCCACGTGTCATCACATCGTCATTAGTGTTCTTGTTGTTGAGTCGAAGAGGCGCCGGTGTTTCTCAGCAACAGAGAGAAAATAGACTTAAAGAACCAGCAGCCTCAGGAGCTGTGAGACAATGACAGAAGATCCAGCGTCGGCATCGCCGGAGCCCCAGGAGGAGATGAGAGATGGCGGGAGGGGTATTGGGAGAAATAATGACCGAAAACCCAACAAATTTGGTGAAAGACACAAACTTCCAAAACCAAGAAGGTGAGTCAAAGCAAAGAAGTGTAAACTCAAAGAAATCCACAACAAGACATCACAATCAAACCTTGAAATCCAAAGACAGAGAAAAAAATCTTGAAAGGAGCAAGAGAGAAAGGAAGCATTACCTAGAGAGGGACATCAATTCAATGTCCGTGTGGCTCATCCAAGACCCAGGAAGCCAGAAGGATGCTTCCCAGTAGTTTTCAAGTGCTGAAAAGAAAGAGAATCAATTGTGAATTCTGTATCCAGTGAGAGACTATCCGGCAGGAGTGAAAGGGAAAGGAACACGTTCTCAGATGAACAAAAATGGAAAGAATTGATTGCTAGCAGAGGTACTGGTAAAGACCGGCTGAAGGACGTTCTTCAAACAGTGGGGACATTATAGAGGAAAGGATCTTGGGACATCAGGAAGGAGGAAGGAACAGTGGAAAGAGCAGAAGTGCACACAATAGACTCTTCTTTTCCTCAAGAGTTTTATAAGTCATATTTGATGATTGAAAGAAAAATTACAGCAACATCTGATACTTAAGACATTATTAAAAGTGAGGAAGATAACGGGACCGCGTGGAGGTGAGGCTTCCTCATGCTGTGAAGTGGCTGAGTCGGCAGACTGTTGGCATGCCGATGGCAGCCACTGGGAAAACTCTACCAAAGACACACTCAGAAACACTGTAAATACTCTAAGACGAGTAAATCAAGATGCAGTCCCAAAATATGTTCACGCACCTCCAGGAAGGCAAGAAGAGAGAAAAGGAGGAATGCGAACCGGAGGAAACAAACCAAAAACTCATATCACAAGGCTTGAGGAGTAACATATCGACAATCCCCTTAAATGATGACCAGATACAGCAACTAAGGCAGAGACTGGCAGACTGGATACAAAGCGGCCCAACCGTATCTTGCTTATAAGAAACTCACTTCCGATTTGGTGACAGGGAGATGGAGGATGCAAGGTGGGAAGGACAGACCACTCAGACATTAGTTAAAAGTCACAAGCGGCTCATTAATGTCTGATAAAGCAGACTTAAGAGCAGTGAAAATTACTAGGGACAAAGAGGCAAATGACTCAGTGAGAGAAGGATCCATCGAGGAGGAAGACATAATCATCCTAAATGCTTACTCACCAAAGGACACAGCCTCAAAATTGGTGAAAGCCAAACTGTACCACCCCTATTATTACTAACTTCTGATTGACTTTCCATGGCATCTTTCCTGCTTCCCAGGGACACTTTAATAATGCCACTGATGTTCTATTTACTTTGCTACTCATTCATACCCCAACTCCCATCTAAGGAATCTGCATCGCATTCTTCCATGGTTTCACCTCAGCTAGTGTACTTTCTTACTATTTTTCCTCTTTCTAAGATGTCACAGATCCTGGCCTAGAAGTGGGGACACCGATTACTAATGGTTCATTAATTTCTTCCCCGTGTTTGTCCAGGAAACCCTTTTCAGACATGTGTTTTCTGTCTGTCCTCGGGCTCCTTCTTGCTCACACGACCTCCAGCTGCCTCTAGTGGTGACCTCCGGGCAGCTTCCCCTTTGCAAACAAGGAGGAAGAGCCAGACCAGGGATGGAGGCAGGTGACATGGAGGACACCCGTGGAAGAGAGATGCTCGGAGCCGAGGGGAAGCGAGTGAGGGAGAAGGAAGTTCTGGCCAGTGCTGTGTCCTCAGAGGGTCTCTCCTTGGACGAGGCCAGCTGGAGCTGGGTGTCCTGGCTCAGTGTTGTCGTGGTGGCAGAGATGGCGGGCAATCGAATGAGAAGGGTGGAAATGTGAGCAGCACCTGGGATGAATTCTCAAAGATGGTCTGTGGGACTGGAGGGGCGCTGTGTGGAACGAACCTGGTGTGCGCTTGTCTGACAAGGGACTTGCAAAAGCTTCCTGGATGCTAATGACAGTGATGTGACAGAGAGGGGAACGATGGTACTTGAGGCAGTGGCTCAAAATGATCTGTACCAGTGAAATATATTTGGAACAAATACATTTAGTTCTATTCATAAGCTTATTGTAGGAAGTTTGTAAATTCTAATAATAAAAAATGACACCATTTGAACTATACACAATCTGATAGCATCCATCACTCACTTCACCCAGCAGAATGAATAGACCCCCATGGTGGGCTCTTGTGTAGGCCATGACCCCAGACAGGGCGCGACAGTGAGACTGGCGTCTGGCAATCGTCTCCTTAAGCCAGCCTGGGTCGTTTATAAACACTGGTAGAGGAGCTATGATCCTCTCAGACCCGACTCAAATTGCTTTGCTCTCCTGACCTTGGCCGAATCCACCCTCCACCCACCTGGCCCTCTCGGCCAACAGCACAGGCTCTGAGGAACCACCGACTTCAAAGTAAAGGCCTCGGACGCTTTGAAAATAAACATTCATAAACGTCGTGACAGTTCCTTCACATGACTAAAACGACAAATTTAAAATATTATTTGAAAATACATTTCAGAGAGATGTTAAATTCAGTTTAGTTGTACAGTGTATAAGTTGAGGCTTATTGACATAAAGACATATAAACACCCAAGGAGAGAGGATTACGGACAGCATCATTCACCCTTTGTCAGTGGGCAATCCCGATCTGCGAGATAAACTATGCATTTCCACTGGGATAAAAATGATGGGATCTTCTCTATGGAATGACTTTCCAGTGAAGAGCAGTGTGTCCCGTGAAAGCCACTTGTTGTTCCCCACCTGTGGGCGAATCTAGACCTTCTGCACATTAGAGACCCTTTGCTGTCACTGTGTGGTCTGGAAGGAACCAGCATGTCCTCATATTCCTAAAGGGGCGGCATGACTCCAGGTGGCAGCTCTCAGCTAGTAGACACGTGGCAACTTTTATATGACGGACATCGTAAAGCATTAAAATACCTGTTTATGATTCCTAAACATACATTGTAACCTTGGAACACACATATTTACATATCCTGGGAAAATGTCCACCTTGGAAAAATACTACCTTGGGGAAAAAAAGACCAGAAGACATGTTCCTCAGCCTTAGTTTCTATTTAGAGTCTGAGGTTTCTGAATTTGAAATTATTGGCAGTTTTCCTCCAGTTCTGATTATGATCACCTAATTTAAGTGTATGATTCAGTAGCAGAGAAATTCCAAAGACTGTCGAGAGACGTGTCCTTGGCTGAAATCTCAGTATCTATTGCTTCATTAAAATTCCATGTGAAGCATGTTTGAACAAACAACCCTGGGGAGACCTCACAGGACTGCAGGTTTTTGCTGCAGACGGCACCTGCCCCTCTGGATGCATCCTATTCTGGAGACCTTTTGCAGTGTTTTCAAAACTCCCTCAGTGCAATCTGTTGTTATGTCAGCTGTCACTCATCTTTATCAGGATCTTACATATCAGGTCATTTAAATTCATTGCACCCATGTCAGGAAACCTACTGCCCATGATGTATCCGTGTGGTTCAATTTCCAGCCCATCAATTTCTGTCCCATGATCTCGATGTCTACCACTTTGCCAAGACCACACTCTCTTACATACTATATGTCTACAGTAAGTTCTGGAATCTGTCTGTATTAGTATTCTAACGCTGCAGTGCAGGATTGTCGGGTATATTTTTCAATATATTCATTTTCCTGTAAGTTTTAGAATTCACTTTTGAGTTTCTATAAAGTAAAAATTCTGTAGGGATTGTGATTCTGACTGCATTGACTCTATAGAACAATTTGAAGAAAATTGTCACCTTAAAAATATAGAATCTTCCAACCCACGTCCAAGACATATTTCTCTATTTATTCAGGTCTTCCTAAATCTCTCTAAACAACGTTTTAGAGTTTTCAGTATAGATGTCTTTCTCAACCTTTGTTAGATATTCTTGCTATTTTATGTTTTTAATGCTATTGTAAATGGAATTGTTTTTTTAAAATTTCATTTTCTCATTTTTGTTGCTAGTAGATAGAGAGACAATTGATATTTGTATATTGACTTTCAATAAGAAGCTTTCCTAAGTTTATTTATTAGTTCTAGGAGTGTTTTAGAAAAGATTCCTTCCGGATTTTCTACAAGCATAATCATATTATTGGTGAATAAAGAGAGTTTTACTTTTTACTTTCCAAGCTTTCTGCCCTCCTGATTTTTTGTCTACTGGGCAGACGAGTTCCCCCAGTACACAGTTAAGCCTAGAGGACAGCTTTCAATATTCCACTGTTAATATGATGATAGCTGTAATATTTTTACATATCTTTATCAGATACAGGAATTTAACTTCCAAATTTATTTAGCCAAGAGGTATCATGAAAATGGTACTCAACTTGATCAATTTTTTTTTCCTTGAATTTACTGAACTGGTAATATTTTTTTTCTTCTTTATCCTATTAATGTGTTGAATTATACTAATTGTTTTCTTATTGAGGTGAAATCCACCTAATATTAAATTAGATATTTTCCAGATAAAGATAGCTAAATATTCTTGTTACTTGTCATCTTCAAGATATAGAATGCCTACATATCAATCTGACATAACTTTTTAATTGATACATTCATATTTCACTACTATTGTCACTGTAGTGTTAGCTAACATCTCTATGGTGTCACATAATTATAGTTTCTTCTAGTGATGGAAACAATTAACATCTAGTCTCTTAACAAGTTTATGGTTTATATACAGTTTTGCTGTCTATAATCAGTGTGCTGTTTGTTAGATGTCCAGGACTTATTCATCTACTAGCTGCAAGTATTTACCCTTAAGCAACATCTCCCCCTTTCCCCCAACCGCAGGGCTTGGAAACTACCATTCCACTCTTTGTTTTTCAAGTTCTGTTTTTTTAGATTACACATATGAGTGATATCTTGCACTATTTGTTTTTCTATTTCTGACTTATCTCGCTTAGTATAATGCCCTCATGAGCCATCCGTGTTGTCGCAAATGGCAGGATTTCCTTCTTTCTCATGGCTGAGTGGTATTCTATGTATATACAAACCACATCTTCTTTATTCATTCGTATGTTGATGGGCATTTAGGTTGTTTTCATGTCTTGGGTATTGTGAATAATACTGCAATGAACAAAGGAGTGCATATATCTCTTCAAAAATCTATTTTCATTTCCTTCAGTTATATACTCAGAAATGAGGTTGCTAGATCATATGGTATTTCTATTTTTAATTTTTTGAGGAACCTCCATACTGTTCTCCATAGTGGTCAGATCAGATTAAAATCACACCCACACTGCACAAGGATTCCCTTTTCTCCACATCTTGCCCAACACTAGTTATCTCTTCTTCTTGATGGTAACCATTCTTACAAGCGTGGGGTGATACCTCATTGTGGTTTTGATTTGCATTTCCCTCATGGTTAGTGATGGTAAGCATCTTCTCATGTATCTGGTGGCCATTTGTATGTCTTCTTTGCAAAAATATCTATTCAATTACTCTGTCCATTTCTTAATCGAATTTTTGTTGTTGTCATTGAGTTGTATGAGTTCTTTATAAATTTTGGATATTAACCCTTTATCCAATACATGGTTTGCAAATATTTTCTCCCATTCCATAGGTTGACTTTTCATATTATTGATTATTTCTGTTGCAGTGCATAAGCTTTTAAGTTTGATGTAGTCCCACTTGTTAATTTTTTCTTTTGTTTGTGCTTTTGGTGTCATATCCAAAAGATCATTGCCAAGACCAATGTCAAGGAGCTTCTTCCCTATGTTGTCTTCTATGAGTTTTATGGTATCAAGTCTTACGTGTAACTCTTTGATCCATCTCTAGTTAATTTTTGTGAGTTGTATAAGATAGAGGTCCAATTTCATTGCGTTGCATGTGTTTATCCAGTTATCCCAACACCTTTTATTGAAGAGTCTATACTATCTTTATTGAATGTTCTTGGCTCCCTTATCAAATATTAGTTGACTGTTTATGTGTGGGTTTAATTCTGAGCTCTCTATTCCTTTACATTGGTCTATGTGTCAATTTTTATGCCAGTACCAAACTATTTTGATTACTATAACATTGTAGTATAGTTTGATGTCAGAAGGTATGATTCTTCTGGTTTTGTTCTTCTTTCTCAAATTTCTTTGGTTATTCAGGGTCTTTTGTGGTTCCATAAAATTTTCGGATTGTTCTTTTATTTCTGTGAAAAGTGCTATTGGAATTTTGATAGGGATTGCGTTGAATCCATAGTTGGCTTTGAGTAGCACGGAAATTTGGATAATATTATCTCTTCCAATCCATGATCATGAGAATGTCCCTCCATTTGTTTGTGTCTTCTTTGATTTCTTTCAACAAAATCTTGAAGTTTTCAGTGTACCGATCTCTCACTTCCTTGGTTAAATTTATTCCTAGATATCTTATTATTTTTGATGCCATTGTGAACGGGAAAGTTTTCTTTATTTCTTTTTCAGATGTTTCATTGTTAGTTACAGAAATGCAACTGATTTCGGTGTATTAACTTTACTTTCTGCAACTTTACTAAATTCATTGATTAAATCCAACCGATTTTTGGTTGAGTCTTTGGGATTTTCAATATATAAGATTGTACTATCTGCAAATAGAGACTGTTTTACTTATTCCATTCTCATTTGGATACATTTTATTTCTTTGTCCTGCCTAATTGCTTTTGGTAGGACCTCCAGCACTATGTACAACTGGAGTGGCGAGACTGGGCATCCTTATCTTGTTCCTGATTTTACAGGAAAATCTCTCAATTTTTACTGTTGAGTATAATGTTAGTTGTGGGTCGGTCATATCTGGCCTTTATTATATTGAGGTGGGTTCCTTCTAGACCCAATCTATCGAGGTTTTTTTTTTTTTTATTATTGATGTTTTAATGGTTTCTAACATTGTGAAATTTTGGGTTGTACATTTTTGTTTGTCCATCACCATGTATATGACTCCCTTCACCCCTTGTGCCCACCCCTCACCCCCACTGCCCCTGGTAACCACAGTCCAGTTTTCTCTGTCCATGTGTTGGTTTATATTCCACATATGAGTGAGATCATACAGTGTTTGTCTTTCTCTTTCTGGCTTATTTCACTTAACATAATACGCTCCAGGCCCATCCATGTTGTTGCAAATGGGACGATTTTGTCTTTTTTTATGGCTGAGTAGTATTCCATTGTATATATATACCACATTTTCTTAATCCAATCATCAGTCGAGGGACACTTAGGTTGCTTCCACTTCTTGGCTATGGTGAATAATGCTGCAATCAACATAGGGGTGCATAAGCCTCTTTGGATTGTTGATTTCAGGTTCGTTGGATAGATTCCCAGTAGTGGGATGGCTGGATCATAGGGCATCTCTATTTTTAATTCTTTGAGGAATCTCCATACCATTTTCCATAGAGGCTGCACCAATTTGCATTCCCACCAGCTGTGTATGAGGGTTCCTGTTTCTCCACATCCTCTCCAACATTTGTTGTTTTTTTGTCTTGGTGATTATAGCCATTCTAACGGGCGTGAGGTGGTATCTTAGTGTTGTTTTGATTTGCATTTCCCTGATGATTAGTGATGTTGAACATCTTTTCATGTGCCTATTGGCCATCTGTATATCTTCCTTGGAGAAGTGTCTGTTCATTTCCTCTGCCCATTTTTTGATCGGGTTGTTTGTTTTTTTGTTGTTCAGTTGTGTGAGTTCTTTATATATTATGGAGATCAACCCCTTGTCAGATGTATGTTTTGCAAATATTCTCTCCCAGCTGGTGGGTTGTCTGTTCCTCTTGATTCTGGTTTCATTTGTTTTATAAAAGCTCTTTAATCTGATAAAGTCCCACTTGTTTATTTTTTCTTTAGTTTCCCTAGTCTGGGTAGACATGTCATCCGAAAAGATTCCTTTAAAACCAATGTCAAATAGTGTGTTGCCTATATTTTCTTCTATGAGTTTTATAGTTTCAGGTCTCACCTTCAGGTCTTTGATCCATTTTGAGTTAATTTTTATGAATGGCGATAGCACATGGTCCACTTTCATTCTTTTGCATGTGGCTGTCCAGTTTTCCTAACACCATTTATTGAAGAAACTTTCCTTTCTCCATTGCATGTTCTTAGCACCTTTGTTGAAAATTAGCTGTCCGTATATGTGTGGTTTTATTTCTGGGCTTTCAATTCTGTTCCATTGATCTGTGTGCCTGTTTTTGTACCAGTACCATGCTGTTTTGATTACTATTGCTTTGTAGTATGTTTTGAAGTCAGGGATTGTGATGCCTCCTGCTTTGTTCTTTTTCCTTAGGATTTCTTTAGCTATTCGGGGTCTTTTGTTGCCCCATATAAATTTTAGTATTCTTTTTTCTATTTCTGTGAAGAATGTCATTGGGATTCTGATTGGGATTGCATTGAATCTGTAGATTGCTTTAGGTAATATAGACATTTTAACTATGTTTACTCTTCCAATCCACGTGCGTGGGATATCTTTCCATTTCTTTATGTCATCATGGATTTCTTTCAATAATGTCTTGTAGTTCTCATTGTATAGGTCCTTCACCTCCTTGGTAAGATTTATTCCTAGGCATTTTATTCTTTTTGATGCAATTGTAAATGGTATTATCTTTTTGAGCTCTCTTTCTGTAAGTTCATTATTAGCATACAGAAATGCAACTGATTTTTGTAGATTGATTTTGTACCCTGCAACTTTGCTGTAGTTGTTGATTGTTTCTAATAGTTTTCCAACAGATTCTTTAGGGTTTTCTATATATACAATCATGTCATCTGCAAATAGTGAGAGTTTCACTTCTTTGTTACCTATTTGGATTCCTTTTATTCCTTTTTCTTGCCTAATTGTTCTGGCCAAAACCTCCAGTACTATGTTGAACAGGAGTGGTGAGAGTGGGCAGCCCTGCCTCGTTCCTGTTCTCAGAGGAATGGCTTTCAGTCTTTCCCTGTTGAGTATGATGTTGGCTGTGGGTTTGTCATATATGGCCTTTATTATGTTGAGGTACTTTCCTTCTATTCTCATTTTATTGAGAGTTTTTATCATAAATGGATGTTGTATCTTGTCAAATGCCTTCTCTGCGTCTATTGAGATGATCATGTGGTTTTTATTCTTTGTTTTGTTGTTGTGATGTATCACGTTGATTGATTTACGGATGTTGAACCATCCTTGCGTCCCTGGTATAAATCCCACTTGATCATGCTGTATGATCTTTTTAATGTATTGTTGTATTCGGTTTGCCAATATTTTGTTGAGGATTTTTGCATCAATGTTCATCAGCAATATTGGCCTGTAATTTTCTTTCTTTGTATTGTCTTTGTCTGGTTTTGGTATCAGGGTGATGTTGGCCTCGTAGAATGATTTCGGAAGTGTTCCATCTTCCTCTATTTTTTGGAATAGTTTGAGAAGGATGGGTATTAAATCTTCTTTGAATGTTTGGTAAAATTCACTGGAGAAGCCATCTGGTCCTGGACTTTTATTTTTTGGGAGGTTTTTGATTACTATTTCAATCTCTCTACTTGTTATTGGTCTATTCAGATTCTCCATTTCTTCTTGGTTCAATTTTGGGAGGTTGTATAAGTCTAAGAATTTATCCATTTCTTCTAGATTGTCCAATTTGTTGGCATATAATTTCTCATAGTATTCTCTTATAATCCTCTGTATTTCCGTGGTATCCATTGTAATTTCTCCTCTTTCATTTCTAATTTTATTTACTTGGGCCTTTTCTCTTTTTTTCTTAGTAAGCCTGGCTAAGGGTTTGTCGATTTTGTTTATCTTATCGAAGAACCAACTCTTTGTTTCATTAATCCTTTCTACTGTTTTTTTGGTCTCAATTTCATTTATTTCTGCTCTGATTTTTATTATTTCTCTCCTTCTGCTGGCTTTGGGCTTTGTTTGTTCTCCTTTTTCTAGTTCTGTTAGGTGTAATTTAAGGTTGCCTATTTGGGCTTTTTCTTGTTTGTTAAGGTGAGCTTGTATCGCTCTGAGTTTCCCTCTCAGGACCGCTTTTGCTGCATCCCATATGGTTTGATATGGCATATTATCATTTTCTTTTGTTTCCAGATAGTTTTTGATTTCTCCTTTAATTTCATCAATGATTCATTGGTTGTTCAGTAGCATGTTGTTTAATCTCCACATTTTTGTCACTTTCCCAGTTTGTTTTTCATGGTTCATTTCCACTTTCATAGCCTTATGGTCTGAAAAGATGCTTGTTATGATTTCAATCTTCTTAAATTTATTGAGGCTTGCTTTGTTTCCCAACATATGGTCTATCCTAGAGAATGTTCCATGCACACTTGAGAAGAATGGGTAGTCAGCTGTTTTTGGATGGAGTGCTCTGTATATGTCTACTAGGTCCATCTCGTCCAGTTTTTCATTCAAGTCTACTATTTCCTTATTGATTTTTTGTCTGGATGATCTATCCATTGTTGTAAGTGGGGTGTTAAGATCCCCTACTATTATTGTGTTGTTGTTGATGTCTCCTTTTAGGTTTGTTAATAGTTGCTTTATGTATATTGGTGCTCCTATGTTGGGTGCATATATATTTATAAGTGATATGTCTTCTTGATGGAATGTCCCTTTTATCATTATATATTTCCCTTCTTTGTCTTTCTTAACCTGTTTTATCTTGAAGTCTACTTTGTCTGATATGAGTATGGCAACACCTGCTTTCTTTTGTTTGCCATTAGCTTGGAGTATTGTCTTCCATCCTTTCACTCTGAGCCTGTGCTTGTCTTTAGTGCTAATATGTGTTTCCTGAAGGCAGCATATTGTTGGGTCTTGCTTTTTAATCCATCCTGCCACTCTGTATCTTTTGATTGGAGAGTTCAATCCATTTACATTTAGGGTAATTATTGAAATATGAGGGCTGAATGTTGCTGTTTTGTCACTTATTTTCTGGTTCTTTTGCATTTCCTTTGTTGCTTGTCCCATTTGTTTTGGACTGCCAATTCAGTTTGGTTGTTCTGTCTTATGACTCTTCTAGTTTTTTCTTTGTTTATCATATGTGGTTTTGTTTTGATTATTTGTTTAGTGGTTACCTTGAAGTTTGGGCAAAAAATCTTGTGTATGAGATAGTCCATTATCTGATGGCCTCCTATTTCCTTATACTAAGTCAATTCAATCACTTTCCTCTTCCCCTTCTAAGTTGTTCTTGTTATACCTTATTCTATCTTGTGTTGTGGCTGTGTGTTGAGGTTAAATTTATTTTTGGTGAGTTTCTTCCTTTGATCTTTGAGTTTAATATTTAAGTGATTGCTAACCTATTCCAGTAAAGATCTACTATTTTTCTGAGTTTGTCTACCTACTTTTCTCCTTGCTCCAAGCTTTGTGTTCCCTTTCTCTTCTTTTTTTCAGGCCTGAGGGCTTTCTTGAGTATTTCTTGTAGTGGGGGTCTCGTGGCCATGAACTCCCTTAGCTTTGTTTTTCTGGGAGAGTTACTATTTCTCCATCATATTTGAAGGATATTTTTGCTGGATAGAGTATTCTTGGCTGAAAGTTTTTGTCTTTCAGTATTTTAAGTATATCATTCCAGTCTCTTCTAGCCTGTAAAGTTTCTGTTGAGAAATCCGCTGAGAGCCTGATGGGAGTTCCTTTGCACGTTATTTGTTGTTTTTGTCTAGCTGCCCTTAATATTGTTTCTTTGTCATTGACCCTGGATAGCCTTACCACTAGGTGTCGTGGTGAAGGCCTTTGTCTGTTAATATATGTAGGTGTCCTATTGGCTTCACTTACTGGTATTTCCTGCTCCTTCCCCAGATTTGGGAAATTCTCAGCTATTATTTCCTTGAATAGGCTCTCTGTTCCTCTTTCCCTCTCTTCTCCCTCAGGAATACCTATAATTCTTATGTTACATTTTCTAATAGAGTCAGATATTTCTCGGAGTCTTTCTTCATTTCTTTTTAGTCTTAGTTCTCTCTCCTCTTCCATATGGAGTATATCTGTATTCCTATCCTCTAAGGTGCTAATTCTTTCCTCCATATTGTCAGCTCTGTTCTTTAAAGATTCCAGATTCTCCTTTATCTCCTCCATTGTGTTCTTCATCTCCATCAGCACTGATTGGTTTTTCTTTATGATTTAAATCTCTTTTGTGAAGAAACTCCTAATCTCATTGAATTGTTTGTCTGTGTTGTCTCGTAATTCGTTCAGTGTTTTTATGATAGCTATTTTGAAATCTCTGTCATTTAGATTATGGATTTCTGTGTCTTTGGGGTTGATTTCTGGGTGCTTGTCATTTTGTTTCTGGTCTGGTGATTTCATATATTTTTGCATTGTGGTTCCTGTGTTGGTTTTGTTTTTCCTCATCCTGGAAATCTCTGGTTGCAATTTCCACCTGCCGCCACTGTCTGGTGGTAAAGGGCTGTGTAGTCTAAGCCCCCTGCGCCCTGCTCCGGTTTTTCTGCTGCAATCCGCAGTTTTTTTTTTTTTTTTCCCACTGCGATCCACGGGTCCAGTCGTTTGATCAGGTCTACCACAGATCGCTTAGTCTGGTCTGCTGCAGATCGCTAGGTCTGGTCTGGTCGGTTGAGCTGCAGGGTCCAGTTTGTGGGTAGGGGGTAGCTCTCTCTTTTGCCCTCTGGGTCCCTGACGTGGGAGGCTTCTTGTTTGCCCCTCTTTATCCGCTCTCTGGGGTGCTCAGATGTTGACGGTAGCCCTGTGGCTCTTCTGAGTCCTCTGTGCGGGAGTTTCCCACTGGCTCTCCCCGCTTCCTCCAGGGGCCCAGCACGTTCCGCTCTCAGATGTGCGGCAGTGTGGATCTTTCCGCTCTAGCTTTTCACTGTCTGGGATTCCGTTGTTGGTCTGTGACTGTTCCTTTTGTTGTATCTTGTCGGGGGAAGAGTTCATGGGAAAGCTCACTCCATCATGATGCTGATGTCACTGGTCCTATCGAGGGTTTTTATCACGAAAGAATGTTACATTTTGTCAAATGCTTTCTCTGCATCTATTGAGATGCTCATATGATTTTTATCTGTCATTCTATTAATGTGCTGTGTCACATTTATTGATTTGTGTATGTTGAACCATCCATCCTTGCATCCATGGATAAATCCCACTTGGTCATGTTGTATAACAATTCAATGAGTTCTTGAATTCAATTTGCTAATCTTTTGTTGAGGATTTCTGCATCAATGTTCATCAGGGATATTGACCTACAGTTTTCTTTTCTTGTAGTTTCCTTATCTTGCTTTGTTATCAGGATAATGCTGGCTTCATTCCCTCCTCTTCAACTTTTTGGAACATTTTGCGAAGGATTGACATTAATTCTTTTTTTTTTCTTTGATGAGGAAGATTGGCCCTGAGCTCATATCTGTGCCAATCTTCCTCTATTTTGTATGTGGGATGCCACCACAGCATGGCTTGATGAGCATGTGTACATCCGTGCCCGGGATCCAAACCCATGAACCCCGGGCTCCTGAAGTGGAGTGTGGGAACTTAACCACTATGTCAGGCTGGCCCTGACATGAATTCTTTTTTAAATGGTTGGTAAAATTTTCCAGTGACGCCATCTGGTCCTGGGGTGTTCTGTTTTGAGAGACTTTGGTTACTCATTAAGTCTCTTTACTCTTTCTTCGTCTATTCAGACTTTCTATTTGTTGCTGGTTCAGTCTTGGTAGGTCTTATGTCTCTAGAAATTGATCTGTTTCTTCTAGATTATATGATTTCTTGGTGCATATTTGTTCTTAATGTCTCTTATGATCCTATGTATTTCCGTGGTGTCAGTTATTATTTCTACTCTTTCACTTCTGATTTTATTTGAGTCTTTTCCCTTTTTTTTCCTCAGTTATTCCTACTAAAGCTGTTCTATTTTAATTTTTTTGAAAAACCAGATATTAGTTTTACTCATCTTTTCTATGTTTGTTTGTGGTCTCTAGTTCATTTATTTCTACTCTAATTTTTATTTCCTTTCTTCTGCTAACTTTGGGCTTAATTTGTTCTTCTTTTTCTAGTTCCTTGAGGTGTCAACTTAGGTTGTGTATCTGCAATCTTTCTAATTTCTTAACGTATGCATTTATCACTGTCATCTTCTCTCTCAGAACTGCTTTTGCAGTGTCCCATTGGTTTTTGATATCTTGTGTTTCCATTTTCATTTATTTCGAGATATTCTTTGATTTCTATTTTGATTTCTTCTTTGACCCATTGGTTGTTCCGGGGTATGTTGTTTAGTTTCCATGTATTTGTGGATTTTTGAGCTTTCCTCTTATGTTTATTTCTAGTTTCATACCACTGTGGTTAGAAAAAGACATTTGGTATAATTTTAATCTTCTTAAATTTGTTGACAATTTTGTTACCTCACATAATCTATCCTGGAGAATGTTCCATGTGCACTTGAGAAGAGTGTGTATTCTGCTACTGTTGGATAGAATGTTCTATAAATATTTGTTAGGTCCATTTGGTCTAATGTATGGTTCAAGTCCAATATTTCCATGTTGATTTTCTGCTGGCTGACCTACCTATTGCTGAAAGTGGGGTAATGAAGTTCTCTAGTACTATTGCATTGTTGTGTATTTCTCCCTTCAGATCTGTTAGTACTTGCTTAATATATTTAGGTGCTCTGATGTTGGGTGTGTATATTTATTTACAAGTGTTATATCTTCTTGATGAATTAATCTTTCAATCATCATATAATGACCTTCTTTGTCTCTTATTACCATTTTTGTATTCAAGTCTATTTTGTCTGATATAAGTGTAGCTACTCTTGCTTTCTTTTGGATTCTCCTTGAGTGGAATAACTTTTTCCATCCCTTCACTCTGAGTCTACATGTGTGTCCTTAAATCTGAAGTGGGTCTCTTGTAGACAGCATACAGTTGGGTTGTGTTTTTTTATCCATCCAGTTGCTCTGTGCCTTAAGTGTGGAGGATTCAAGCCACTTACATTTAGATGGTTATTGATACGTAAGGACTTGCTACTGCCAGCTTGTTACTGCTTTTGGCCGTCTTGTACCTTAATGCTTTTTCCCTCTGCGTCCGCCTACCCTTACCTTGTACATTGGTGATTTTCCCAACTTGTCTACTCTGCTTCCCCTTTTCTGTCTTTTGTGGCTTTGCTCCAGGTTTTGGCTTTGTGGTTGCCATGGGGCTTACATAAAACATCTTACAGATAAAACAGTCCATTTTAGGCTGACAGCAACTTGTCTTTGCGTATAAAGTCCCAACTCTTTTATATTGTTGATGTTATAACTTACCTCTTTTTATGGTGTGTATTTGTGAACAATTTGTCGTAGCTGTGGTTATTTTTACTACTCTTTTCCTTTTACCTTTATACTGTAGTTGAGTGGCTAACACACTCTCCTGATATGAAGTTACATTTTTCTAATTCTGACTATTTTTCACCTTTACCAGAGTGCTGTGTACTTACATATGTTTTTATGTCCCTGATTGATGTTTTTCATTTCAGCTTGAAGAGCTCCTTACAGCTTTTCTTACAAGGCTGGTCTAGCAGTGGTGAACTCCTTCAGCTTTGGTTTGTCTGGAAAAGCCTTTATTTCTCCTTCACATCTGAAAGACAACTTGGCAGAATAAAGTTTTCTTGGCTGCCAGTTTTATCTTTCAACACTTTGAATTTATCTTTCCACTCTTTTCTGGCTAACAGAGTTTGTGCTAAGAAATCTGCTGACCGCCTCATGGAGTTATCTGTGTAAGTTGCGCTCTTTTCTCGCCCAGCTGCCTTTCAGATTCTTTCTTTGTCATTCACTCTTGATGTTTCATTTTAGTGTGTCTTGGAGAAGGTCTCTTTCATTGAGGTAATAGGGGGATCTATTAACTTCGTGGACTTGTACATCCAAGTCTTTCCTCAGGTTTGGGAAGTTCTCAGCTATTATTCCCTTAAATAATCCCTCTGACCCCTTCTTCCGCTCTTCTTCTTCTGGAATTCTGACTGTTCAGATATTTGTCTTTTTGATGGAATCCCATAGCTCATGTAGGCTCTCTTTGCTCTCTTTAAATCTTTGTTCCTCCTTTTCTCCTAACCATGTTATTTCAGAATTCCTATCCTCCAAGTCATTTATTCTTTCTCCAATCTGGTCTACTCTGCTAGAGACGCTCTCTGTTGTATTCTTCATGTCATTCATTGAACTCTTCAGCTACAAAATTTCTGTTTGGTTCTTTGTGTAATTTCAGTTTCTTTGGTAAAGAACTCATCTGTTCATACATTTTATTCCTGATTTCATTGAATTTTCTTTCTGAGTTTTCTTGTAAGTAGCTGAGTTTCTCCATTAAGGCTATTTTGAATTATTTATCAGGTAGAACACAATATTCGAAACTTTGAGCTCAGTTTCCTTTGATTCATTCATTGATTAAAAAGGAGGATGAAAAGTAGGAATGCCATATGTTGCCATGTGCTGATGTCACATGATTCGACATTCTAGAGTAAACATTTAATGCATTTATCATGTCATGCACCCCACCCCCCGTCTGTATCCTAACCTTCTTTTCCTGGCATATTCCCCAATCCATCATCTAGTCATGACACAGTGTGCATTGTATATATTGTCGTATTTAACTTGCTAAGTTGTCATTTAGGATTTTTGCCTCTTGGTTCATGGGAGACAGCAGCCTGTTATTTTATTTCTTGTAATATCATTGACAGGTTTTGTTTCACAATTATACGGTTACATACATCTAGTAAGGAAGTGTTCTCTATTCTCTGAAAGAATTTTTGGAAGATGGTATTTTTTTTCTCTTAGATCTTAATGGATTTTGAGACTAAATGTTGTAAAGAGGTTGATTTCCACAAATTGACCTATAGTTGCAGTTCTAACCCAATCAAAGCTTCAGATCCTCTGATGTTGCTGTTTTAGAGGTTTACAACTAGATGCCAACTGTTTGTGAAAGTAAAAGTAGCCAAAAAATAGCCAAGGCAGTCTGAAGATGTTAAACAAATTTGTAGGATTGGGCCTACTTTATATCTGGGCAGATTACAGACTTGCAGTAATTAGGACAGACTGTACTTGGTGCAAAGGGAGATGAGTGAACACACGGTACTGGACAGACAGGCTGGATTCAGGCCTGGGCTGATGCAGTGGTCAGTGGCTGCATTGTCACCATGGTTCCCACAGTGCACCAAGGAAAGTTTGCCTTTTTAGGGGGTAGCTCTGGGTCATTTGGATGTTTGAATGGGGAAAAATAAACTGGGTCTCTCCTGCTAATCATACTAAAAAAAATCAGCTCCAGGTGGATTCTAGACTTAAATGTGAAAACCAAGAAATTAGAGCTTTAGAGCCAAGAACATTTTAATTTTCATGCAATAGTTAGAGATTTTTTAAAAACAGGATCTAAAACGCAATACAAATAAAGGAAAAGTTGGATATATTGGATTTTAAAATTAAAAACTTCTGTTCATCAAATGACACCATTATGAAAATGAATTTACAAACAATAAGACGGAGAAAGTTCTTCAATATACATTTATCCATCAAATGACTACGACATGCCAAATGAAATAGACCAAAAAACCAAAAAGAGCAATATCTGGTATTGGTGAGGATGTAGGGCGGTTAGAATTTGCATGTACTTTTGGTGTGAGATTAAATTTGATGTGAACATTTGGAGAATTTGTTTGGCAATAGCCACTGATGCTGAAAGGAACGGTACTCCGTGACTAGAAGTTCCACTCCTAGGAATGAGGTAGAAAATGGAAATTGCCCTTTTGCAGGTCAAACACAGTTAAGTACCTGCAGACTTAAAAATCTGCAAATAACTCCTTTTTTATTTTTTTTGAGGAAGATCGGCCCTGAGCTAACATCTGCCAATCCTCCTCTTTTTGCTGAGTGAGACAAGCCCTGGGCTAACATCCATGCGCGTATTCGTCCATTTTACATGGGATGCCGCCACAGCATGGCTTGAGAAGTGGTGCGTTGGTGCGTGCCCGGGATCCAAACCGGAGGACCCCGGACAGCCGCAGCAGAGCGTGTGCACTTAACCGCTTGCTCCACTGGGCCAGCCCCTAAATAACTCTATCTTTGAAATATATTTACCCAACAGAATTACTTACATGTGTTCACTAAGAGATGTGAACAATTTTGCTCCTAGCAGCCTTTTGTATTAGCCAAAACAAGGACACCCCTGCATGTCATCTCAGTGTAGAATGTTTTCAGTGCACGTAACTGTCCGTATGAACCGCACCAACTTAGTGTGGATACAAACGAGCATCCCATATTACTGATCTCATTTACACAAAGTCACATATGGGCAAAACTAACCTATGGTTTTGACACCCAGATGCTACACATTTGCTGTAGAGTCTGGATGGGACAAAAAGGGTTTTGGGGACTCTGTGCTATTCTGAGTGTTGACCTGGGTTCTCCTCAAGGAGCTGTGTGCAGGTGGCAAAATCTATGGTACTGTGCACTGAGGACTGGCACACTTTTCTGCACCACTACTCCTCCTCCACACCATTTTGCCTCAGCAGTGATTGATGAGTGTGTAGTAACAAGACCTGATCTAAAGCCTTGTCCAAACAGCCTCCAGTGACAAGCCCTCCAGAATATTATACCCTCTAGAAGTATGTTTTGAAACTTTCTTATCCTGACTTCTAGGAACAAAGGTCAGGCAAAAGGAAGATGGGAAAGACCTTCAGTCACACTTTAGAGGCTGTGGTGAATCTCCTGAGATCGAAGGGCAGAAATGTCTGTCTTTGGTTCCTTCGTAGTGTTTATGGAAGAATTTGCTCCCCTTTCTCCTCCAGTCTCCCGTTCTGAGCTGGGCTTCCCTTCACTGCTTTGGTGAAGGGTATTAATTTACAGTAAGGTAGCTGACTTGTTGTACGTGCCCTGGAGGAGGGCAAATCATTGCTTAATTACATTGTTGGAGGCTCATCTTGGTATGTCATTTGGAGATGTGGATGTTGAATCACTGCTCTTCATTCTTCTAGGGACAAGCCATGTTTTCCCGAATGAAGAACCCCTATTACTAGTGCTATAAGGCATCAAACCAGGAAAGAGAACAGATCTCAATATCCTAAGGTTAAACACATTTCATGGTGAGCTATCTATGCAACCCATCCTCATCTCTATCCTGAGCTCAGTTCTACAGTTTCTAACACGTGATGAAACCAGGTTGATGGAGAGATGAGAAGCAAGGGGCTCATCTAAATTCTCTGTAGGTCTCTGGGTGACCTTGAGCCTCACAGGAACCACTGAGAGCTGGTGACCAAAAGGTGGTCTCCACTTCCCTGCTGACCAGTGAGTTCCTAGTAAGAGGGCTCCATCTTGCTCCTCTCCACCTCCTGCCCAGCCAAGCGTGGCTGTGTCCTCCTCACGTCAGGCTTGACCAGGGCTCTGGAAACTCCTCCAGAGGGAAGTGTGAGAGCCTACACCACTTGTTCACTTTCCCTCCCGCTGCCCACACAGGGATGGGGTCAGAGGGAACTCAACTATACGTGTGGGAAGGAGGGACTAAGAATGAATAAAGGAAAAGGATAACAAATGGGTAGATTTCCTTAATGCACTGCAGGAGCATTGAGAACTGGGGTGATGCTACAGCTTGGTTTGCTTGTTATGAACACTGTGGCCTCCTGCCCCTGTTTGTCACCACCTATGTAAAAAACCCTCGTCTTTTATGCTTGGAGCCAAGGAATGGTGTTAGAGACTGCTGGGGAAGCAGTAACCCTGGAGAATAGTTATTTTATTTATTATTGTGAAGAGGAAACACACTTGGAGAGGAAATCCTTTCCATGCCTATCCCTGCACCTGCCTCTCTGGCTGGTTCTTGAGCTCAGTGGGTCCTGAGCGCCTCCTGGTGTCCTGGGCCCCCTGGTGGTCCTGAGTGCCCCCTGGTGGTCCTGAGCACCCCCTTTTGCACCTGAGTGCCCCATGCAGCCCAGCCCCTCCTGTCTCCCTGCAGGGAGGTTTGTGTCTGGGCTCACGCTGACTTCCCCTCACTGTGTCTTTCACACAGCAATACATGGCTGTGTCCTCAACTCTCAGACTGTTCATTTACAGATGTAATGTATTCCTGGAGTTGTCTCTGGAGATGGTGAATCAGCCCTTCATGCACTCAGCATACTTTGTGCTACCCCTGCTGCAAGTAGTGGCTGAGCATCGGTTAAGCACCTTGCCGTTCCAGGACAAGGCATTGCTACCGAAGACGCCACAGTTTCTGAACACACCAGCGCAAGCACAGCCGACTGTCCCAGACTGACCAGGCTGCAGTAACCGCTCCTCACACTGCACACCTGCAAATTGAAAGACATCCTGGTCAGGAAACTCTCACACATCCACTGTTTTTCTCACTCATCCTCTCACATCGTCAAGGTCTCTTGTTTTCCATAAATTACCTCTTAAAATAGCGACAAGGAAAATCAAGATCAGTCCAAATTCCATGGTGGGTTGTCTGTATTCAGTCCTGATCACCGAATGGGAACGCCTGTGAATCCCAGGGCTGGTCTCCTCTCCCAGTGCTGCAGGGTCTGCGCTGGGCTGGTTTTCATCAGCAGAGGGAGGGCCCTATTTGCATATCCTCTGACTATATATGACGATCTGGGGCTGGACACCAACATAAAAGGCAGAGACCCAGAGTGTGATGTGTCCAAGGGCACATACCTGGTGTGAATTAGCCCCATGATCTGGGCCTGTATTCCTCAAACTGGACCCGACTGCCCCCTGTACATTCTCCAGGACAGAGTTCAGCAGGCCTAGTGATGTTTGGAGAACACTCTCCCTCTAATGAGAACATGTGTGAATTTTATGCATTCTACTATGTACCTAAGAATGTATCCTGAAGCGACTGACATGTATTTTCAGAAGTTCCCGATATTTCACATTGTTATCCATCTGCCTATAAATTTTTCCAAGCAATGATCTATATTTTTACATGTAATAACTTTAGTGATGAATACTTGACGTGTATTAAACTTCACAGTACCACAGTGTGCAGGCATTATCTAAATCTGTGGGTATTTTATGGACCTGCTGTCAAGGAGCACATTAGGAACAGCCCCACCCACTTCCCCTCTACCTGGCATCATACCCAGTGACCCACTTGAGGAACTTGTGGTGCAGCCCAGCTCATTTAGGATCTCACGTAAGAGACGAGCATGGAAGGAAAGAGCCACCTTCCTGGCTGGGACAATGGAGTGTATAATTAGGATGGGGCTGTGATTTTACAAGGGGGAAGGAAGAATATGTTTAACTCTTTGTTAAGAGTTAAGCCCACTTTGCTAAGCCCACTAGAGTATCTTTCGATCTGCTCAATTTTGACCTATGGACAAGTACAAATCTGAATACATCATTGAGTGAATGATAACTAAATATATTCGTGTGTGAACACATCAAAGGGAAAATGCAAGTGGATGTTGTCCGCCAATTTGTATATAATGATAATGACCATATGCCATGTACATAGGATCCAAAAACTAAAAACACCTCTTATATCACCTCTGTGTCACCTACCAACTGACCATCCATAAGAAGATCAAACCATTCACTATTTGAAAATAGACCCCTAATTTATTTTAAAGCAGATGTCAATTCAGCACAACTACATGATCTGTCTAATCTTGCCCTATAGTATCTCCACACCACGTCAACCCAAGTGGAACTATTCCACTGCATCTTCATCATGAGATGCTAAGAGAAGACTCCTGACCTCACCTCCATCTCCTTCATTCCCAGACCCTAGTGTGTCCCTCTCCTGAGCCTACAGATGCTGAGCTATGTGAGCAGCTTGGTGGAGTGAGGGGGGATTTTCTCCTCTTCGTGGGGTGGATGAACATAAGGGTCTGGAGACAAAGATGCACCTGGAAAAGGGCCCACAGACTGCAGACCCTGTAAGAGTGAATCCCGTGTAAATGTTGACATTGTTGCCTTCTCCTCTCAGTGTGCTCTGGCTCCCTGACCTTCAAGAAGACCAAAAGGACTGAAGTGTTGAGACAATGCTTTCCTGTCACTGGAACTTGGAGATACTGAGAAGCCTTGAGTGAGAGACATGGTGCTGATGGAGAGACTGAGGGCTTTCGACAACCACGAGGGCCATTTACACAGGATCTCTCTACATAGACATCAAGGGGAAACTTTAAAGAAAATGCAATAAAATAATTATTCAAATACGTTAAATTCAGAGTACTTGATATCAGTACAAAGCTCTTACGTAAGGTTAATTTGCTCATCTTTGAAAAGGAGATCAATGTACATCTAAATTAATAAGGTTATTGCCATGATTTTAGAAGTTAATATTAATCTAGTTTCCAGTCTTTGGGAACTTTGGTTATTACATATGAGAGTTTATTCCAAAAAGAGAGGACATGTCTGTGTTTGCACAGCTTTTAGGAAGCTGTAGGTACTGTCTGCATGTCAGGAAGAGGTTTATAGTGCATGGAGATAAAAACCTTGACAGGAGACCAGACCTTAACCCACCTCCTCTGTGAGGACATGAGCTCAGTAGTTCCTGAGCGCCCCATGGTGGTGCAGAGCGCCCCCCGTAGTCCTGTGCACCCCCTAGTGGACTTTTTTTAAAAAATTTTTTGTTTATTGTAGTAACATTGGTTTATAACATTGTATAAATTTCAGGTGTATATCATTATACTTATATTTCTGCATAGATTACATCATGTTCACCACCGAAATACCAATTATAACCCCTCACCACTGACATGTGCTGAATTATCCCTTTCACCCTCCTCCCTCCCCTCTTCTCCTCTGGTAACCACCCATCCAATCTCTGTCTCTACATGTTTGTTTGTTATTATCTACTACTTAATGAGGGAGCTCATACGGTATTTGAGCATCTCCCTCTGACTTATTTCACTTTGCACAATACCCTCAATGTCCATCCATGTTGTCATAAATGGCTGGATCATCCTTTCTTATGGCTTAGTAGTATTCCATTGTGTATACATACCACATCCTCTTTATCCGTTTGTAGCTTGATGGGCACTTAGGTTGCTTCCAAGTCTTGGCTATTGTGAATAACGCTGTAATGAACACCGGGGTGCATGTATCTTTACGCATTGGTGTTTTCAAGTTCTTTGGATAAATACCCAGCAGTAGAATAGCTGGATCATATGGTAGTTCTATCCTTAATTTTTTGAGGAATCTTCATACTGTTTTCCATAGTGGCTGCACCAGTTTGCACTCCCACTAGTAGTGTATGAGAGTTCCCTTCTCTCCACATCCTCTCCAACACATGTTGTTTCCTGTCTTGTTAATTATAGCCATTCTGACGGGCGAGAGGTGATATCTCATTGTAGTTTTGATTTTCATTTCCCTGATAGTTAATGATGTTGAACATCTTTTCATGTGCCTGTTGGCCATCTGTATATCTTCTTTGGAGAAATGTCTGTTCAGGTCTTTTGCCCATTTTTTAATTGGGTTGGTAATTTTTTTGTTGTTGAGATGCATCTGTTCTTTGTATATTTTGGTGATTACCCCTTATCTGTTGTATGGTTTGCAAATATCTTCTCCCAATTGTTAGGCTGTATTTTCATTTTGTTGCAGGTTTCCTTTGCTGTGCAGAAGCTTTTTAGTTTGATGTAGTCCCATTTGTTTATTTTTTTCTATTGTTTCTCTTGCCCAGTCAGACATGGTGCTTGAAAATATGTTGCTAAGACTGATGTCGAAGAGCGTACTGCCTATGTTTTCTTCTAGAATTTTCATATTCTCCAGTCTTACCTTCAAGTCTTTAATCCACTTTGAGTTAATTTTTGTGTATGGTGTAAGATAAGGGTTTACTTTCATTTTTTTTATTATTATTTTTTTTTTTTGTGAGGAGATCAGCCCTGAGCTAACATCCGCCAATCCTCCTCCTTTTTTGCTGAGGAAGACGGCCCTGGGCTAACATCGGTGCCTATCTTCCTCCACTTTATATGGGACGCCGCCACAGCATGGCTTACCAAGCAGTGCGTCGGCGCGCGCCCGGGATCCGAACCAGCGAATCCTGGGCCGCCGCAGCGGAGCGCGCGCACTTAACCGCTTGCGCCACCGGGCCGGCCCCTACTTTCATTTTTTGCATGTGGCTATCCAGTTTTCCCAACACTATTTGTTGAAGAGACTTTCTTTTCTCCATTGTATGTTCTTGGCTCCTTTGTCGAAGATTAGCTGCCCAGAGATGTGTGGGTTTATTTCTGGGCCTTCGATTCTATTCCATTGATCTGTGTGTCTGTTTTTTTTTTTTTTTCCAGTACCATGCTGTTTTGGTTACTATAGCGTTGTAGTATATTTTGAAATCAGCGAGTGTGATACCTCCAGCTTTGTTCTTTTTTCTCAGGATTCCTTTAGCTATTCGGGGACTTTTGCAGTTCCGTATAAATATTAGGATTCTTGGTGCTATTTCTGTGAAAAATGTTGTTGGAACTTTGATAGGGATTGCATTGAATCTATAGATTACTTTAGGAAGTATGGACATCTTAACTATGTTAATTGTTCAAATCCAAGAACACGGAATATCTTTCCATTTCTTTGTGGCTTATTCAATTTCTTTCAGCAATGTTTTATAGTGTTCGGTGTACAGATCTTTCACCTCTTTGGTTAAGTTTATTCCTAGGTATTTTATTCTTTTTGTTGCAATTGTAAATGGGATTGTATTCCTAATTTCTCTTTCTGCTACTTCGTTGTTAGTGTATAGAAAAGCAACTGATTTTTGAATGTTGATTTTGTATCCTGCAACTTTACCGTATTCATTTATTACTTCTAAAAGGTTTTTGGTGGATTCATTAGGGTTTTCTATATATAAAATCATGTCATCTGCAAATAGTGAGAGTTTCACTTCTTCCTTTCCAATTTGGATCCCTTTTATTTCTTTTTCTTGCCTGATTGCTCTAGCCAGGACTTCCAGTACTATATTAAATAGGAGTAGTGAGAGTGGGCATCCTTGTCTGGTTCCTGTTCTTAGAGGGGTAGCTTTCAGTTTTTCGCCATTGAGGATGATATTAGCTGTGGGTTTGTCATATATGGCCTTTATCATGTTGAGGTACTTTTCTTCTATACCCATTTTATTCAGAGTTTTTATCATAAATGGATGGTTTATCTTGTCAAATGCTTTCTCTGCATCTATTGAGATGATCATGTGATTTTTATTCTTCATTTTATTAATGTGGTGTATGACGTTGATTGATTTGCGAATGTTGAACCATCCCTGCATCCCTGGAATAAATCCCACTTGATCATGGTGTATAATCTTTTTAATGTATTGTTGTATGCGATTTGCTAGTATTTTGTTGAGGATTTTTACGTCGATGTTCATCAGTGATATTGGCCTGTAATTTTCTTTTTTGTTGTTGTCCTTGTCTGGTTTTGGTATCAGGGTAATGTCGGCTTCGTAGAATGAGTTAGGGAGCTTCCCCCGCTCCTCAATTTTTTGGAAGAGTTTGAGAAGGATAGGTATTAAGACTTCTTTGAATGTTTGGTAGAATTCACCAGGGAAGCCATCTGGTCCTAGACTTTCATTTTTGGGGAGGTTTTTTATTACTGTTTCGATCTCCTTACTGGTGATTGGTCTATTCAAATTATCTATTTCTTCTTGATCCAGTTTTGAAGGTTTTATGATTCTAAGAATTTATCCATTTCTTCCTGATTGTTGAATTTGTTGGCATATAGCTTTTCATAGTATTCTCTTATAATCTTTTGTATTTCTGAGGTGTCTGATGTAATTTCTCCTCTTTCATTTCCGATTTTACCTATTTGAACCTTCTCCCTTTTTTCTTATTGAGTCTAGCTAAAGGTTTGTCAATTTTGTTTATCTTTTCAAAGAACCAGCTCTTGGTTTTATTAATTTTTTCTATTGTTTTTTTAGTTTCTATTTCATTTATTTCTGCTCTGATTTTTATTATTTCTCTTCTTCTACTGATTTGGGGCTTTGTTTGTTCTTCTTTTTCCAGTTCCTTTTGGTGCATTGTTAGATTATTTGTTTTAGATTTTACTTGTTTGTTGAGATAGGCCTGTATTGCTATAAACTTACCTCTTAGAACCGCTTTTGCTGTATGCCATAAATTCTGGTATGTCGTATTTTCATTTTCATTTGTCTCCAAGTATTTTTTATTTCTCCTGTGATTTCTTCATTGACCCAGTCGTTGTTCAGTAGCATTTTGCTTAATCTCCACGTATTTGTGGCTTTTCTGATTTTCTTCCTATAGTTGATTTCTAGTTTCACACCATTGTGGTCAGAAAAGATGCTTGGTATTATTTCAATCTTCTTAAATTTATGGAGACTTGTTTTATGGCCTAATATGTGATCAATCCTGGAGAATGTTCCATGTGCATTTGAAAAGAACGTGTATTCTTCAGTTTTTGAATGGAGTGCTCTCTATATATCTACTAGGTGCATCTGTTCTAGTGTGTCATTTAAGGCCAAGGTTTCCTTATTGATCTTTTGTTTGGATGATCTATCTGTTGGTGTAACTGGAGTGTTAAAGTCCCCTACTATTATTGTGTTGCTGTATACTTCTCTTTTTATGTCCCTTAATAATTGCTTCATATATTTAGGTGCTCCTACATTGGGTGCGTAGATATTTACAAGTGTTATATCCTCTTGTTGGACTGTTCCCTTCATTTTTATGTAATGCCCTTCTTTGTCTCTTTTTACAGTTTTTGTTTTAAAGTTATTTTGTCTAATATGAGTATTGCTACCCAAGCTTCCTTTTCATTGCCATTTGTGGAGTATTTTTTTCCATCCCTTCACTTTCAGTTTGTGAGTGTCTTTAGGTCTGAAGTGTGTCTCTTGTATGCAATATATATATGGGTCTTGTTGTTTTATCCAATCAGCCACCCTATGCCTTTTAATTGGAGCATTTAGTCCATTGACGTTTAAAGTAGCTATTGATAAGTATGTACTTACTGCCATTAACTTTTTTTTTCTTAGTGTTTTAGTAGTCCTCCTCTGTTCCTTTCTCCTTCTATACAGAAATGATGGTCTCTTTAGTTTGAACTCTGTCTGAAAGCTCTACTCTTTAACTTCCCTCCTCCCTCATGTTATGTTTTTGATATCATATATAGCCTCTTTTTTGTGCATTTGTATGCATTAACCTCTTATCATGGAACTAGATAATTTTTCCTATTTGTGGTCTTCTCTTTTACCCTTAAATCAGTCCCTTTAATATTTCTTGTAGCGCTGGTTTCTTGGTGACAAACTCCTTTAATTTTTGCTTGTCTGAGAAACTTTTGATCTCTCCTTCCATTCTGAATGATAACCTTGCCGGGTAGAGTATTCTTGGCTGTAAGTTTTTTCCATTTAGCACTTTAAATATATCGTGCAACTCTCTTCTAGCCTGTAAGGTTTCTGCTGAGAAGTCAGCTGATAGCCTTATGGGGTTTCCTTTGTATGTAAATTGTCTTTCTCTTGCGGCATTTAGGATTCTCTATTTATCTTTAATTCTGGACATTTTGATTATGATGTGACTTGGTGTGGGCCTCTCTGTGTTTATCTTGTTTGGGGCTCTCTGTGCTTCTTGTACCTGGATGTCTGTTTCCATCCTTAGGTTAGGGAAGATTTCATCTATTATTTCTTGAAATAGATTCTCTACCCCTTTGTCTCGCTCTTCTCCTTCCGGGACACCTATAACAAGGTTGTTAGTGTGCTTTATGTTGTCCCAGAGGTCCCTTAGACTGTCCTCACTCTTTTTAATTATTTTTTCTTTTACCTGTTCAGCTTGGGTAATTTCTTCTAGTCTTTTGTCCAGCTCGCAGATCCGTTCTTCTGTATTCTCTACTCTGCTTTTGAGTCCCTCTAGTGAATTTTTCATTTACCATCTTGTATTCTTAATTTCTGATTGATTCTTTTTTATATCTTCCATTTCTTTGTTGACGTTCTCACTGAGTTCATCTATTCTCCCCAGATCAGTGAGCATCCTTAACACTCTTTGTTTGAACTCTCGGTCGGGTAGGTTGCTCATTTCTGTTCACTTAGTTCCTTTTCTGGGGTTTTGTCTTGTTCCCTTACTTGGAATGTATTCCTTTGCCTCCTCATTTTGCCTCTTTCCTTGTGCTTGTGTCTATGTATTAGGTAGGTCAGCTACGTCTCCTGCTCTTGGATAAGTGACGTTTTATAAGTGATGCCTTAGGAGGCCGGCAGTGTGCTTCCCTCAGTTCTCAATGTTGCAGGGGTGACCCCTATGTGGGCTACGTGTGTCCTTCTTTTGTGGTGTGTTTGCTCTCCCTGTAGGCATCCAGGGAGGCTGAGTTATGCTCCTGGCCAGCTGTTGTAATGCTCAGCTGCTTGTAGTTGTTGTGGGCCCTTCAGTCTCTTTATCGTGTGGGGGGAGCCCCAGCACAGTTGGCTGCAGGTTCTGATACCACATTCTTGTATCAGTATTTCTTTTAAGTGAGTGGGCCCTCAGCGAGGCAGGTTGTTAGGCTCAGGGGCTTACAGTTGCAATAAGCCTCCATCTTTTATGTCTCTTGTCAGTTCTCTGAGGATTGCAGCTGGGTGGGGCTGGCCTCAGGCATGGGAACACCCAATTGTTTCAGGCTTTGGGAGGTGGGGCAAACCCCCATGTGGGTCTTTGAGAAGCACAAGCCTTCTGCAGGTGACAAGCCCCGCCATCCCACAGGTCCACCCACACAGTCCACACAGTCCTGCCCTGTGTGCAGGCCCTGACCTCCTGAAGTGTACCCAGTCTCCCCACGGAGGCAGCCCCACACACTCCACCATTGCCCCACACTCTCCACTTGTGCATGCCCTGCCCCACTGAAGTGGGCTCAGTTGCCAGGCTGCAGAGAATCCAGTCACCAATCTATGCAGGCCCACAAGTTGCCCGAGGGCTTGTTGTTGGGTGGGGCCAGTCTCTAGAGTGGGCTGCCTGCCCTGGCTGAGCTGGATTAATTCGGTGCTCTAGTGGCTGGGGCAGACCCTGGGCTAGCAGGCCCCAGGGAGAAGTCCAATGGCGTCTGTGTCAGGACACCCACACCAGTCCACAACAATGGCCGCTGCCAAAGTCCCAGTCCCTGGAGAAGTCTAACGTCTCACAGCAATGCACTCAGGGCCTATCAGGTGAGTCTCTTTTCACCAATGCACTGTGCACCTTTCTCTCTGGTGTTTTTAGGTTGCTTTCTGAAATGGGTGAGTTTGCGCGTGGGCCCTTTAAGAGCTGGTTTTAGTTTCTTTGTGATCCAGCTTTTCTAGGAGTACTCCCCAAAGTTTGAGCAGCAGGAAAAGTCAGATATTATACCACTTGTCTCGATTGTGCTGGGTCCACAAAATACCCTCAGTGGGAGCGCTCCCCAGCTCAGGGCCCCGCTCCTCGAGGGAGGGCTGCACACGTGTGGGCTGCTCCCAGCGGCAGTGAGGCATTGTGGCTTGTGAAGGTGGCATTTTTTCTCTCCAGAGGGGAGTTTCTGCTCTTCCACCCCAATTAGGATTGTCGTTTGTTGAAGAAGTTCCTCTTATCCAGTTTTCAGTTCTGTCTCAGGGGATATTTTTCCACGAGTACTTGTAAATTGACTGTGTGTGCAGGAGGAGGTGAGTTCAGAGTCTGCTTACGCCACCTTCTTTCTCCCCCAACGCCCCTGGTGGTCTTGAGAGGCCCTTGGTCATCTGAGCACCTACTGCTCGACCTGAGTGCACCTTGTGTTTCCAAAATCCCCTGGAGAGAAATAGAAACTGTTTTTTGCCCCTCCGCTTTATCCAGCATACAATGGTGGACACTTCCAGCATAAGCACTATATGCCCTCGGTTCAAAGGATGTCTCATCTCAGTTATTTCCCATCGACTGACCCACTCACTCCGCTCCTTGCTGCAAATCCCCAGCTGTCTTTGCTGCATTCAGAGGAGAGACCTGTTTCTCTCTCCTACTGCAAACCCCCTACTGCAAGTGTCTTGAATATTGTCTTCCTCACCATCTTAGCAAGCATCAGAAGGACATATTCTTTGTAGACAGAGACAGAAAATGAGAGAAAGTGTTGGATTCTCAAAACTCCACTGACAGATCACAGGCTGATGAAGGGCTCAGCTTCCACCCCATGCCGCCTTTCAAGGAGGAGGAAGGGCAGCTCCAAGGTTAGAACATCGGGCGCAGGGGCTGAAGACTGAGCCACAGAAGATGCTCCTCAGACCTTGAAACCTCAGGGAGATTGCCTGCATGGATTTCAGAGCTGATTCACGCAGGTGATTCCTTCTAACTCCCATTTTATCTCTTTGGAATGGAAGTGTCCATAACTGTTATCATGTGCCTGCCCTGCAGTTGTGTTTTAGAAGAAGATAACTTGTTTTCTGGTATTGCAGGTGGGCAGATGGAGGATTTACGCCAGGATGGATTATAGTCAAAATCTTTCCCATATCTGATGTAGATAATTAAATTTAGGACTTTTGAGATGATGGTTCTTGGATAGATTTTGCACTTGATTTAATGTTTTAAGGATTGACATTTGGGGACATATCCAAAGTGTTAAATATAATGGACCTGTGGGTTGGATGTAATTCTTTGGGGGCTGAGGGTGGACTGTGGCAGTGTGAGTTATTCTTTGAATCTGTGGATAGACTTTTTTATGGCAAAAGCATCTTCGCCGAACTTGATTAATTTAGAGACCCTCAGATCCCAATACTTTCCTGAATTATTTGGAAATGTAGTCACAATTGTTTATGTTAGAGGCAGGCAGAGGGATATAAGACTACAGAATAAGAAGTAAACAGTGCGACCACTGATGTAAGGTAATTTACTCCAGGCTGTGAAGATGGAGGAAGGGGCCATGAGCCAGGGGATACAAGGAACGCAGCTCTAGAAGCTGGGAGAGGCAAAAAATCCCAGACCCTCCCTGTTTGAATCCTTTTGGAGTTTTATAGCAAAATAGCACAGCCCAGGTAGTTTATAAACAACAAACATTCATTTGTCACAGTTCTGGAGGCTGGGACGTCCAAGATCAAATTGTCAGCGTGTTCAGCTTCTGGGGAGGGTCCTCTTCCCAGTTGGTAGTTGGCAACTTCTTGCCGTGTCCTGGCATGGTGGAAGGGACAAATGAGCTCTCTGGGGTGTCATTAGAAAGGCACCAATCCCACTCATGAGTCCTCCACTCTCATGAACTAAGCACCTCACAGTGACCCCATCAACTAAAATCATCATATTTGGAGGTTAGGATACAACAGATGAATTTTGGGGCGACACACATACCCAGACAATAGCACTCCCCTACAGTCTCTGGAGGAAGTATAGCCCTGCCCCTTCCTTGATTTCAGACCAGGGAAACTGATTTCAGGCTCTGACTCCAGACTGTGAGAGAAGAAATGTGTGTTGATTTATTTAAGCCTCAATTTTGTGGTAATTTGACACAGTGATCATAGGAGAGTCACACAGGCTGGGATGTGAGTCACGTTACCAAGGGTCCTCACATGCTGCTCCCTGCTGTGTGGTGACCATCAGCACTGCCCAGGGACTGGAACACTCTCAGGGTTGTGGTCTGTGTGGATGCGCCTTTCCAGGAAATCACCACTGAAGGAGAGGCCTGAAAGAATGAGGTGCTGATGTAGACTGTGCTTCAACCTGGCACAGCTGTCCACCCATGACTTTGTCACCATGTGATCATGATTGTCCTACCAGAATGTCATGTGAGTGATGCTGGGCCAGAGACTAGAAACAGAACCCATCCTGGACTTTTATATCCTTGCTTTCCCCAAGCATAATTCCAGGTTTCAAAAATACTGTGAAAGATAAATTTTAGGGAGAGATCTACAGTCCAAGAATCTCAAATCCGACAGCAACCAAATGTTCCCAGATGACCCCACAACAGACACTTCCAAAGAACAAAGAAACTCTTCATCCCCACTGAAAAACATGAATAAATGACAAGGGTCTTTTGGCAAAATATCCTCCCTGGATTTGGTCAAAGAGCACTTGGGATCTTAAAATCTTTGTGGAAAAGACTAGTGTCCCCAGGGAACATCATCCTTTGTCTCAGATTCCTGGCTCTTTGCTCTGAGGAGTCATGAGAATCATCATCCCTGCATCTCCTCAGCCAGCACAGCTGCCCTCTCCCTCAGGGTTCTGACACACTCAGGATGTGGATTATCACACTGTGTCTCACGCAGGAATGCACGGCTGTGTCCTTAGATCTCAGACTTCTCAGCTTCATGTAGGCTGTGCTCGTGGATGTGTCCCTGATCATGATGACTCTGCCCTGGAACTTCTGTGCATAGCTTGTGCCACCACTGCTTGGGTAGATCCATCCCATTACTCAAGCCCTTGCCCAGGGGCCTGTCGCACTCTTTTCATATAGCAGCTGGTGAAGGTGTATCCAGATGCCTTGCAGGAGACCTTCTATGATGCCCTCCAGGCTTCCTCACCTCAGCCCCAGACTGCACCAGCTGCACTTGGGAGTGGACACCTGTGGAGAGGAGACATGAGTGTGTGGAATCCTCCTTCACTGCTCCTGGTTCCCTGCTCAACCCAGGGACTGGGGAGCCGCTAACTTGTAGCCACTTCCCTAACCAGGAAGAGGGTTCTCCATCTCCAGTCCATGGTGAGGGGCTGTGCTCTCCGTGCTTCTGTAGGGGATGGGGCGGTTGTTGGGTGATGCTCTCAGGAAACAGACATATCTATATGTACCTCAATAGACCCTGATCATTTGCATATTCATGAAGCAGCATACTTCATAGCTGAATTTGTGGCCCAATCTGAGAATGAGCAGACAGATGATACAGTGACCATGTTCAACAAGATGAGGAGGGTCCTAGTCTTAATCTTTGTTTTAAGATGTGTGTTTCCTGATGTATCCAGAACTGTGTGCAGACCCTAAGGAACAAGCGCCCACAGGACATGCTTCTCACTGTGAACCCACCTGAACCTGTTCTGGGCTTTGATATCTGAATGTCTTATCTTGGGATCAGAGTATCTGACAAAATTTTGGAACCTTGACCTAAAAACAACATCTTTGTCATTCAGATTGTCACTATTAAGATATCTAGGGGCCGGCCCCGTGGCATAGTGGTTAAGTTCACATCTCTGCTTCGGTGCCCTGGGGATGAAAGGTTGGGTGCGGATCTACACACTGCTCATCAAGCCATGTGTTGCAGCGTCCCACATACAAAATAGAGGAAGATGGGCACAGACGTTAGCTCAGAGCCAATCTTCCTCACCAATAATACATCTATATCTATCTATATCTATATCTATATCTATATCTATATCTATATCTATCTATATCTATATCTATCTATATCTATATCTATATCTTTATCTATATCTACCTATATCTATATCTATATCTATATCTATATCTATATCTATATCTATCTATATCTATCTATATCTATATCTATATCTTTATCTATCTATATCTATATCTATATCTATATCTATATCTATATCTATATCTATATCTATATCTATAT
This sequence comes from Diceros bicornis minor, assembly GCF_020826845.1. NCBI lineage: Eukaryota > Metazoa > Chordata > Mammalia > Perissodactyla > Rhinocerotidae > Diceros > Diceros bicornis. The sequence goes on from NC_080763.1 coordinate 50,532,609, forward strand.
CTATATCTATCTAGAAGTCCTTGAAACCTCCTTTTTAATGTGGTTTTCCTTTTCTTATTGTGTTTAGTAAATTCTCCCAATAGAATCAGATATTAAAAGACACTTCAAAAATCCTTGCCTAAATCTGTTTTTAGATTGTTTGTTTTTGAAAAAACAGAAACCCAGACTTGATAGGAAAGCCCCAGCCCCTTGGCACCTGCTCCTGAGGCTGGAACCCTGTGCTGGGTAGTCTTGAGCGACCCCTGCAGTCCAACCCCTGCCCTGCAGGAAGGGTCTTGTCTGGACTCACAGGGCATTTACCTCTCAGCGTCTCTTGTCCAATATTAATGGCCATGCACAGGCTTCAGAATGCTGCTTCCTGGGGCACTGAGAACACCATCTGGAGCATGAGCCAGGGACGGGGCTGTGGACAGACATGGACATAGTGACCCTTGGCCACCCTCATCTGATCACCCTCCTCTGACCACCTTTATCTGATCACCCTCAATACCTTACCACCCTCATCTGTTCACCCTCCATATCTGATGACCCACAATATCTGATCCCCCTCATATCTGATCACCCTCATATCTGACCACCCTCAACTCCGATCACCCTCAATATCTGACCACCCTTGTGTCTGATCACCCTCATGTCTGACCACCCTCATCTGTTCAACCTCCATATCTGATGATCCTCAATATCTGATCCCGCTCATATCGGATCAGCCTCACATCTGGTCACCCTCATATCTGATCACCTTCATCTGTTCAACCTCCATATCTGATGATCCTCAATATCTGATCCCGCTCATATCGGATCAGCCTCACATCTGATCACCCTCATATCTGATCACCCTCATGTCTGACCATCCTCATATCTGACCACCCTCATGTCTGACCACTCTCATCTGATCACCCACATATCCAATCATCCTCATATCTGATCACCCTCAAAATATGATTGGGTTCCCCATCCCCTCCACCGCAGTGATGTCTGACCTCCTGGCCAGCCTTCAGCCAGAATCCTGTTACATGGGTTAAACCAGGATGCCCCAGCTCTGATGATTCCTCTTAGTAGTTTCCATCCACTCCCCCCACCTGCCTCTTGGCTGTTAATCCCACTGGCCGCTCCTGCTTTCGTGTTTGAGCCCAATCAACACCCCTCGTGCAGTGGGCACTACACCTATCATGATGACCACTTGGAATAAAGTGTGCCTTACCACCTTCAACAAGTGACATGAATGATTTTTCGTCTGGCAGGATCAGATGGGCAGCCCCAATGCCCCCTGACCTCCAGCCCTTTCTCTGGATGCTGGCTGAGAACAGCAGAGGATGGTGGGCTAGCTCCTCCAGCTCAGCCAGGAAGGACACCTTGGGACAAGGACAGTCTGTGTGAGACACTCACCTTGCACACCAGCCCTGTGCCAGTTTCTGCAGGTCTGGGCGCCTGCTCTGTGAGGTGCCACAGGCAGAGGGATCCCCCCCGACAAGGATTCAGCTTGTCCTGTGAGCGTCAGCAGGGCCCCTGGGGAGCGGGCCCTCAGGCTCGCTTTAGTGTGTGTGGGAAAGAGCAGATTTTCTACATGGGGGTCTGGAGCCGCATCTTTGTACCAAGGCCTGTGCTTCTGTGTATCACATCTCCCGTTCCATGAAGGGCCACATCATAGTGGGCTCTCAGGAGAGCGAAGGTCTGTCTCTAGTGAGGGGCAGGCACATGTGGTGTCAACATATCCAAGAGAACCAGGATCACAGCAAAGCCAGACCCTTCCCCCAATAGCTCCCCTCACCCCAACCTGCTACTGCTGGCCCATTAGCATAGCTAAAATCTGCAGACCTGACTGTGCCAACTGTTGGCAAGTATGCTATGACACCCCAGTAGCAAAGAGCACACCAGCGCCAAACTCTTGGTTTCTAATACCATTCCACAACAAAAGAAAACAGAATTATCTAGAGAAATGGCTAGTTCTAGGGCTTGGACAGGAATATGAAACATGAGGCTGGAGCATCATGTCGTTGAGGGAATAAGGAATTGTTCAGAAAACAAATCACAGGGGAATTTCAAAAAGATCTAGGAGCCAAGCCCAAAATGCCCCCAAAGGGTACAAAAGTATCCATACTGATACTAAAAAATGAAGAAACGAAACACATGGGGGGAGGGGACCAATCTCCCACAGAGAAGAATTCAAAGTAACTGATGCAATTCCCCCTTCAGGATGGAGCTGAAGCCCCAGCCCTTGACGGTGGCCTCACATAGGGACTTGGGAGAGCTTCTGGATGTCCTCAGATTTGTGGACAAGCTCTTACAAATGATACCCAAAACATGTTCTCTGAAAAAAATTGATAAATAGAATGCATCACAATCAGAAATGCTTGTTTTGCGGAAGGCAGAATTATAGGAATCTAAAGGCAAGCCAGAGACAGAAAGATACATTCTCAAATAGCATATTTGGTGCAGACTTGTACCGTGAATACACAAGGATACTTACAACTGATCAAAATAAAACAGACCACTCAATTACAAATGGACCAAATGCCTGAACCTCATCAAAGAAGTTACACAGATGGAAAATAAGCCGATGAAAAGATGCTCAACATCATAAGTCACTAGGGAATTGCAAATTAAAACAAGGAGATACCACTACCCACCTATTAGCATGGTGGGAATCTAAAACACTGACAGCACCAAATGCTGGAGAGGATGTGGAGCAGCAGGAACTCTCACCCAGGGGAGGGGGTGCAACATGGCAGAACCACCTGGACGGGATTTTAACACTCTCTGTACTACTATAGTAACCTAGACTTCTCACCTGATGGAGCGGACCTGATCTATGGTAGTCACCCCAGTCATTTAAATACTTAGGTTCAAACAAAACCCGGCATGGGAATGCTGCCATCTGCCATATTCACGGAGAATCTCCTCACCCACTACAGTTTGCTCTCAGGGTGATTATTGAGTGGAGAATCCCCCATGAAGTACATGTATACATGGTTCTGTTGGTCATTTCCTCGATTTCTTACCCCAGTTTCCTAAGAAAGCCTTGAACCTAACTGTCCCTGTCATCTCCTCAGCCCAGCACAGCTGCCCTCTCCCTCAGGGTTTCTGACACGCTCAAGATGTGGGTTATCACACTGTGTCTCACGCAGGAATGCACAGCTGTGTCCTCAGATCTCAGACTGCTCAGCTCCATGTAGGCTGTCTCGTGGACATGTCGCTGGTCATGGTGACTCTGCCCTGGAGCTTATGTGCGTAGTCTGTGCCACCACTGTTTCGGTGGATCTGTCCCATCCAGTCAAGCCCTTGTCCAGGGGCCTGTTGCACCCGGTGCATGAAGTACTCAGTGAAGGTGTATCCAGAAGCCTTGCAGGAGACCTTGACTGATGCCCCAGGCTTCCTTACCTCAGCCCCAGACTACACCAGCGGCACCTGGGAGTGGACACCTGAGGAGAGGTGACGCGAGTGGATGGAATCCCCCTTCACTGTTCCTGGTCTCCTCCTCACCCCAGGGACTGGGGATCCCCTTACCTATAGCCACAACCACCAAGAGGAGGTTTACCATGCTCTGGTCCACGCTGAGGGTCTGTGCTCTCGGGGCCTCGATAGGGGCGTGGGTTGGTGCAGAGTGATGCTCTCAGGGCACAGACACGTCCATATTTAACCTAGTACTCATCACTTATTTGCGTGATCCTGAGGCTAAATATTTCATAGTCAAGACTTGTCTTAACCTGAGAGAAGAAGATCCGTGACACAAGAACCATGCTCAGTGGGATGATGGGAGCCCAAGTCCTAATCCTTGTGTGAGGATATGTGTCCCCTGCCATGTCCCTGAACTCTGTGCAGACAGAGCTCCTCCCACTGAGGAATAACCCCCCACATGACATGATCCTCATTGTGAACCCACCTTTGAATGGAACAGAGTCCACCTGAACCTGTTCTGGGCTCTGATGTCTGAAGATGTTGTTCCTGGGATCAGTGTGTCTCCCAAAATGCTGCTCTCATTGAATTCATAGAACCATCCCGGTCTTCCAGCTCCTTACACTTAAGATATCTAGAAACCCTAGAAATGCCCCCTTAGAGTGTGGTCTCACTGAGTCATGGAGTCAGGTAAACACTTCCAGCAGATCTGATTATTTATAGACCTCAGCAGTCTTTGGCGTGGGGTACGAGGTGGTGTGGGATGTGGGGGATATGGGGGATGTGGGGGATGGGGTGGTGTGGGGTGTAGGATGTGGTCAGGTATGGGGTGGTGTGAGTGTGTTGGGTTCGTGTGGTGGTTGGTGTGGGACCCACAGTGGTGTGGGATGTGGGGTGGGGTTGGGTATTGGGTGTGTGAGTGGCCTGGGGCACACAGTTGCGTGGGGAAAGGGTGGTGTGTTCAGGTGGCCCAATGGCCGCATGGCAGGTGTAGTGCCAGCTCATGGGGCCAGCCCCATATTCGTGCTGCCCCTGCTCAGCCAGAGAGGCTCACAGATTCCTGGCACGGTGGGGTCGCTGTGCCTTCCAGCCGCGGTCCCCACGTGTCCCGAGGGAGGGAACATCCTGAGCTGTTGGACAGATGCCAGCAGATGGTGGCCTAGTGCCCTCCTGGTCTGGGAGGTCGAGCAGGGATGCACTTCGGAGGGAGGTCTGGCTGAGATTTGGGTGGCTCGGCTTGGTTTCAGGGACTGATGGACTTGGACAAGAGCCTTGGGGTGGTGACCGCTGCCGAGTTGGGGAAGCATGGGAAATTGTGGGCCGTGCCTGTGTCTGTCTCCCCAGTGGGTTTGGGTTCCGGTGCACTGCTGTGGGAGTCACTACACCCCGGGGATATGGCACCGTTCAGAATCCTGGGGACAGCGTCACTGCCTCGTGAGGGCAGGGCAGTGGCTTGGACTGTGGGGACTGAGGTTTTAATGGGTCCTGTGACACTGTGGCCATAATCATACGTAGAAGAGCAATAACACAGTGACACAGACCCACCCTTTAACCCTTCTGAGAGGTGGCGTGGGTGGGGGCCTGGGAGGTAGAGGCGGACCTGTGGACAGAGGCAGAGATCAAGAGGGGCTGGGGTGGGCTCAGCAGGCAAGTGTCCTGCTGGGAGCACGGGGAGACTCAGGTGCAGGTGCAGGGGAGGACTCGGTGTCTCTTCTGCCTGACCCCATATCCCCTCTGCTCCTCCTGCCTGAGGGTCCCTGCTGGAGCACCCAGAGCCCTGTGAGGGGGCAAGTGCCGTAGTGCTGTCCTCCAGAGGGGCAAGGGGGTTCCCAGAGCGGCTGCAGTGAGGTCTGCTGGCCAGACAGCTGCGTCTCTTGCTTCGGACAGGATTCCAGATCTCCCAATTAGTCCTGTGTCTTCAGGGGGCCAGCAGGCGGGCTAGGGCCGCCCTCCCCAGGCCCAAAGTGCCGGATGCCTAGGTGAGTGTGGTGATCGGCCTGCATCCTTAGAGTCGGCTGTGGGGACTGCGGTTGTCCTGAGGAAGGGATGAGCTGTGAGGGCTGCAGGGATGGCTTCTGCCACCTGGGATCCTCATAGCCTGGTCTCTGAGTTCATTGGGCCCTTGCTGTCCATGGCAGGCGTTCACTCACTGACCGTCAGGGGCCTTCCACGTGAGTTAAGTGGTGGAAACAGGTTCTTTCAGTCACTACTGACGGTAGGGACAGGGTGATCATGATCTGCATCTGGCTTTGCACAGAGCACATGGTCGTGTCAGAGGGAGAGTGAGGGGCCTGGAGGGCGGAGCGGGGCTCCCATGAGGGATCAGACGGGTGGTCTGTGTAGACCCCATGAGGCCGCCGAGTCCGCTGGCCGGAATGAAGAGTCCGCTCCTGTCCTCACAGAGACTGGGGCCCCAGGCCTATCTTTCTTGGTGATTCTGTCTCCGAGGAGCGGGTCTCAGTCCTGGATGGAGACTCTCCTGTGTTGTGGTGACACACGCACCTCAAAGGGAAGAGGCAGGATCTCAGAAAATGCTCTGAGGACTGGGCCAGGCTGTCAGGTGTCTGCTGTAACCCACGGCTGATTTTCTTGGCAGTGCTGAGATTTCTCAGGCCGGCCTTTTATGGGGGCCAGGGTCTTCCTGGGGATGTAGGCTTGAGGTGCGGTAGTCTCTTGGTGCAGGGGTCTGGATGGACTCCCCTGGCCTGGGCTCTCGGACCTCAGTGTGCACGCACGGGCACAGCATGGCTGTCATGGGAGGCCTCAGGTTCTAGCCTTCAGGGTTACAGGACTTTGTGTGGGGGCGTTGTATGTGGATTGGGCTGTGGGCGGGACCTTGGAGGGGTTTGCTGAGGGGCTCCCAGGGCTGAGGACAGGCAGGGCTGACCCTCAAGCCCTTGAGGGAAAAGTTGTCACCAAGACGGATGACAGCTCCACTGTGGGTGTGCTATGTATTTGTAGTGTGACGAACATGTCCGAGCCCTGGGGTCTCTCAGCTGCCGCTGCATTCTCCGGGGGCGGTTGCCTGGTTAGAGGCCGGGTCCTCAGTGTGGGGTTTGGCAGGAGGTGTGGGTGGGCCAGCTCCTCGGAGGGGTTTTCCCTGGAGGACACTCTCTGCGGTGGATACCTAGCACGGTGGGCCTCCTGGCCATGACCTTAGCGAGACACCACTCAACTGAGAGCCTGCACAACCCCGCTCCTCAGGGAGAGGCCCCTGTAGCCCTCTCAGGCCAGGCCAGGAACGGGACCCACCTGCCCCAGGATCGGTAGCAGACTTGAGGTGCTCCCACCCTGCGTGAACGCTGCCTCCTGTCACATTGGTCGAACTCCTATACAGCTGAGCACAGGCCCAGCTCCAGCGTCCACTCCTGTCAGCCTCCCCAAGGGCCTCTGGTTTCGTTTTGGGATCTTGACCTCGGAGGGTTTGCCCGGGACAGGCTCTGTCCTTCCTGACTCCTTTGTCCAGTGGTGTTGAGAGCCACGGTGCTTTCTGTCAACTTGCCGGGCTCTGTGCCTGTGGCTGTGGGAACAGTGTGGTCATCGCAGAGTGCTTTGAAGCCCCCATGGCAATGAAGGCTGTGGCTGGACACGAGCCCATGGGCTGAGTGGTTAGGGGCGGCCCTGGAGGCTCAGGGTCTGGGTTCTGAGCCCGGGGAGCACTGCATCCTCAACTTGAGGACCCATGGACCCCAGCAGGTTTTTGCTGCAGGGTCTGTCACTGTGGTAGTAATCAGAGTAGCTATCATAGTAACACAGTAGGAAGGACCTTGACAAAAATCCCTGTGTGTGGCAGGAGGGGCCCCACCCTGCAGGAGCCTCCTGGCCCACGTGTCCAGGGGGCCCGTCCACCCAGGTGCCCAGTGCATCTGTCTCCTCCATGATCGTGTGCAGGTGGGGTGGTCAGGCTGCCACGATCAGCTCTTGTTTCTCCAAGAAGCACGTGGGTGACCCCCCCCCCACTGAAGGGGTGGGCAGAAGCAAGCCTTCATGGGAGGGTCCCCAGGGCTTGGGGGCACCCCAAGTCCTTTTAGGGTCCAGGCAGAGCTGGGCTGAGGCAGCTGACCCAGAGGACGGCCCCATCTCCTGCTGGTGGTCTCACACAGGCTCGGGGTCCTTGTCCGGATCCGGCCGAGGACTGGCCTTGGGGAGGGTGTCCATCCCGGAAGGTCCTTGTGTCTGAGTGTGCGGCGAGTGTCCTCAGTGGGCCCCCCTGGGGAGGTCGGGTTCATCCCAGGCCGACAGGGCTGCTGGGCTCTGGGGTGGACGGTCCAGCCTGGTGAGTCCCAGGGCCGTGGGCACATGGGTCCACGCCTTCTCCTGAAAGTAACATTTCCAAAATCAAATTCAATCATCTTTTCCTGAAGCGGAACCCATGCCACCTTTCTGGTACACAGAGGGCCGAGCCCCAATTCTCTTGGGGCAAGGCATGTGGAACTGGTGGTGCTGGATGTGGGGTGCTGTGGGGTACTGGGTCGTTAGGTGTGGGTTTGTTTACGGTATGAGGTAGTGTAGGATGTGGGGGATGTTGGTATGGAGTGGCGTGGGGTGTTGGGTTTTTGTGGTGTGGGTGGTGTGGGGCGCAGAGTGGCGTGGGATACGGTGGTGTGTCCAGGTGGCCCAATGTCCACAGGGCAGATGTAGTGCTTCTCGTGAGGCTAGCTCCTTCTTGTGTTGTTCCCGCCCAGCCAGGGGACACAGAGAGTTCTGGCAGAGTGGGGTCTGTGTGCCTTCCAACTATGGCCCCCACCTGTTCTGAGGGAGGGAGCTTCCAGAGCTGCTGGACAGATGCCAGTGGACGGTGGCCTGGGACGCTCCTGCTCTGAGCGGTCCAGTAGAGGTGCCCCTCGAAAGGAGATGTGGCTGAGATTTGGGCGGCTTTTGCTCGATGGGTTCACAAACTGATGGACTTGGACAGGAGCCTGGTGGTGGTGACCACCACGGCGCCGGGGAAGTGTGGGGGGTTGTGGGCCGTCCCTGTCCAGTCGCCCCCAAGGGTTTGGGTTCTGGCTGCACCTCTGTGGGAGTCACCACACCCCTGGGATGTGGCCCCGTTTAGAATCCTGGGGGCATCATCACTGCCTCGGGAGGACAGGGCTGAGGCTGGGGCTGCAGTGGTGGGGTTTTTGATGGGTGCTGTGACACTGTGGCCACAATAACTAGAACTAGAATGGTAATCCCACAGCGACACAGACCCACCCCCAAACCCCTCCAAGGGGCAAGGTGGTTGGGAATTGGGGGTGGAGGTGCTGACCTGTGGCAGAGGCCAGGAGTCCAGAGTTGAAAGCAGGCAGGGGTCATTATTCTTGTTGCCACTGACCCTGGGACTCCGGCTCCAAATTGTGCTCCAGGTCCTGTGAGGGCCACTGAGGGAACGGCAGCAGCCTTAGCTCCTCCTGGACACAGACCTCTGGCTCTGCCTCGGGTCAAGCCATCTCCTCCCTGGCCACCTCCTTTGCTGTCCATCTGTGCCTCTGTCTTGTCTAAAGCCTTTGGGGAATTCACGTCTGTGGCGATAGGAGACCTCAGTGATTCTCCAGGAGGCCTGCTCTTCGCTGGATGCAGCTTCAGGCCTGTCTGGTCCAGCAGGGCCTGAAACAGGTGCTGGGGATTAGACCCAGGTGTAGTGAGGCCCAGGTGTGGGGAGGCCCTGCCCCTGGGACCCTGGGCCACCTTCCCTGGGTGGCGGGTGGGAGGTGGCAGGTAGTGGTGTGGAGCCTGGGCCCAGTGCCGCTGGGGCAGAATCCGCATGTCCAGCACCTGATGCCCTTCCCAGCACCGCCAGGCTGTAAGGTTTAAAGATCCATTTACATCAGATTTTTAAAAATCTCTTTACAAACACTTGTCTGCACTTGGTGACAATTTGAGGAGACAAAGCACAAGGGAGGCCGCTCTCCTCATGCCCTCTGCCCCCCCCCCTCAGAGAACTCAGGCCCTTGTATGGTCTTAGGTGTCCCTCCTGGATTCCCTGTGCAAAGACCTTGCCCCCTGCCTGCTGTCCCACCTCCTCTATGGGGCCGGCGGGACGTCCTGCTTTGCCTCTCGGGGGTCTCCTTTTCTATTATAATCAATGAGCTGCTCTCTGACCCTAGGGGAGAGATTTCGGGTCAGTAGCCGGGTGTGCTTTGCTCGGGGATGGAGACGGTGGCCCTAGTGCCCTTGTCAGATGGAGTTTCCAGACGGGGGCTGTGTCACTGTGGGAGTAGCAGTAACCATCTCTACAGTACTGTCAGGGTGAAACACCGCCCGACAAAATCCTCCTTCCTTGCCCTGTGCCTGCTCTACTCCTGCTGGCTCAGGGCTGGCTCTGGGCAGGCAGCCTGTGTTTCTGGTGGTTTCTGCTCTGAAACTCGGGGTGAGTGGAGGATGAGCAGGTGGAGACTCTGTAGGTGCAGAGGCGGCTCTGCACACGACCTCCTGTGTTCACTGGCTGGCGAGCTCTGGGAGGTATGGCCCTGTTGTAAGAGGCGGGTGGTGGTGGACGAGGAACACCTGGCTCTCTAGCGCAGGCGGCCCTAGTGTCCACCGTGGCCTGCCCAGTGGCCGGTTTCCCCGGCTCGGGGGTCTCGCTATTTCAGTCCTTCCCTCTGCGCCCCTCTCTGACACTGTCCCTGGTGTGGCCAGCGAGGGGCCTCCTCCCCCGCCCCTGATCTCAACTCTGCTGGAATTTGCCAGAAGGCTTGGTGCTCTAACTGGTGAGGTTTCCAGAGGACTTCATCCTGAGAGGCCGGCTCCCAGCAGTGGGCACGAGGAGACTCCCCACCTGTTCCCTCCGCACCTGCCTCAGCCCCACTGCACGGCCCAGGTGTCTCCCTGGTCTGGGTGTCTCTGAGATGAACATCCTGGACACTTTCATTTCCTGGCTCCGGATAAGCGTGGACTTCCTCCCCAGAGACTCTTGTGGCGTCTGCATGCTCAGAGTACCTCGTGTGCTCAGAAGACCTCAGCCTTTGACCTGGGATCTGGAGCCCTGCCCACAGTGCTGTCCTCCCGAGGGGCAGTGGGGTTCCAGAGCGGCTGCAGTGAAGTTGCTGGCCAGACAGCTGTGTCTGCTGCTTCGGAAAGGACTCCAGAGGTCCCCATGTGTCCTGTGTCTTCAGGGGGAATGAGCAGGTGGGCGGGGGCCGCCCTCCCCAGGCCCAAAGAGTTGGATGCCCAGGTGAGTGTGGTGCTCGGCCTGCAGCCTTCGAGCCGGCTCTGCAGTCAGGTCTAGCCCTGAGAGAGGGATGACCTGTGAGGGGCTCGGGGATGGCCTCTGCCACCTGGGATCCTAATAGCACTGCTCTGAGTTCATTGGGCCCTTGCTGTCCAGGTCAGGTGTTCACTCAGTGACCGTTAGGGGCCTTCAATGTGAGGTAAATGGTGGAAACAGGTTCTTTCAGTCACTATTGACAGCAGGGATGGCGTGAGCTGCATCCTGGTTTACACAGATTGCAGGGGTGTGTCAGAGGGAGAGCAAGGGTCAGGGAGCGGGGAGCGGGGCTCCTTTGAGGGATCAGGAAGGGAGGTCCGTGTAGATACCCAGAGGCCGCTGTGTCCGCTGGCGGGAATGAAGAGTCGGCTCCTGTCCTCACAGACACGGGGGGCCGAGGCTTGGGCCAGGCCAGGAACGGGACCCACCTGCCCTGGGATTGGCAGCAGTCTGGAGGTGCTCCCACCCCTTCTGACCCTCCCCAGCCTCTGTTATCTGGTGAGCTCCTAGGCAGCCAGGCACAGGCCCAGCTCCAGTGTCCACTCCTGTCAGCCTCCCCGGATACCTCTAGGGGTCCTGTTGGGAGCTTGACCTCTGACTCTTTGCCCGGTGTGGGCTCTGTCATTCCTGATTCCTTTGGCTGGTGGTGTTGAGAGCCAGGGCGGTTCCTGCCAGCGTACTGGGCTCTGGGTGTGTGGCTGTGTGGGGTCACTGTGGTCACCTCAGAGCCCTTAAGCTGCCAGCCATGGGTGAGGGCTGTGTCTAGACATGAGCCCATGGGCTGTGTGGTTGTGAGCAGCCCCTCCTTGCCTTGAGGCTCCGCGGATCCCAGCAGGTTTTTGCTGCGGGGTCTATCACTGTGGTAGTAATCAGAATAACTATAGCCACGGAGTAGGAAGGTCGTTGGCAAAAAATCCTGCTCATGGCAGGAGGTCCCACTCCATGCTGGAGGCCCCTGACCCAGGTGTCCCCGGGGTCTGTCCACACAGGTGCCCAGTGCATCTGTCTCCTCCACGATAGTGAGCAGGTGGGGTGGCCTGGCTGCCACCCAGAGCACCTGTCTCCCCAGGAAGGGCAAGAGTGACCCCCATTGAAGGAGTGGGAAGCTGCAAGCCTCTGTGGGAGTGGGCTCTGGGGCTATAGGGGGCACAGTCCTTTTAGGGTCCAGGCAGAGCTGGGCTGAGGGGCCACCCCAGAGGGTTGCCTTGTCTCCCGTGGGTGGTCTTACCTGTCTTGGGGTCTGTGCCCAGATCTGGCCAAGGCCTGGCCAGGGGGTGGGTGTCCTTCCTGGAAGCTCCTTGTGTCTGTGTGTGCAGTGAGGTTCCTCAGTGGGCCCCCTAGGGAGGTTGGGCTAGGACCAGGCTGACTGGGCCATGGGCTCTGGTGTGGACTGTCCAGCCAGGTGAGTGCCAGGGACGTGGGCACTTGGGTCCACCCCTCCACCTTGAAGAAACATTTCCAAAGTCCAATTCAATCAGCTGCCCCAGAAGGTGAGCCCCGCCAACCTTCCTGGTACCCACAGGGCAGGGCCCCAACCCATTTGGGGCCGCACGTGGGGAATGGGTGGTAGGAGGTGTTGGGTTCAGTGGTTGATGTAGGGTGCAGGGTGATGTGGAATGTGGGGCGCTGTGAGGTGTGGATGGCGTGGGGCGCACAGTGGAGAGGGGTAAGGGTGGTGTGGCCAGGTGGCCCAATGGTGACAGGGTGGAGGTACTACCAGCACACTGGGACAAATCTACCTTTGTGTCGTCCCTGCCCAGCCAAGTGGCTCACAGGGACCTTGGAGAGTGGGATCTCTGTGCCTTCCAACCCTGCTCCCCATGTGTCCTCAGGGAGGGAGCTTCCCCAGCTGCTGGCTGGACACCAGCAGACGCAGGGTTTCCGTCCCCCATGGCCTGGGAGTGCCAGCAGGGGTGTCCCTCAGAGGGTGGTCTGGCTGACATTTGGGCGGCTATAGCTTGTTGGTTTCACGATCCGATGGATTGGGACAGTGGCAAGGCAAGGCGACCACTGCTGTGTCTGGAAAGCATGGGGGATTGTAGGCTGTCCCTGTCCTGTGGCCCCAGAGGGTTTGGGATCCTGTGGCACTGCTGTGGGGGTCACCACACCCCTGGGATGTGGCCCCGTTCACAATGTGGGAATGGCGTCAGTGCCTTACAATGGCAGGGGTTAGGGTTTTTGATGGGCACTGTGAGGCTGGGGTTGTATCATGTATACCCATGATAGTAATGCTATAGTGACATGGACCCACCTCCAAACCCCTCCGAGGGGCAGGGTGTGTGGGAACCTAGGATGTAGAGGCTGACCTGTGGCTGAAAGCAGAGCCACAGGGAGGCTGTGGGTGGGCTCAGCATGCGGGTACCCTACTGGGAGCACGGGGAGACGCCTCCTGGCAGGGGATGACAACCATGCCCAGCCCTGTCTTGAGGCTCCACGGCCACGTCGGGCTGGCATCTGTGCCCATTTTGGAGCCCAACTCCACTGTGATGGCCTCTGGGTTGATAAATTGTCCCCAGACTATGGATGGGTCATCTTGGGGCCAGCAGGTGCCTCCCACCCAGGAGGCCAGAGGTGGTAGCAGGCAGGAGTCATTATTATTGTTGCAGCTGACCCTGGATTCTGGGTACAAATGGTGCTCCTGGTCCCGTGAGGGCCACTGAAGGTCTCGCACCAGCCTTTGCCCCACCTGGACATGGGCCTCTGGCTCTCCCTCCTGCCAAGCACAGCCTCACTGGCTATCGTCACTCGCCGTCCCACTGTAGCTCTGTCCCGTCTAATGCCTGCCTGGATTTCACAGCTGTGGTGACAGGAGACCTCAGTGATTCTCTGGGAGGCCTGTTTTTCCCTGGATGCAGTTTCAGGCCTATTGAGTTCTAATAGGGCCTGAAGCAGGTGCAGTGGTGGAGGTACAGGTGCAGGGAGAAGGTGCAGGTGGATGGGAGGAGGTACAAGTGCAGTGGAGGAGGTACAGGTGGAGGGAAGGAGGTGTAGCTGCAGTGGAGGAGGTGCAGGTGGAGGGAAGGAGGTGCAGGTGCAGTGGAAGAGGTGCAGGTGGAGGGGAGGAGGTGCAGGTGCAGGTGAAGCCCAGATGCACCAGATGCCCAAATGTCTCTCCTGCCCTACCCCACATCCCCTCGGCTCTGCTTGCAGGGGGGTCCCTGCTGGAGCACCCAGAGCCCTTTAAGGGGGACGTTTGTTGGGCCAGCACAGGACCCTGCCTCCTTGAGCACACATGGGTCTCCTGAGCCTGGAGCTCGGCCGAGTCTGAGCCTCTTTACGGCCCTCTCTGGCCTCTGGGCCTTGACTCCATGGTGAATGTGGGTGACTCTCCATCGTTGGGCCCGCGAGCTCTTGTTTGTTCAAAGGCGTTTTCTGTCTGGAGCAGGGACGTTGTTCCCTATCTAGTCCCCCGTCAGAGCCACCTGGAGCCTCCAGAGAGTGCCAGCAGCTGTCAGGGATGCCTGGGGCTGTGCTTGATATTTGTATTCTTAAGTCCCCCCAGAGATCCCGGAGCTGTGTGCTGGCCCTTTGCTGGGACACTGCCCTGCTGGCCTATGTCCCATAGGGTCTTCAGGCCTGGGGAGCGAGTCTTCCCTGGAATTCCGCCTCCTCCGCACCTCGTGTCCCTTCCCAGGTCCAGGCTGTGTCTTTGCTCTACAGTCTCAGCGGGTGATGCTCCTGGGACCCTGGCCCATGTCCTGCCTGTGGCGGTGGTGTGGAGCCTGGGGACCAGCCCCGCATGGGGCTGAAGCCGCAGGTCCAGGACCTGGTTCCCCTTCCAGTACCATCAGGGGAAATGTTTTAAAGACACATTTATGTCAGCTATAAAAAAAATGTCATTATAAATGTAGTGTCTGCACTTGGTGACAGTTAGAGGAGACAAAGCACAGGGGAGGCTGCTCTCCTTCCCTCCACTCTCCTGACACCGCCCGCACCCCCCGACGCTCCACAGAGATCTCAGGCTCCCTTGTGCTCTTAGGCGTCCCTCCTTGATTCCCTGTGCAAAGTCCCTTTAACCCTTGCCTGCTGTCCTACCTCCTCTGTGTGGCTGTCGGATGGTCCCCCATTGCTTCTCTGGAGTCTCCTTTTCTTTTATAATCAGTGAGCTGCCCTCTGACCCCGGGGGAGAGATTTTCTGGTCAGGAGCCAGGTGTGTTTTACTCAGGGACGGACACGGTGGTGCTGAGCGGGTGTGTTTGGCGGGGCTTTTGGACGGGGGCTGTGTCGCTGTGGGTGTAGCAGGAACTCAAACTGCAGCACTGTCACGGTGACACAGGCCCCCACAAAATCCTCTTGCCCAGCTCTGTGCCATCTCCACCCTTGCAGGCTCAGGGTGGCTCTGCTGGGACAGCCTGTTTCCAGGGTTTCTGCTCTGAAACTCGGGGTGCGTGAGGGACGAACGCCCCCGAGCCTCCACAGGTCCAGGGGTGGCTCTGCACAGGGCCTCCTGTGTTTCCTGGCTGGCGAATCTCGGGGGCAGGGCCCTGGTGTAGACGGGGCTTGGTGGTGAATGAGGAACACCCGGCTCTCCAGCTCAGGCAGCCCTGGGTCTCCTGTGGCCCGTGTGCTGTCCACTTTGCCTGGTTAGGGGGTTCTAGCTGTTTCTCTCCTCTCTCTGTGCCCTTCTCAGAAACTGTCCTTGGCGTGGCCAGTGAGGGTCTGCCTACCCGCCCCTGATCTCATCTCTGCTGGAATTTGTCAGTGGGTCTGGCGTTGTAACTTGTGAGGTTTCCAACAGACTGTACCTGGGAAAGGCTGACTACATCATCAGATGCCGGCTCCCAGCAATGTGCATGAGGAGACTCCCCACCTCTTCCCTCTGCGACTTTCTCCGCGGTGCTCCCACCCACACAGCACAGGTGTTTCCTTGGTCTGGGTATCTATGAGGCCAACCTCCAGGACACTTTCATTCCCCATTTCAGGGTGAGCATGGACTTCCTCGCCAGTGGCTATCCTGGTCCCCTGCACCCCAGGGCACCTCCTGCTGCGGGCACCTGGTGTGCTCAGATGACCTCAGCCTTCTGCCTGGGAGCTGGAACCTTGGCTACCTGCTGTCCCCGGTGCTGACCTCCTGAGGGGCAAGAGGGTTATCCGAGCGGCTGCAGTGAGGTCTGCTGGCCAGACAGCTACATCTGCCCCTTCGGGCAGGATTCCAGGGCCCTTGACCGGCCCAATGCCATTGGAGGTGAGTGGGAAGGACGGGATGACCTCCCCAGGCCCATGGAGGTGGATGCTCCAGAGAGTCCAGGGCCAGGCCTGTAGCTCTTGAGCAGGCTGTGGGGTCAGGTCTTGGCCTGAGGGAGGGGTGACCTATCAGGGGCATGGAGATGCCCTCTGCTACCTGGGATCCTCATAGCATGGGCTCTTGGTTCACTGGGCCCTTGCCATCCAGGAAAGGCATTCACTCAGTGACCGTCAGGGGCCTTCCACTTGAGTTAAGTGCTGGAAACATGTTCTTTCAGTCACCATTGATGACAGGGACAGAGTGACTTGCATCGGAGTTTTCAAAGAGGACACTGGCGTGTCAGAGGGAGAGTGAGGGGTAGGGAGGGGGAGCAGGGCTCCCATGGGAGATCAGGAAGGCTGGTCCGTGTAGACCACACAAGGCTGCTGTGTCCGCGGGCTGGAATGAACAGTTGGCTCCTTTCCTCACAGAGACTGGGGGCCAAGGACCATCCTTGCTGATGATTCCGTCTACGAGGTGCAGGTCTCAGTCCTGGATGGACACACTCCTGGGTTGTGGGGACACACTTCCCTCAAAGGGCAGAGACAAGATCTCAGGAAATGCTCCGAGGACGGCTCTGGGCTTTGTCAGGTTCGGCTGAAACAATGGCTGAGTCTCCCAGCAGTGCTGGGCTTTCTCAGGCCAGGATTTATGGGGGCTGGGGTCTTCCAGGGCATGCAGGCTTGGGCTGCTGGCAGCCATCCTGGGGTACAGTCATCTCTTGGTGCAGGGGTCTGGATGGCGTCCCCCGTGCCTGGGCTCTGGGATGTCCGTGCACACACACGGGCACAGCACGGCTGTCATGAGAGGCCTCAGGTTCTAGCCTTAAGGGGTCCAGGGCTCTCGGAGGGGCCATTGCAGGAGGACCTAGCTGTGGGCTGGAGCTCTGAGGGGTTTGCTGAGGGGCTCCCAGTGCCGAGGCCAGGCAGGGCTAACCTTCAAGCCCTTTGGGGAAAAGTTGTCCCCAGGACAGATGACACTCAAGTGTGGATGTGCTGTGTAGTTGTATCGTGAGGGACACGTTCCAGCACTGGGGTCTCTGAGGCTGGTGCAGCCGCCACTGCGTTCTCAGGGGAAGGCACCTGGTTAGAGGCCAGGTCCTCTGTGCATGGTTGGGCAGGAGTTGTGGGTGGGCCGGAACCTCCGAGGGGCTTTCCCTGGAGAGACTCACTGTGGTGGATATCCAGCATCGTGCGCCTCCTGGCAATGCACTCGGTGAGACACACCTCAACCGAGAGGCTGCACAACCCCGCTCCAGGAGGAGAGGGCCCTGGAGGCCTCTCGGGCCAGGCCAGGAATGCAACCCAGCTTCCCCAGGATCTGCAACAGATGGGGAGGTGCACCCACACCCCAGGACCCCTGTCCCCCAACCTTTGGGCGAGCTCCTATGCAGCTGAGCACAGGCCCAGCTCTAGCGTCTGCTCCTGTCAGCCTCCCCGAGGGCCGCTGTGGGTCCTGTTGAGAGCTTGACCTCTGAGGGTTTGCCCGGGACAGGCGCTGTCCCACCTGATTCTTTTGGCTGGTGGTGTTGAGAGCAGGGCGGTTTCTGCCAGCTTGCCAGGCTCTATGCGTGTTGCTGTGTGGTCAGCGTGGTCAATGCAGAGTTATTTGAAGCCCCCATGGGGGTGAAGGCTGTGCCTGGACATGAGCCCATGGGCTGAGTGGTTGGGAGTGGCCCTGGAGGCTGAGGGTCTAGGTTCTG
Source organism: Diceros bicornis minor (assembly GCF_020826845.1). NCBI lineage: Eukaryota > Metazoa > Chordata > Mammalia > Perissodactyla > Rhinocerotidae > Diceros > Diceros bicornis. Next base: position 50,550,117 of record NC_080763.1, read on the forward strand.
AGCCTGGGAACAGCCCATCCTAGAATTGAGGCCCCACGGATCCTAGCAGGTTTTTGCTGCCCGGTCTGTCACTGTGGTATCAGCCGTAGCTGTAGTCTCTATATTAACATAGTAGGAAGGTCCTTGACAAACAGTCCTGCATGGAGCAGGAGGGGCCCCAGCCTGCAGGAGCCTCCTGCTCCATGTGACCAGAGGGGCCCATCCTCACATGTGCCCAGTGCATCTGTCTCCTCCATGATTGTGAGCAAGTTGGGTGGTCTGGCTGCCACCCTCAGCCACTGTTTCCCCATGAAGGGTGTAGGTGACCCCCCACTGAAGGGGTGGGCAGAAGCAAGCCTCCATGGGAGCGGCCCCAGGGCTTGGGGGGCACCCCCAGTCCTTTTATGGTCGAAGCAGAGCTGGGCAGAGGCAGATGCCCCAGAGGGCAGCCCCATCTCGTGCTGGTGGTCTCACACAGGCTCGGGGTCTGTGTCCAGATCTGGCCGAGGATGGGCATGGGGGCGTGTGTCCATCCCTGGAAGCTTCTCATGTCTGAGTGTTCAGCGAGGGTCCTCAGTAGGCTCCCTGGGGAGGTCGGGTTCAGGCCATTCCAACAGGGCTGCTGGGATCTGGGGTGGACGGTTCAGCCTGGTGAGTCCCAGGCATGTGGGCACGTGTGTCTACCCCTCTTCCTGGAGGGAACGTTTCCAAAATCAAATTCAATCTGCTGCCGTGACGGGGTGCCTTGCCCACCTTCCTGGTCCACAGGAAGTAGGGCCCCAAACCACTGGCGGCAGGGCATGGGGGCTGGTGGTGTGGGGTACTAGGTGGCGTGGATTTGGAGTGCTATGGGATGTAGCATGTGGGATTTGTAGGGTGTGGGCTAGTGTACGGTCCAGGGTGCTGTGGGATGTGGTGAATATGGGGAGTGGGGGTCCAGTGATGTGATGTATGTGGTTAATGGGTTGTGGGGTTTGTGCAGTATGGGGTGCTGTACTGTATGGAGGAAGTGGGGTATGGGGTGGTGTGGGCGTTGTGTGGTGTGGGGTAAACAGTGGCGTGGGAAACAGATAATGTGGCCAATGGCCACCGTCTGAGAGTAGTACCTGCCCCACATTCGTGTTATCGCTGCCCAGCCAGGCCGGCTGCAGGGTCCTGGCAGAGTGGGGTCAATGTTCCTTCTAGCCCTGACCCCCACTGTTCCAAGGGTGGGAACTCCTGAGCTGCTGGCCAGATGCCAGTGGACGGTGACCTTGTGCCCATCCTGGCCTAGGAGGTCCAGCAGGAGTGCCCCTTGGAGGGCGGTTTGGCTGAGATCTGGGCGGTTCCTGCTCGTTGGTTTAACGGTCCAACAGACTTGGACAGCAGCCAGGCGGTGGCGACGGCCGCCGTGTCGGGGAAGCGGGGAGGTTGTGGGCCCTCCCTGTCCTGTGGCCCCAGCGGGTTTCGGTTCCAGCTGCACCACTGTGGGAGTCACCACTCCCACGGGATGTGGCCCTGTTCAGAATCCTGGGATGACGTCACCACCTCGGAAGGACGGGCGTAAGCTCAGGCAGCAGGAACGGGGTATTTGATGGGTGCTATGACGCTGTGGTCATAATCATATGTAGAATAGTCATACCACAGTGACACAGACCCACCACCAAACCCCTCTGTGGGGCTGTGTGGGAGGGAACCAGGGGTGGAGGGGCTAACCTGTGGTTGGAGGTAGAGCCCAGGAGGCCAGAGGGGGCAGCAGGCAGGAGTCATTTTCTTGCTGCTGCGGACCTGGCTCTCCGGGTCCAAACTCTGCCCCAAGTCCTGTGAGGGCCACTGAGGGAACGGCACCAGCCTTAGCTCCACCCAGACACGGGCCTGTGTCTCCTCCTCCCTGGCCATCTCCTTTACTGTCTGTCTGTGCCGCTGTCTTGTCTAAAGCCGTTGGGGAATTCACGGACCAGGTGACGGGAGACCTCAGTGATTCTCCAGGAGGCCTGCTCTTCCCTGGATGCAGCTTCAGGCTTATCTTGTCCAGCTGGTCCTGAAGCAGGTGCAGGGGAGGAGCTGCAGGTGCAGGGTAGGAGGTGCAGGAGCAGGGGAGGCCCAGGTATACGGATGCCGAGGTTTGAGGATGCCCTGGTGTGTCTCCTGCCCAACCCCACATCCCCTCTGTTCCGCTTGCCTTGATGGGTGTTCCCTGCTGGAGCACCCAGAGCCCTGTGAGGGGGATGCTTGCTGGGGCAGCACAGGGCCCTGCCTCCTGAGCACACACGGCCCTCCTGAGTCCTTGCAGCTCCAGGCCTGGAGCACAGCTAAGTCTGAGCCTCCTTAGGCTCCTCTGTGCCCTCTGGGCCTCGACTCCATGGTGAATGTGTATGAGTGACCATCATCAGGCCCGCCAGCTCTGGTTTGTTCAGGGGCATTTTCCCTGTGGAGCAGGGACACTGGTCCATATCTAGTCACCCCTCACAACCACCCGGAGCTTCTAGAGAGAGCCGCCATCTGTTGGGGATGCCTGTGTCAGTGTTGGCGTCTGTTTTTCTCAAGTTCCCGAGGAGGTGCTGGAGCCAGAGGGCGAGCCCTTTGCTGGGACTACCACCCTGCCGGCCCCTGTCCCCAAGGGTCTTCAGGCCTGGGGAGCAAATATTCTCCAGAATTCTGCCTCCTCTGCACCTCAGTGTCCATCCTATGGCAAGGCTGTGCGTTTGCTCTTTAGGTTTTTTACTGGCCACACACATAGGTTCTTTGCCCACCACACAAGAGAGAGACCAAAATAGAAACTGGAACGCCAAGCTTGTGGGTGGAAATGTTTCATTTCGGGTAACGTCAGTCGGGAGAGGACAGTAAGCCCTTGGTCATCTCCTCCAAAGATGTGGGGTGCGCGTTTTTACAGGTTTTCAGGAACGTGGCTGCTTGTGGGGAGGGGAGCCTGTGGCCTTGCTGGTTGGCACTTTCCCTTCAGCCTGTGTTTGGCCTTGGGAGGCTGCTTGCAGGGAGGGGGACGGCGAGATGCGGGAACCGCAAGTGGACGTCCTTTGCCCTGTGCGTCTGTGATGTGCCGTGGATGCTGGTGCCAGTAGCTGGGGAGCTGGGTGCTGGGAGCATTCAGCTTCTTGATATTCTCTGGATATGCGTTTCCCTGTGACAAACTTCAAGGATACAAAGTTTAGAGAGACCGATATTTACATATGAATGCACCTTAGAGAAGCAGGGAGAGGAGAGGGCTGCTCTGGGTTTTATCCTCATATATACTGGGTTTAATGTAGGGGAACTGATGTCAGGGCCGGCATCAGTCTCAGTGGGCAGCGCTGCTCCTGGGACGCTGACCCATGTCCCCTGGGTTGTGGTGGCCGATGGCGGTGGCAGAGGCCACCTGGCCCAGCCCCACTTGGTTGCGGGTGGCACTGGCTGTGTGGAGCCTGGTCCAGCCCCACAGTGGGGGGAAGCCACACGTCCAGGACCTGGTGCCCTTCCCAGCACCACCAGGTGGTAAGTTTTAAGGATACATTTCCATCAGATTTTAAAAAATCTCTTTATAAACGTGTGTCAGCATATGGTGACAATTTGAGGAGACAAAGTACAGGGGAGGCTCCTCTCCTTTTCTCCACTCTCCTCACATTCCCTGGGCTCCACCCCAGAAATCTCAGGCCCCCTCATGGGCTTAGGTGTCCCTCCTGGGTTCCCTGTGCAACGTCCCTTGCCCCTGCCTGCTGCCCCACCTCCTCTCTGGGGCCTGTGGATGGTCCCCCTTTGCTTCTCTGGAGTCTCCTTTTCTATTATAATCAGTGAGCTGCCCTCTGACTCGGGGGGACAGATTTTGGTCAGGATCCAGGTGTGTTTTGCTTCGGACAGACACGGGGGCCCTGGGAGCCTGTGTTGGGAGGAGATTTTGGATGAGGGCTGTGTCACTGTGAGTGGAGCATGAAATACTATCACAGTAGAGTCACGGTGAAACAGGCCCCCACAAAATCCTCCCGCCCTGCCTTGTCCCCTCTCCACCCTTGCAGGCTCGGGAGGGCTCTGCGGGGACAGCGTGCATTTCCAGTAGCTTTTGCTCTGAAACTCAGGGTGACTGGCGGATGACCCCACCTGAGCCTTTGTGGGTCCAGAGGTAGCTCTGCAGAGGGCATCCTGCGCTCGCTGGCTGGCGAGACCCCGCGGCATGGTCCTGGTGTAGGAGGGTCTTGGTGTTGGATGAGGAAGACTTGGTCCTCCACCACAGACACCCCTGATGTCCACCGAGTCCAGTCGGCAACCGGTTTCCACAGCTCGGGGGTTTGGCTGTTTCTGTTCTGCTCGCTGCGCCCCTCTCAGAAACTGACCCTGGCGTTGCCAGTAAGAGTCTGCCTCTCCCACGCCCATCTCATTTCTGCTGGAATTTAATGATGGGGCTGGTGTTCTGACCCACAAGGTTTTCCACTGACAGGCACCTGGGCACGGCTGACTGCTTCCTGAGAGGCCGGCTCCCAGTGGTGGGCACAATGAGACTCCCCACCTCTTCCTTCTGTGCCTAATTTGGGGAGACCTGTACCCGCACCACACGGGTGTTTTCCTGGTCTGGGTGTCCCTGAGATCAACCTTCCGGGGCACTTTCATTCCCCGGCTCTGGGTGAACATGGACGTCCTCCCCAGAGACTCTTGCAGCCTCCCGACCCCCAGGGCACCTCCGCTGCTCACAGGGCCTCAGCCTTCCTCTTGGGAGTCAGAGGCTCGGCTCAATGTCCACAGAGCTGACCTCCTGAGGGTCAGGTGGGTTCCCAGAGTGGCTGCAGTGAGATCTGCTGGTCCGATGACTCTGTCTGCCCCTTTGGACAGGATTCCAGAGTTCCGGAGGAGCTGCTGCCTTTGGGGGGCAATCAGTCGACCTGGGTCTCCCCAAGATGCGCGGGGAGGTGGATGCCAGGTGAGTCCTGTACTCAACCTGCAGCTCTTGAGCCGGCAGGGAGATCAGGGCTTCGTCTGAGGTGGGGCAGGCTATTAAGGACTTGAGATGGCCTCTGCCACCTGGGATCCTAATAGCATGAGCTCCAGGTTCCCTGGGCCCTTGCCTTCTAGATCAGGAGTTCACTCAGTGACCAAAAGGGGCCTTCAGTGTGAGTTAAATGGTGGAAACAGGTTCTTTCAGTCACGTCAGGGACAGGGTGAGCTGCATCCGGTTTTGCACAGAGGACAGGGGCGTGTCAGAGGGAGAATGAGGGACAGGAAGCGGGGAGCGGGGCTCCCAAGAGGGATCAGGAAGGGTGGTCTGTGTGGACCACACGAGACCTCTGTGTCCGCTGGCTAGAATGTGGGGTTGGCTCCTGTCCTCACAGAGACTGGGGGCCGAAGCCCGTCCTTCCTGTTGGTTCCGTCTCCGAGGAGCGGGTCTCAGTCCTGGATTGAGATGCTCCTGGGTTTTGGGGACACCTGCACATCAAAGGGAAGAGGCGGGGTCTCAGGAAATGCTCAGAGGGTCCGGCTGTGGTGTCAGGTGTCTGCTGGAACCAATGGCACTTTCTCCCAGCAGCACTGAGCTCTCTTGGCTGGCTGTTTAGGGGGGTGATATCTTCCTGGGTATGCAGCCTTGGGCTGCCAGAAGCCGCGTTGTGGTGCAGTCGTCTCTTGGTGCAGGTGTCTGGATGGAGTCCCTTTGGCCTGTGCCCTGGGATCCTGGTGTGCACGCACGGGCACAACACGGCTGTCACGAGAGGCCTCAGGTTCCATCCTTCAGTGGTCTGGGGCACTGGAGTGGATGTTGCAGGAGGACTGAGCTGTGAGTTGGCCCTCTGAGGGGTTTGCTGAGGGTTCCCAGGGCTGAGGGCAGGCAGAGCTGACCCTCAAGCCCTTTGGGGAAAAGCCGTCACGAGGACAGATTACACTCAAGTGTGCGTGTGCCATGCAGTTGTAGTGCGAGGGACATGTCCCAGCACTGGGGTCTCTGAGGCTTGTGCAGCCGCCACTCGGTTCTCTGGGGCTGGCGCTTGGCTGGAGGACGGGTCCTCAGCGCATGCTGGGCAGGAGGTGTGGGTACGCTGGCTCCTCCCAGGGGCTTTCCCTGAAGGCCACTCACTGTAGGCTGATATCTAGCACTGTGTTCATCCTGGCCATGACCCTAGCGAGACATCCCTTGACCAAGAGCCTGCGCAATCCACTTCCTGGCGGAGAGGCCCCTGGAGCCCTTTTGAGTCAGGCCAGGAATGGGACCTACCTGTCTCAGGGTCAGCAGGAGACTGTTAGGTGCTCCCACCCCCAGGGAACACTTCCCCCCCAACCTATTGGGTGAGCTTCTCTGCAGCTGAGCACAGGCCCAGCTCCAGCACCTGCTCCTGTCAGCCTCCCCGGGGGCCTCGGGGCATCCTGTCGGGAGCTTGACCTCTGAGCGTTTCCCAGGCACAAGCTCTCTCCTTCCGGATACCTTTGGCTGGTGGTGTTAAGCGCAGGGCGGTTTCTTCCAACTGGCATGCCTTCAGGCGTGTGGCTGTGGGGACAATGTGGTCACCACAGAGCTCTTTGTAGCCCCCATGTGGTGAAGGCTGTGCCTGGACACGAGCCCATGACTGAGAGCTTGGGAGTGGCGCTGGAGGCTCAGGGTCTGGGTTCTGAGCCTGGGGAGCACTGCATCCTGGAATTGAGGCCCGGCAGACCCCAGCAGGTTTTTGCAGCTGGGTCTGTCACTGTGGTAGTAGCCGTAGCTGTAGCCGTAGCTACCACAGTAACACAGCAGGAAGGAGCTTGGCAAAAAGCCCTGCATGTGGCAGGAGGGGCCCCCCTGCCGGAGCCTCCTGGCCCAGCCGATCTGTGGGTCCCGTCCGCACAGCTGTCCACTGCATCTGTCTCCCTCATGATTGTGAGCAGGTGGGGTGGTCAGGCTGCCAACCTCGGCCCCTGTCTCCCCAAGAAGGGTGTGGCTGACCCCTCTGCTGAAGTAGTCGGCAGAAGCAAGCCTCCATGGGAGGGGGCACAGGGCTTTGGGGAACCCCAAGTCCTTTTAGAGTTTAGGCAGAGCTGGGCAGAGGCAGCTGCCCCAGAGGGCAGCCCCATCTCCTGCTGGTGGTCTCACACATGTTTGGGGTCCATGTCCGGATCCTGCTGAGGACTGCACTAGGAGAGGGTGTCCATTTCTGGAAGCACCTCATGTCCGAGTGTACAGTGAGGGTCCTCAGTGGGCCCCGCCGGGAAGTTGGATTCAGGCCAGGACGACTGGGCAGCTGGGCTTTGGGGTGGACGGTGCAGCCAGGTGGGTCCCAGGGACGTGGGCACATGGGTCCACCCCTTCTCCTGGAAGGAACGTTTCCAAAATCAAATTCAATCAGCAGCCCCAGAAGCAGATCCCCTCCCACCTTCCTGGTACCCAGTGCACAGAGCCCCAATTCCCTTGGGGCAGTGCATGGAGCACAGGTGGTGTGTGATGTGTGGGGTACGAGGTAGTCTGGGACGTGGGGGATATGAGGTATGGCGTGTTGTGGAGTATGAGGTAGTGTGGGATGTTGGGTGCGAGGGGCTGTGGGTTGTAGGGTGTAGTCGGGCACAGGTTGGTGTGAGTATTTTGGTTTCCTGTGGTGAGCGTGGTATGGGGGGCACAGTTGGTGTGTCCAGGTGGCCCAATGGCCACAGGGCAGGTGTAGTGCCAGCTCATGAGGCCAGCCCCACCTTCACGCTGCCCCTGCCCAGCCAGGGGGGCTCACAGAGTCCTGGCAGAGTGGGTTCTCTGTGCCTTCCAGCCCTGACCCCCACGTGTCCTGAGAGAAGGAACTTCCCGAGCTGCTGGCCGGATGACAGTGGATGGTGGCCTTGGGGGCCAGCAGGGGTGCCCATTGGAGGGGGATCTGGCTGAGGTTGGGCGGCTTTGGCTCGTTGGTTTCATGGTCTGATGGACTTGGACAGGAGCCTGGCGGTGGTGACAGCTGCTGTGCGGGGAATGTGTGGGGTGATGTGGGCCGTCCCTGTCCTGTGTCCCCAGAGGGTTTGGTTCCGGCTGCACTGCTGTGGGAGTCACCGCACCCTGGGATGTGGCCCCGTCCAGAATCCCTGGGACGGCGTCACTGCCTGGTGAGGGCAGGGCTGTAGCCTGGACTGCGGGGACGGGGTGTTTGACGGGTGCTGTGATGCTGTGGTCATAGTCACGTGTGGAAGAGTACTACCACAGTGACACACGCCCACCACAAACCCCTCCAAGGGGCGGGTGGGCAGAGACCTGGGGTGGAGAGGCTGACCTGTGGACGGAGGCAGAGCCCCAGGGAGGCTGTGGGGTGGACTCAGCCTGCGGGTGTCCTGCTGGGAGCACCGGGAGACCCCTCCAGGCAGATGGTGGCACCCACGCCCGGCCCGTCCTGAGGCTCTGCGATCACATCAGGCTTGCGTCTGTGCCCATTGTGCTGAGCGGAGCAGCTGCGTGGAATGAGGGTGCTGGGTGTCCCGGCTTTGAGCTGGACGTGTTCCCAGACTCTTCTTTCAGAAATTTCTGCCTCTGCCTTTCTGTGGGACCAGCTGGGGGTTTCACAGGCTGTAAAGCAAGGTGGCCATTTGTGGGTGATGTGCTGGTGAGGGCAGGATTCAGGGAGGATGGAGGCAAGTGGTGTGAGCAATTGTGTGTGAGTGAGCGAGTGGGTGTGCTCACGAGTGTGTGTGAGTGAGCGAGTGGGTGTGTGCAGGAGTGTGTGTGAGTGTGAGCAAGTGTGTGAGTGAGTAAGAAGTGGGTGTGTGCAGGAGTTGAGTGTGAGTGAGTGTGAGTGTTGCTCCAGTACACAGTAAGCGAGGTGTGGGCTCCCCGATGGTCTGCAGCATCCCAGGCCCAAGGGTGCACCGTGCATCCAAAATGACCTAGTCACTGTGTCTGTGGGCTTTGAGGTTATCTTCTTGACTTAACATAAGTATGGCCACGTTTGTCAGCTTGGCGACCCTGGGAAACTAGCCACACTAAAAGAATGCAGAGAAGCTGCTTGTGGTGGGAACTGGCCCTTCCCCCACAATACTAGCTGCAATTATTTAGATTATAAAACTCCTGGGATTTCCAGGACAGGCCCAGACCAGCCAACTGTGTTGGTCTGAGATAAGTACCGGGAGTTATAGCGCACGTACTCATGCGATAACAGCGCGAAGGAAAAATACCAAAAGTTCCCATAGAGATGGTCTCTAAGCAGAAACATGCATAAAAGCAACTCAAAATTCTGCTTGGGTGAGAGTCTCACCAGAGGGGGCATGCCTTGCCCAGGACCTCTGTCGATCTGCAGTCCCACCTAGCCGTGTTAACTCAAGGGACTCTCCACGGTGTAAGGGCGTGGATGTTGTAATTACCTGATCCGATGTTTTTCTCTTGGTCGGCCTGACGTTTCTCTTTTTGGTGGATCTGATGTAATTTCCCTTCGGTCAGTCTGACGTTTCCTTTTTCGATCGACCTGATGTTTTTCCCTCCTGTTATTTGACCTATATGAATCTGTTCTGTCTCGGTGGATCTGACGTTTCCCTTTTTGATTGACCTAATGTTGTTTCCTCCTTTTATTTGACCTATTCTGATCTGTTTGCGGGCTTTCACCTTTACCCTTCCCTATAAAATAAAATGTACATTCGGTCCACTTGTCTGGGTTGGAAAGTTTCTTTTTACGCCTCTGGTCGAATCCACTGAACCTCTCAAAACACTTCTTGCTTCTGGGAGGCCGGGAGTCCCAGGGCATTCTCGCTGGAAGGCTCCTGATGCAGCATGGCCCCACTGTGCCCAGGGGTGTCATTCATGGCCATCCTGTGTCACTTCCCTGAGCCCACCAGGCAAGGCACAATCACCCAATGCTCTTCAATTCCAGCTATTAAAAATGGGAGAAACCCTAGCCAGCCCTGATGGCCTAGTGGTTACAGATCAGTGAGCTCCACTTCGGCAGCCTGGGTTTGGTTCCCGATTGTGGAACCACATTGTCCATATGTCAGTAGCCATGCTGTGTTGGTGGCTCACATAGAAGATCTAGAAGCATTACTGGATACATAACCGGGTTCTTTGGCCCCCACAAAATAAAACTGGAATGCCAGGCTTATGGCAAGAAAAGAGTTTTTATTTTGGGTGAGGTCAGCCAGGAGGTGAGAGGTCTCAAATTTTTCTCATCTCCGAAAAGATGCAAGCGAAAAGGTTTTAAATGTTGAGAGGAATGTAGCTTCTTGCAGGGAGAGGGGGCTGTGGCCTTGCTGGTCGATGCTTTCCCACCAGCCTGCGTTTGGCTTTGTGAGGCTGCTGGCAGGGAGGACGATGGCAAGGTAAGGGAATTGCAGATGGTTGTCCTACAACTGTCACCATGGTGGAGGGTGGATTCTGGTGCCAGGAAGCCAAGGAGTTGAGGTCTGAGAAGCTTTAGCTTCTTCACATTTTCTGGACACGAGTTTCCCTGGAACAAACCTCCAGAACCTGTGCTTAGCTCAAACTTCAGTGTGAGCCCAGCTGGAGGCCACCCGGGCTTTACTGATTTGTAACTTCTATTTGCCTTGTGAAGTTCAGTGACAGAAGATTCAAAAAATGATATTTACATGTGAATGCAATTTAGAGAAGCAGGAAAGAGGATGAGTGCTTTTGGTTTTAACCCCATATTTTCTGGGTTTAATGTAGGGGACCTGATATCAGGGCTGGTATCAGAAGGAGTTACAACTATACACGACTATGTACTGGGACTTTCAGGGGTGGGGGGAAGAAAAAAAAGGGAAGATTGGCAACGGATGTTAGCCCAGGGTGAATCTTTCCCAGCAAAAAAAAAAAAAAAAAGTAAAAGAAAATGGGATCAACTGCATCATTATGGAAGTGCTTGAAGGGCAGCCCCCCACAGTGCCATCCCTGACACTGAGATGAAGGCCATCGAGCCCCAGGGTGCTTATGCTTCATGAAGGAGGCTCAGGGGGCGATTCTCTGGCAGTGGCTCCCAGTGGTCTCTCTCTCTCATCAACCCCAGGGGAGCAGGGAATACGTGGGTGTTCTCAGCAGCTCGGCTATCACCTTATCCGTTAGGATGACCTCAGCCCAGCTCCCAGGACTCACACTTTCAAGGAGCCCTCACACCCCACTGCCCAGCCATCGGGCTAAACTGGATGTGGTGTTTGTTTTGTTTAAAGCTGTTCTCTTGCATGGCTGTTAAATCAGAAAGGAGTGAGGGACAGCAACGCCCTGGCTCACAGACCCTCAGGCAAGGTAGATGCACAACAAAGTCTGGAGGAGCCGCCAACTTTTGTCCAAGTCCTTATGCACAGGAATTCCAGAGTGGTCTGCTGTTGGGAAAGCTGTCTGTGCAACGTTCACGTGGATGGAGCATAAAGGGAAAAGCATGGGAACATATTCAGAATACTCAGAGAGAGAGCAGGCAAACGGTTTGCGAGACTTGCTGAGATGTCTTTGTAACACAAAATCCGACCAGTTTTTCAAAATGTGATATAGATAATTGCAAAGAAAATGCCTTCTCTTTTTGAGAGAACATTTGGAACCTGTCACACAGTGCACCCCACGTGTCATCACATCGTCATTAGTGTTCTTGTTGTTGAGTCGAAGAGGCGCTGGTGTTTCTCAGCAACAGAGAGAAAATAGACTTAAAGAACCAGCAGCCTCAGGAGCTGTGAGACAATGACAGAAGATCCAGCGTCGGCATCGCCGGAGCCCCAGGAGGAGTGGAGAGATGGCGGGAGGGGTATTTGGAGAAATAATGACCGAAAACCCAACAAATTTGGTGAAAGACACAAACTTCCAAATCCAAGAAGGTGAGTGAATGCAAAGAAGCGTAAACTCAAGGATATCCACAACAAGACATCACAATCAAACCTTCGAAATCCAAAGACAGAGAAAAAAATCTTGAAAGGAGCAAGAGAGAAAGGAAACATCACCTAGAGAGGGACGTCAATTCAATGTCTGTGTGGCTCATCCAAGCCCAGGGAAGCCAGAAGGATGCTGCCCAGTAGTTTTCAAGTGCTGAAAAGAAAGACAATCAATTGTGAATTCTGGATCCAGTGAGAGACTCTCCTGCAGGAATGAAAGGGTAAGGAACACGTTCTCAGATGAACAAAAATGGAAAGAATTGATTGCTAGCAGAGGTACTGGTAAAGACCGGCTGAAGGACGTTCTTCAAACAGTGGGGATTTTATGGAGGAAAGGATCTTGGGACATCAGGAAGGAGGAAGGAACAGTGGAAAGAGCAGAAGCGCACACAAAAGACTCTTCTTTTTCTCAAGAGTTTTATAAGTCATTTGATGTTGAAAGAAAAATTACAGCAACATCTGATACTTAAGACATTATTAAAAGTGAGGAAGATAACGGGACCGCGTGGAGGTGAGGCTTCCTCGTACTGTGAAGTGGCTGAGTTGGCAGACTGTTGGCATGCCGATGGCAGCCACTGGGAAAACTCTACCAAAGACACACTCAGAAACACTGTAAATACTCTAAGACGAGTAAATCAAGATGCAGTCCCAAAATATGTTCACACACCTTCAGGAAGGCAAGAAGAGAGAAAAGGAGGAATGCAAACCAGAGGAAACAAACCAAAAACGCATATCACAAGGCTTAAGGGCTAACATATCGACAATCCCCTTAAATGACGGCCAGATACGGTAACTAAGGCAGAGACTGGCAGAGCGGATACAGAGCAGCCCGACTGTATCTGGCTTATGAGAAAGTCACTTCTGATTCGGTGACAGGGAGATGGAGGATGCAAGGTGGGAAGGACAGAACATGCAAACATTAATTAAAGGTCACGAGTGGCTCATTAATGTCTGATAAAGCAGACTTCACAGCAGTGAAAATTACTAGGGACAAAGAGGGACATGAGTCAACTTGGGAAGGATCCATCGACGAGGAAGACATAGTCATCCTAAATGCGTACTCACCAAAGGACGCAGCCTCAAAATAGGTGAAAGCAGAACTGTACCACCCCTATTATTACTAGCTTCTGATTGACTGTCCATGGCATCCTTCCTGCTTCCCAGGGACATTTTAATAATGCCATTGACGTTTTATTTACTTTGCTACTCTTTCACTCCCCAACTCCCATCTAAGGAATGTGCATCGCATTCTTTCGTGGTTTCACGTCAGTTAGTGTACTTTCTTACTATTTCTCCTCTTTCTAAGATGCCACACATCCTGTCCTAGAAGTGGGGACACCGATTAATAACGGTTCATTAATTTCTTCCCCGTGTTTGTGCAGGAAACCCTTTTCAGACATGTGTTTTCTGTCTGTCCTCAGGCTCCTTCTTGCTCACACGACCTCCAGCTGCCTCTAGTGGTGACCTCCGGTCAGCTTCCCCTTTGCAAACAAGGAAGAAGATCCAGACCAGGGACAGAGGCAGGTGACTCGGAGGACACCCACGGAAAAGAGATGCCCTGAGGCGAGGTGAAACGAGTGAGGGAGACGGATGGCCTGGTCAGCGGTGTGTCCCCAGAGGGTCTTTTCTTGGATGAGGCCAGCTGGAGCTTGGTGTCCTGGTTCAGTGTTGTCATGGTGGCAGAGATGGCGGGCAATGAAATGAGAAGGGCGAAAATGTGCACAGCACCTGGGGATGAATTCTAGCAGATGGTGTGTGTGGGACTGGAGGGCGCTGTGTGGAACGAACCTGGTGTGCGCTTGTCTGACAAGGGACTTGCAAAAGCAGCCTGGATGCTCATGACAGTGATGTGACAGAGAGAGGAAGGATGATACTGGAGGCAGTGGCTCAAAATGATCTGCGCGACGGAAATATATTTGGAACAAATACTTTTATTTCTATTCATAAAATTGATTAGCTTTTTGTAGGAAATTTTTAAATTCTAATAATAAAAAATGAAACCATTTTAACTATACACAATCTGATAGCATCCGTTACTTACTTCACTGAGCAGAATGAATAGACCCCGCCATGGTGGGCTCTCCTGTAGGCCATGGGCCCAGACATGGCGGGACAGTGAGACGGGCATCTGGCAATTGTCTCCTTAAGCCAGCCTGGGTTGTTTATAAACCCGGGTAGATGAGCTATGATCCTCTCAGACCTGACTCAAAGTGCTTTGCTCTCCTGACCTCTGCAGAATCCACCAGTTGCCCACCTGGCCCTCACGGCCTACAGCACAGGCTCTTAGGAACCACTGACTTCAAAGTAAAGGCCTCAGACGCTTTGAAAATAAAAAATTCATAAACATCGTGACAGTTCCTTCACATGATTAAAACCACAAATTTAAAATATTTTTTGAAAATAAGTTTCAGAGAGATGTTACATTCAGTTTAGTTGTACAGTGTTACGAGTTTAGGCTTATTGACATAAAGACATGTAAACCCCAAAGGGGAGACGTAGTCAGAGAGCATCATTCACCATTCATCAGTGGGCAATCCCGATCTGTGAGATAAACTGTGCATTTCCACGGGGATAGAAGTGATGGGATCTTCTCTATGGAAAGCCACTTGTTGTTCCCCACCTGTGTGCGAATCCAGACGTTCTGCACATTAGGGCCCCTTTGCTGTCACTGTGTGGTCTGAAAGGAACCAGCATATCCTCGTATTCTAAAAGGGGCAGCATGACTCTGGGTGACAGCTCTCAGCTAGTAGACACGTGGCAGCTTTTATATGACAGACATCGTAAAGCATTTACAATACGTGTTTATGATTACTAAACGCTCATTGCATCCTTGGAACACACATATTTACATATCCTGGGAAAATGTCCATCTTGGAAAAATACTATCTTGGGGAAAAAAAGACCAGAAGACATATTCCTCAGCCTTAGTTTCTATTTAGAGTCTGAGGTTTCCGAATTTGAGATTATTGGCAGTTTTCCTCCAATTTTGATGATGATCAGCTAATTTAAGTGGATGATTTATTAGCAGAGAAATTCCAAAGACTGTCAAGAGATGTGTCCTTGGCTGATATCGCAGTATCTATTGCTTCATTAAAAATCCATGTGAAATATGTTTGAACTAACAACCCTGGGGAGACCTCACAGGACTGCAGGTGTTTGCTGCAGACGGCACCTGCCCCACTGGTTGCATCCTCTTCTGGAGCCCTTTGGCAGTGTTTTCAAAACTCCCTCAGTGCAATCTGTTGTTATGTCAGCTGTCACTCATCTTTATAAGGATCTTACATATCAGGTCATTTAAATTCATCGCACCCATGTCAGGAAACTTACTGCCCACGATGTATCGGTGTGGTCCATTTCCAGCCCATCAATTTCTGTCCCATGATCTCGATGTCTACCACTTTGCCAAGACCACACTCTCTTACATACTATATGTCTACAGTAAGTTCTGGAATCTGTCTGTATTAGTATTCTAACGCTGCAGTGCAGGATTGTCAGGTATATTTTTCAATATATTCATTTTCCTGTAAGTTTTAGAATTCGCTTTTGAATTTCTATAAAGTAAAAATTCTGTAGGGATTGTGATTTTGACTGCATTGACTCTATAGAACAATTAGAAGAAAATTGTCACGTTAAAAATATAGAATCTTCCAACCCACGTCCAAGACACATTTTTCTATTTATTCAGGCATTCACAAATCTCTCTAAACAATGTTTTAGAGTTTTCACTATAGAAGTCTTTCTCAACCTTTGTTATATATTCTTGGTTTTTTATGTTTTTAATGCTATTGTAAATGGAATTGTTTTTTTAAAATTTATTTTCTAATTTTTGTTGCTAGTAGATAGACAATTGATATTTGTATATTGACTTTCAATAAGAAGCTTTCCTAAGTTTATTTATTAGTTCTAGGAGTGTTTTAGAAAAGATTCCTTCTGGGTTTTCTACAAGCATAATCATATTATTGCTGAATAAAGAGAGTTTTACTTTTTACTTTCCAAGCTTTCTGGCCTCTTGATTTCTTGCCTCGTGGGCAGACGAGTTCCCCCAGTACACAGTTAAGCCTAGAGGACAGCTTTCAATATTCCAACGTTAATATGATGATACCTGTAATATTTTTACATATCTTTATCAGATACAGGAATTTAACTTCCAAATTTATTTAGCCGAGACGTATCATGACAGTGGTACTCAACTTAATCAAGTTTTTCTGTCCCTGAATCTACTGAACTGGTAATATGTTATTTCTTCTTTATCCTATTAAGGTGTTGAATTATACTAATTGGTTTTTTATTGAGGTGAAATCCACGTAATATTAAATTAGATATTTTCCAGGTAAAGATAGCTAAATATTCTTGTTACTTGTCATCTTTAAGATATAGAATGCCTAGATATCAATTTGACATAATAACTTTTTAATTGATACATTTATATTTCAATATGATTGTCTCTGTAGTGTTAGCTAACACCTCTATGGTGTCACATAATTATCATTTCTTCTAGTGATGGAAACAATTAAGATCTAGTCTCTTAGCAAGATTATGGTTTATATACAGTTTTGCTGTCTATAATCAGTGTGCTGTGTGTTAGATGTCCAGGACTTATTCATCTACTAGCTGCAAGTATTTACCCTTAAACAACATCTCCCACCTGCCAGCCCCTGGAAACTACCATTCCCCTCTCTGTTTTTCAAGTTCTGTTTTTTTTAGATTACACATATGATGATATCTTACAGTATTTGTTTTTCTATTTCTGACTTATCTCGCTTAGCATAATGCCCTCATGATCCATCCGTGTTGTCATAAATGGCAGGATTTCCTTCTTTCTCACGGCTGAGAGGTATTCTATGTATATACACACTACATCTTCTTTATCCATTCATCTGTTGATGGGCATTTAGGTAGTTTTCATATATTGGCTATTGTGAATCATGCTGCAATGAACAAAGGAGTGCATATATCTCTTAAAAAATATGTTTTCATATCCTTTGGATATATATACACGGAAGTGAGATTGCTGGATCATATGGTATTTCTATGTTTAATTTTTTGAGGACCCTCCATACTGTTCTGCATAGTGGCCAGATCAGATTAAAATCACACCCACAGTGCACAAGGGTTCCCTTTTCTCCACATCTTGACCAACACTAGTTATCTCTTTTCTTCTTGATGGTAACCATTCTTACAAGTGTGGGGTGATATCTCATTGTGGTTTTGATTTGCATTTCCCTCATGGTTAGTGATGGTAAGCATCTTTCCATGTATCTGTTGGCCATTTGTATATCTTCTTTGGAAAAACATCTGTTCAATTTCTCTGTCCATTTTTTAATCGGATTTTTGTTGTTGTCATTGAGTTGTATGAGTTCTTTATAAATTTTGGGTATTAACCCTTTATCCAATACATGGTTTGCAAATATTTTCTCCCATTCCATATGTTGACTTTTCATATTATTGATTATTTCTGTTGCAGTGCCTAAGCTTTTAAGTTTGATGTAGTCTCACTTGTTAATTTTTTCTTTTGTTTGTGCTTTTGGTGTCATATCCAAAAGATCATCGCCAAGACCAATGTCAAGGAGCTTCTTCCCTATGTTGTCTTCTATGAGTTTTATGGTATCGGGTCTTATGTGTAAGTCTTTGATCCATCTCTAGTTAATTTTTGTGAGTTGTATAAGATAGAGGTCCAATTTCATTGCTTTACATGTGTTTATCCAGTTATCCCAATACCGTTTGTTGAAGAATCTATTCTATCTTCATTGAATGTTCTTGGTTTCCTTATCAAATATTAGTTGACTGTTTACGTGTGGGTTTAATTCTGGGCTCTCTATTCTATTCCATTGGTCTATGTGTCAATTTGTATGCCAGTACCAAACTGTTTTGATTACTATAACTTTGTAGTATAGTTTGAAATGAGAAGGTGTGATTCGCCTGGTTTTGTTCTTCTTTCTCATAATTTCTTTGATTATTCAGGGTCTTTTGTGGTTCCATAAAATTTTCGGATTGTTCTCTTATTTCTGTGAAAAATGCTATTGGAGTTTTGATAGAGATTGCGTTGAATCCATAGCTGGCTTTGAGTAGCACAGAAATTTGGATAATATTATCTCTTCCAATCCATGATCATGAGAATGTCCCTCCATTTGTTTGTGTCTTCTTTGATTTCCTTCAACAAAATCTTGACGTTTTCAGTGTACAGATCTTTCACTTCCCTGGTTAAATTTATTCCTAGATATTTTATTATTTTTGATGCCATTGTGAATGGGATAGTTTCTTTATTTCTTTTTCATATGTTTCGTTGTTAGTCTATAGAAATGCAACTGATTTCTGTGTATTAATTTTACTTTCTGCAACTTTACTAAATTCATTGATTAAATCCAACAGTTTTATGGTTGAGTCTTTGGGATTTTCAATATATAAGATCGTACCATCTGCAAATAGAGACTGTTTTACTTATTCCATTCTGATTTGGATACATTTTATTTCTTTTTCTTGCCTAAATGTTCTTGGTAGGACCTCCAGCACTATGTTGAAGAGGAGTGGCGAATGGGCATCCTTATCTTGTTCCTGATATTAGAGGAAAATCTCTCAATTTTTAACTGTAGAGTATGTTAGTTGTGGGTCGGTCATACCTAGCTTGTATTATATTGAGGTGTGTTCCTTCTAGACCCAATCTATCGAGGGTTTTTATCATGAAAGAATGTTACATTTTGTCAAATGCTTTCTCTGCATCTATTGAGATGCTCATGTGATTTTTATCTTTCATTCCATTAATGTGCTGTGTCACATTTATTGATTTGTGTATGTTGAACCATCCTTGCACCCAAGGATAAATCCCACTTGGTCAGGTTGTATAACACTTTAATGAGTTCTTGAATTCAATTTGCTAATATTTTGTTGAGGATTTCTGCATCAATGTTCATCAGGGATATTGACCTGTAGTTTTCTTTTCTTGTAGTGTCCTTATCTTGCTTTGCTATCAGGGTAATGCTGGCTTCATTCCCTCCTCTTCAACTTCTTGGAACATTTGAGAAGGATTGACATTAATTCTTTTTTTTTTTCTTTGATGAGGAAGATTGGCCTTGAGCTAACATCTGTGCCCAACTTCCTCTATTTTGTATGTGGGATGCCACCACAGCATGGCTTGATAAGCATGTGTACATCCGCACCGGGATCTGAACCCGTGAACCCCAGGCTCTCGAAGCGGAGTGTGGGAATTAACCACTATGTCAGGCTGGCCTTGACATGAATTCTTTTTTAAACGGTTGGTAGAATTTGCCAGTGAAGCCATCTGGTCCTGGGGTTTTCTGTGTTGGGTGCCTTTGGTTACTCATTAATTCTCTTTATTCTTTCTTGGTCTATTCAGACTTTCTATTTGTTTCTGGTTCAGTCTTGGTAGGTTGTATGTTTCTAGAAATCGATCCGTTTCTTCTAGATTATCTGATTTCTTGGTGCGTAATTGTTCATAGCGTCTCTTATGATCCTATGTATTTCTGCGGTGTCAGTTGTTGTTTCTACACTCTCATTTCTGATTTTATTTATTTGAGTCTTTTCTCTTTTTTTCTTAGTTATTCTTACTAAAGGTGTTCAGTTTTATTCTTTTTGAAAAACCAGATATTAGTTTTATTGATCTTTTCTATGTTTTCTTCTGTTCTCTAGTTCATTTATTTCTACTCTAATATGTATTTCCTTCCTTCAGCTAACGTTGGGCTAAATTTGTTCTTCCTTTTCTAGTTCCTTGAGGTGTCAAGTTAGGGTGTTTATCTGCAATCTTTCTAATTTCTTAATATATACATTTATCACGGTCAACTTCCCTCTCAGAACTGCTTTTTGTAGTGTCTCATAGGTTATTGATATCTTGTGTTTCCATTTTCATTTATTTCGAGATATTCTTTGATTTTAATTTCCGTTTTGATTTCTTCTTTGACCCATTGGTTGTTCAGGGGTATGTTGTTTAGTTTCCACGTATTTGTGGATTTTCCAGCTTTCCTCAGATGTTGATTTCTAGTTTCATGCCACTGTGGTTAGAAAAAGACATTTGGTATAATTTTGATCTTCTTAAATTTGTTGACAAGTTTTCTTGCCTCACATATGATCTATCCTGCAGAATGTTCCATGTGCACTTGAGATGAATGTGTATTCTGCTACTGTTGGATAGAATGTTCTATAAATGTTTGTTAGGTCCATTTGGTCTAATGTATGGTTCAAGTCCAATATGTCCTTGTTGATTTTCTGCTGGGTGATCTACCCATTGCTGAAAGTGGGGTAATGAAGTCCTCTCCTACTATTGCATTGTTGTGTATTTCTCCCTTCAGATCTGTTAGTACTTGCTTAATATATTTAGATGCTCTGATGTTGGGTGTGTATAGATTTACAATAGTTATATCTTCTTGATGAATTAATCCTTTTATCATCATACAATGACCTTCTTTGTCTCTTATTACCATTTTTGTATTCAAGTCTATTTTGTCTGTTATAAGTGTAGCTACTCTTGCTTTCTTTTGGATCCTGCTTGTGTGGAATACCTTTTTCCATCCCTCCACTCTGAGTCTATGTGTGTGTCCTTAAATCTGAAGTGGGTCTCTTGTAGACAGCATACAGTTGGGTCCTGTTTTTTTATCCATCCAGCTTCTCTGTGACTTTGGAGTGGAGGATTCAAGCCACTTACATTTAGATGGTTATTGATACGTAAGGACTTCCTACTGCCAGCTTGTTACTGCTTTTGGCCGTCTTGTACCTTACTGCTTTTTTCCCTCTGTGTCCACCTACCCTTACCTTGTACATTGGTGATTTTCCCAGCTGTCTGTTCTGCTTCCTTTTTTCTATCTTTTGTGGCTTTGCTCCAGGTTTTGGCTTTGTGGTTGCCATGGGGCTTACATAAAACATCTTACAGATAAAACAGTCCATTTTAGGCTGATAGCAACTTGTCTTTGATTGCGTATAAAGTCCCCACTCTGTTATATTATTTATGTCGTAAATTTACCTCTTTTAATGGTGTGTGTTTGTGAACAATTTGTCGTAGCTGTGGTTATTTTTACTACTCTTTTCCTTTTACCTTTATACCGTGTTGAGTGGCTAATGCACCCTCCTAATATGGAGTTATATTTTTCCAATTCTGACTATTTTTCACCTTTACCAGAGTGCTGTGTACTTACGTATGTTTTTATGTCCCTCTGTAATGTTTTTTCATTTCCACTTGAAGAGCTCCTTTCAGCTTTTCTTACAAGGCTGGTCTAGCAGTGGTGAACTCCCTCAGCTTTGGTTTGTCTGGAAAAACCTTTATTTCTCCTTCATATCTGAAGGACAACTCGGCAGGATGAAGTATTCTTGGCTGCCAGTATTATCTTTCAACACTTTGAATTTATCATTCCACTCTTTTCCGCTAAGAAATCTGCTGACAGCCTTATGGAGGTTTCTGTGTAGGTTGCTCTCTTTTTTCCACAAAGAAAAGACATGAAGAAAGAAAGGATTCTTTCTTGGTCATTCACTCTTGACGTTTCATTTTAGTTTCTCTTGGAGAAGGTCTCTTTCATTGAGATAATAGGGGGATCTATTAACTTTGTGGACTGGTACATCCAAGTGTTTCCTCAGGTCTGGGAAGTTCTCAGCTATTATTCTTTAAATAAACCCTCTGCCCGCTTCTTCTGCTCTTCTCCTTCTGGAATTCTGACCGTTCTGATATTTGTCTTTTTGATGGAATCCCATAGCTCGTGTGGGCTCTCTTTGCTCTCTTTAAATCTTTGTTCCTCCTTTTCTCCTAACCATGTTATTTCAGAATTCCTATCCTCCAATTCATTTATTCTTTCTCCAATCTGGTCTACTCTGTTAGAAATTCTCTCTGTTGCATTCTTCATCTCATTCATTGCATTATTCAGCTCCAGAATTTCTGTTTGGTTCTTTGTGTAATTTCAGTCTCTTTGGTAATGAACACATCTGTTCATGTATTTTATTCCTGATTTCATTGAATTGTCTTTCTGAGTTTTCTTGTAACTTGCTGAGTTTCTCCATAAATGCTATTTTAATTTCTTTATCAGTTAGATCACAATATTCTAGCCTTTGAGCTCAGTTTCCTTTGATTCATTCATTGATTAAAAGGGGGGATGAAAAGGAGCAATGACTTATGTAACCATGTACAATGCCTTCTGTAACCATGTCACTAGATTAGACATTTTAGAGTAAACAATTTCATGACATTTAATGCATTTCCCAGTTGTGCTCCCCATCCCCCGTCTATTTCCTAACCTTCTTTTCCTGGCATATTCCCCAATCCATCATCTAGTCATGACACAGTTTGCATTTTTTATATTGTCATATTTAACTTGCTAAGTTGTCATTTAGGATTTTTGCCTCTAGATTCATGGGAGACAGCAGCCTGTCATTTTATTTCTTGTAATATCATTGACAGGTTTTGTTTAACAGTTATACAGGTTACATGCAACTAGTAAGGAAGTGTTCTCTATTCTCTGAAAGAATTTGTGTATGATTGTATTTTTTGTTCTTAGATCTTCACGGATTTTGACACTATATGTTGGAAAGAGGTTGATTTCCACAAACTGACCTATAGTTGCAGTGCTGACCCAATCAAAGCTTCAGAACATCTGATGTTGTTGTTGTTGAAGTTTACAACCAGATACCAACTGTTTGTGAAAGTAAAAGTAGCCAAAAAATAGCCAAGGCAACCTGAGGACGTTAAACAACTTTGTAGGAGTTGGCCTACTTGATATCTAGAGAGATTATAGACTTGCAGTAATTCAGACAGTCTGGAATTGGGAAAAAGGGAGATGACTGAACCCATGGCACTTGAAAGACAGGATGGAAGCAAGCCTGGGCTGATGCAGTGGGCATTGGCTGCATTGTGACAATGGTGCCCACAGTGCACGAGGAAAGTTTGCCTTTTAGGGGGTAGCTATGGATCATTTGGATGTTTGAATGGGGAAAAATAAACTGGGTCTCTCCTGCTAATCATACTAAATAAATCAGTTCCAGGTGGATTGTAGACTTAAATGTGAAAACTAAAAAATTAGATCTTTGGATCCAAGCACATTTTAATTTTCATGCAATAGTTAGAGATTTTTTAAAAACAGGATCTAAAACACAATACAAAGAATAGTTGGATATATTGGATTTTAAAATTAAAAATTCTGTTCATCAAATGACACCATTAGGAAAATGAATTTAGATACAAAAAGGTGGAGAAAGTTCTTCAATATATATTTATCCATCAAATGAATACAAAACGCCAAACGAAATAGACCAGACAAAAAAAAAGAGCAATCTCTGGTATTGGTGAGGATGTAGGGCGGTTAGAATTTTCATGTACTTTTGGTGTGAGAGTAAATTTGATGTGAATATCTTGAGAATTGGTTTGGCAATAGCCACTAATGCTGAAAAGAATGGTACTCTGTGAGTAGAAGTTCCACTCCTAGGAATGAGGTAGAAAATGGAAATTGCCCTTTTGTAGGTCAAACACAGTTAAATACCTGGAGACTTAAAAATTTGCAAATAACTCTATTTTTGACATATATTTACCCACCAGAATTACTTATATGTGTTCACTAAGTGATGTGAACAATTTTACTCCCAGCAGCATTTTGTATTAGCCAAAACCTGGATGCCCCCGCATGACGTCTCACAGTAGAATGTTTTCAGTGTACGTAAATGTCCATGTGAAGCGTACCAACTTAGTGTGGATATAAACGAGCATCCCATCTTTGTGATCTCATTTACACAAAGTCAAATATGGGCAGAACTAACCTATGGATTTGACATCCAGATGCCACTCGTTTGCAGTAGAGTCTGGATGGGACAAAAAGGGTTTTGGGGGCTCTGTGTCATTCTGAGTGTTGACCTGGGTTCTCCTCAAGGAGCTGTGTGCAGGTGGTAAAATCTATGGTACTGCTCACTGAGGACTGGCACTCTTTTCTGTACCACTACTCTCCTTCCACACCATTTTGCCTCAACAGTGATTGATGGGTGTGTGGTAACAAGACCTGATCTAAAGCCTTGTCCAAACAGTCTCCAGTGATAAGCCCTCCAGAATATTATTCCCTCTAGAAGTATGTTTGGAACTTTCTTATCCTGACTTCTAGGAACAAAGGTCAGGCAAAAGGAAGATGGGAACGACCTTCAGTCACACTTTAGAGGCTGTGGTGGATCTCCTGAGATCGAAGGGCAGAAATGTCTGTCTTTGGGTCCTTCGTACACTTTATGGAAGAATTTGCTCCCCTTTCTCCTCCAGTCTCCCGTTCTGAGCTGGGCTTCTGTTCACTGCTTTGGTGAAGGGTCTTAATTTACAGTAAGGTAGCTTGTCTTGTTGTACGTGCCCTGGAGGAGGGCAAATCATTGTTTAATTACATTGTTGGAGGCTCATCTTGGTATGTCATTTGGAGATGTGGATATTGACTCACTGCTCTTCATTCTTCTAGGGACAAGCCATGTTTTCCCGAATGAATAACCCCTATTACTAGTGCTATAAGGCATCAAACCAGGAAAGAGAACAGATCTCAATATCCTAAGGTTAAACAATTTTCATGGTGAACTATCTATGCAACCCATTGTCATCTCTATCCTGAGCTCAGTTCTACAGTCTGTCTATCAGGTGATGAAGCCAGGTTGATGGAGAGATGAGAAGCAAGGGGCTCATCTAAACTCTCTGTAGGTCTCTGGATGACCTTGAGCCCCACAGGGACCACTGAGAGCTGGTGACCAAAAGGAGGTCTCCATTTCCCTGCTGACCAGTGAGTTCCTAGTAAGAGGGCTCCATCGTGCTCCTCTCCACCTCCTGCCCAGCCAAGCGTGGCTGTGTGCTCCTCATGTCAGGCTTGACCAGGGCTCTGGAAACTACTCCAGAGGGAACTTTGAGAGCCCAGACCACTTGTCCACTTTCACTCCTGGTACCCACACAGGGCTGGGGTCAGAGGGAACTCAACAATACGTGTGGGAATGCGGCACTGAGAATGAATAAAGGAAAAGGAGAACAAATGAGTAGAGTTCCTTAATGCACCGCAGGAACCTTGAGAACTGGGGTGATGCTACAGTTTGGTTTGCTTGTTATGAACACTGTGGCCTCCTGCCCATGTATGTCACCACATATGTGAAAAACCCTGGTCTTTTATGCTTGGAACCAAAGAATGGTGTGTTAGAGGCACCTGGGGAAGCAGTATTCTTGGAGAATAGTTCTTTTATTTTTTATTGTGAAGAGGAAACAATTTGGGAAGGAAATCCTTGCCTGGCCTATCCCTGCACATGCCTCTGTGGCTGGTTCTTGAGCTCAGGGAGTCCTGAGTGCCTCCTGGTGTCCTGGGTCCCCTGATGGTCCTGAGTGTCCCCTGGTGGTCCTGAGCACCCCCTGGTGTCCAGACTGCCCCCTGCAGCCCAGCCCCTCCTGTCTCCCTGCAGGGAGGTTTGTGTCTGGGCTCACGCTGACTTCCCCTCACTGTGTCTTTCGCACAGCAATACACGGCTGTGTCCTCAACTCTCACACTGTTCATTTGCAGATGCAATGTATTCTGGGAGTTGTCTCTGGAGATGGTGATTCGGCCCTTCACGCAGTTAGCACACCTTACGCTACCACAGTTGCAGGTAGTGGGTGACACCCACTTCAGCACATTCCCTGGATTCTGGGAGTCCCAGAGCATGCCAGCGCTACTGAAGATGGTAGCGGATTTACAGCAGAGTCTCGTAGACATACCAGGCTGCAGTGTGAGCTTCTCACCCTGCACACCTGCAAACACAAAGACATCCTGGTCAGGAAAATCTCACACATCCACCGTTTTTCTCACTCATATCCTCTCACATCGTCAAGTTCTCTTGTTCTCCATAAATTACCTCTTAAAATAGCAGCAAGGAATATCCAGCTCAGCCCAAACTTCATGGTGAGTCGTCTGTGTTCAGTCCTGATCACCGAATGGGAACACCTGGGAATCGCAGGGCTGGTCTCCTCTCCCAGTGCTGCAGGGTCGGGGCTGGGCTGGTTTTCATCAGCAGAGGGACGGCCCTATTTGCATATCCTCTGACTATATTTGACGGTCTGGGGCTCGACACCAACATAAAGGGCAGAGTCCCTGAGTGTGATGTCCAAGGGCACATACTTGGTGAGAATTAGCCCCATTATCTGGGCCTGTGCTCCTCAATAGTGGACC
This sequence comes from Diceros bicornis minor, assembly GCF_020826845.1. Classification (NCBI taxonomy): domain Eukaryota; kingdom Metazoa; phylum Chordata; class Mammalia; order Perissodactyla; family Rhinocerotidae; genus Diceros; species Diceros bicornis. The sequence goes on from NC_080763.1 coordinate 50,575,952, forward strand.
CGACTGCCTCCTGAACCATCTCCAGGACAGAGTTCAGCAGGCCTAGTGATGTTTGGAGAACACCCTCCCTGTAAGGAGAATATGTGTGAATTTTATGCATTCTACTATGTACCTAAGAATTTATAGTGAAGCAACTCAGATGTATTTTCAGAAGTTCCTGAAATTTCACTTTATTATCCATCTGCCTATAAATTTTTCCAAGCAATGATCCATATTTTTACATGCAATAACTTTACTGATGAATACTTGACGTGTAGTAAACTTCACAGTTCCACAGTGTGCAGGCATTATCTAAATCTGTGGGTATTTTATGGACCTGGAGCAAGGAGCACAGTAGGAACAGCCCCACCCACTTCCCCTCTAACTGGCATCATGCCCAGTGACTCGCTTGAGGAACTTGTGGTGCAGCCCAGCTCATTTAGGGTCTCATGTAAGAGAGGAGCAGGGACGCAAAGAACCACCTCCCTGGCAGGGACAATGGAGTGTATAACTAGGATGGGGCTGTGATTTTACAAGGGGGAAGGAAGAATAGGTTTAACTCTTTGTAAGCCCACTAGAGTATCTTTGGATCTGCTCAATTTTGATGACATATGGACAAGTGCAAATCTGAATACACCACTGAGTGAATGATAACTAAATATATTTGTGTGTGAACACAGCAAAGGGAAAATGCAAGTCTATGTTGTCCGCCACATTGTATTTAATGAAATGACCATATGCCATGGACACAGGATCCAAAAACTAAAATCTCCTCTTATTTCACCTCTCTGTCACCTACCAACTGACCATCCATAAGAAGATCAAACCATTCAGTATTCGAAAATAGACCCCTAATTTATTTTAAAACATATGTCATTTCAGCAAAACTAAATGGTCTGTCTGTACTTGCCCTACAGCATCTCCACACCATGTCACTCCCTGTGGAAATATTCCACTGCATCCTCATCGTTAGATGCTGAGGAGAAGACACCTGGCCTCACCTCCATCTCCTTCAGTCCCAGACCCCAGTGTGTCCCTCTCCTGAGCCTGCAGATGCTGAACTACGTGAGCAGCTCGGTGGAGTGAGGGGGGATGTTCTCCTCTTCATGGGGAGCATGAGCATGAGGGTCTGGAGATAAAGATGCACCTGGAAAAGGGCCCACAGGCTGCAGACCCTGTAAGAGTGGATCCCGTGTGAATGTTGACATTGGTGCCCTCGCCCCTGAGTGTGATCTGGCTCCCTGACCTTCAAGAAGACCAACAGGACTGAAGTGTTGAGACAATGCTTTTCTGTCACTAGAAATTGGAGATACTGAGAAGCCTTGAGAGAGAGACATGGAGCTGATGGAGAGACTGTGGGCTTTCAACAACCACAAGGACCATTTACACAGGATCTCTGTACATAGACATCAAGGGGAAACTTTAAAGAAAAAGTAATAAAATAATTATTCAAATACGTTAAATTCAGAGTACCTGATATCAGGACAAAGCTCTTATGTAAGTTTAATTTGATCATCTTTGAAATGGAGATCAATGTACATCTAAATTCATATAGTTATTGCCATGATTTTATAAGTTAATATTATCAAAGTTTCGGGTCTTTGGGGACTTTGGTTATTACATATGAGAGTTTATTCTAAAAAGAGAGGACACGGCTGTGTTTCCACACCTTTCAGGAAGCTGTAGTTACTGTCTGCATGTCAGGAAGAGGTTTACAGAGCCTGGAGATAAAAACCCTTGACCGGAGACCCGCCCTTAACCCACCCCCTCTGTGAGGACATGAGCTCAGTAGCTCCTGAGCACCCCCTGGTGGTGCAGAGCGCCCCCTGGTGGTCCTTTGCACCGCCTGGTGGTCTTGAGAGGCCCTTGGTCATCTGAGCACCTACTGCTAGACCTGAGTGCACCTTGTGTTTCCAAAGTCCCCTGGAGAGAAATAGACACTGTTTTTTTGCCTCTCCGCTTTATCCAGCATACAATGGTGGACACTTCCAGCATAAGCACTGTATGCCTTCTGTTCAAAGGATGTCTCCTCTCAGATATTTCCCATCGAATGACCCCCTCACTCTGCTCCATGCTGTAAATCCCCAGCTACCTTTGCTGCATTCAGAGGAGAGACCTGTTTCTCTCTCCTACTGCAAACCCCCTACTGCAAGTGTCTTGAACAAAGTCTTCCTCACCATCTTAGCAAGTGTCAGAAGGACTTATTCTTTGTAAGCAGAGACAGAAAATGAAAGAAAGTGTTTGGATTCTCAAAACTCCACTGACAGATCACAGGCTGGTAAAGGGCTCAGCTTCCAACCTGTTCCACCATTCAAGAAAAAGGAAGGGAAGATCTGTGGTTAGAACAACAGGCCCAGAGGTCGAAGACTGAGCCACAGAAGATTCTCCTCAGACCTTGAAACCTCATGTCGTTTGCCTGCACGGATTTCAAAGTTGATTCACACTGGTGATTCCTTCTATCTCCCATTTTATCTCTTTTGGAATGGAAATGTCCATAACTGTTTTCATGTGCCTGCCCTGCAGTTGTGTTTTAGAAGAAGAGAACTTGTTTTCTAGTATTGCAGGTGGGCAGATGGAGGATTTACGCCAGGATGGATTGTAGTCAATTTCTCTCCCATATCTGATGTAGATGGTTAAATTTAGGACTTTTGAGATGATGGTTCTTGGATAGATTTTGGACTTGATATAATGCTTTAAGGATTGACATTTTGGGACATATCCAAAGTGTTAATATAATTGACCTGGGGGTTGGATGTACTTCTTTCAGGGCTGAGGGTGGACTGTAGCAGTGTGAGTTATTCTTTGAATCTGTGGATAGACTTTTTTATGGCAAAAGCATCTTCGCCGAACTTGATTAATTTAGAGACCCTCAGATCCAAATACTTCCCTGAGTTATTTGGAAATGTAGTGACAATTGTTTATGTTAGAGGCAGGCAGAGGGATATAAGACTACATAATAAGAAGTAAACAGTGTGCCACTGATGTAAGGTAATTTACTCCAGGCTGTGAAGATGGAGGAAGGAGCCATGAGCCAGGGGATACAAGGAATGCAGCTCTAGAAGCTGGGAGAGGCAAAAAATCCCAGACCCTCCCTGTCTGAATCCTTTTGGGGTTTTATAGCAAAATAGCACAGCCCAGGTAGTTTATAAACAACAAGCATTCATTTGTCACAGTTCTGGAGGCTGGGACGTCCAAGATCAAATTGTCAGCATGTTCTGCTTCTGGGGAGGGTCCTCTTCCCAGTTCGTAGTTGGCAACTTCTTGCCATGTCCTGATGTGGTGGAAGGGACAAGTGGGCTCTCTGGGGTGTCATTAGAAAGGCACCAATCCCACTCATGAGGCCAGAAACTGATTTCAGGCTCTGACTCCAGACTGTGAGAGAAGAAATGTGTGTTGATTTATTTAAACCTCAATTTTGTGGTAATTTGACACAGTGATCATAGGAAAGTCACACAGGCTGGGATGTGAGTCTCACGTTATCAAGGGTCCCCACATGCTGCTCCCTGTTGTGTGGTGACCATCTGCACTGCCCAGGGACAGGAACTCTCTCAGGGCTGTCGTCTGTGTGGACACACCTCTCCAGGGACTCAGCACTGAAGGAGAGGACTGAAAGAATGAGATGCTGACGTAGATTGTGCTTCAACCTGGCACAGCTGTCCACCCATGACTTTGTCACCATGTGATCATGATTGTCCTACCAGAATGTCATGTGTGTGATGCTGGGCCAGAGACTGGGAACAGAATCCATCCTTGACTTTTATATCCTTATTTCCCCAAACACAATCCCAGGTTTCAAAAGTAGTGTGAAAGAGAATTTTAGGGAGAGCTCTCTAGTCCAAGAATCCCAAATCTGACAGCAACCAAATATTCCCAGATGACCCCACAACAGGCATTTCCAAAGAACAAAGAAACTCTTTATCCCCACTGGAAAACATAAATAAACAACAAGGGTCTTTTGGCAAAATCCCCTCCCTGGATCTTGCTAAAAGAGCACTTGGGATCTTAAAACCTTTGTGGAAAAGAGTAGTGTCCCCATGAGAACATCATCCTCTGTCTCAGATTCCTGACTCTTTGGTCTGAGTAGTCAGGAGAATCATCATCCTTGCATCTCCTCAGCCAGCACAGCTGCCCTCTCCCTCAGGGTTCTGACACACTCAGGATGTGGATTATCACACTGTGTCTCATGCAGGAATGCACGGCTGTGTCCTCAGATCTCAGGTTGCTCAGCTCCATGTAGGCTGTGCTCCTGGACGTGTCACTGGTCATGGTGACTCTGCCCTGGAGCTTCTGTGCATAGTCTGTGCCACCACTGTTTCGGTGGATCCGTCCAATCCAGTCAAGCCCTTGTCCAGGGGCCTTTTGCACCCGGTGCATGAAGTACTGAGTGAAGGTGTATCCAGAAGCCTTGCAGGAGACTTTGACTGATGCCCCAGGCTTCCTCACCTCAGCCCCAGAATGCACCCGCTGGATTGGGAGTGGTCACCTGTGGAGAGGAGACACGAGTAGATGGAATCCCCCTTCACTGGCCCTGGTCTCCTGCTCACCCCAGGGACTGTGGATCCCCTTACCTGTAGCCACAGCCACCAAGAGGAGGATTCCCCATCTCTGGTCCACGGTGAAGGGCTGTGCTCTGGGGGCCTCTGTAGAGGCAGGGGTGAGTGCAGAGTGATGCTCTCAGGGCACAGACACGTCCATATTTAACCTAGTACTCATCCACTTATTTGCATGATCCTGAGGCTAAATATTTCATAGTCAAGACTTGTCTTAACCTGAGAGAAGAAGATCCGTGACACAGGGACCATGCTCAGTGGGATGCTGGGAGCCCAAGTCCTAATCCTGTGTGAGGGTATGTGTCCCCTGCCATGTCCCCAAAGTCTGTGCGGACAGAGCTCCTCCTACTGAGGAATAACCCCCCACACGACATGATCCTCATTGTGAACCCACCTTTGAATGGAACAGAGTCCACCTGAACCTGTTCTGGGCTCTGATGTCTGAAGATGTTCCTGGGATCAGTGTGTCTCCCAAAATGCTGCTCTCATTGAATTCGTAAAACCATCCTGGTCTTCCAGCTTCTTACACTTAAGATATCTAGAAACCCTAGAAATACCCCCTTTGAGTGTAGTCTGACTGACTTATGTAGTTAGGTAAATGTTTCCAGCATATCTCCTTATTTATACAGTCTTCAGCTCTCTTTGGTGTGGGATACGTGGTAGTGTGGGATGTGGTGGATGTGGGGTATGGGGTGATCTGGGGTTTAGGGTGTGTTCAGGTACGGGGTGGTGTGAGTGTGTTGGGTTCGTGTGGTGGGTGGTGTGGGGCAAAGAGTGGTGTGGGATGTGGGGTGGGGTTGGATATACGGTGTGTGAGTGGCCTGGGGCACACAGTGGTGTGGGGAATGGGTGGTGTGTCCAGGTGGCCCAATGGCCGCATGGCAGGTGTAGTGCCAGCTCATGTGGCCAGCCCCACCTTTGTGCTGCCCCTGCTCAGCCAGGGAGGCTCACAGAGTCCTGGCACAGTGAGGTCGCTGTGCCTTCCAGCCACGACCCCCACGTGTCCTGAGGGAGGGAATTTCCTGAGCTGCTGGACAGATGCCAGCGGATGGTGGCCTAGTGCCCTCCTTGCCTGGGAGGTCCAGCAGGGGTGCCCCTCGGAGGGAGGTCTGGCTGAGATTTTGGCAGCTCGGCTCATTGGTTTCACTGTCAGATGGACTTGGACAGGGGGCTGGTGTTGGTGACCACGGCCGAGTTGGGGCAGCATGGTGCGTTGTGTGCCGTGCCTGTGCCTGTCTCCACAGTGCGTTTGGGTTCCAGATGCACTGCTGTGGGAGTCACTACACCTCTGTGATGTGGCCCCGTTCAGAATCCTGGGGACAGCATCAGTGCCTCCTGAGGGCATGGCAGTGGCTTGGGCTGCGGGGACGGAGTTTTTGATGGGTGCTGTGACGCTGTGGCTGTAATCATAGGTAGAAGAGTGACACAGACCCACACACTAACCCCTCCAAGACGTGGCGTGGGTGGCAACCTGGGAGGTAGAGGCAGACCTGTGGACAGAGGCAGAGATCCAGAGTGGCTGTGTGGCAGGATCATCATTCAGGTGTCCTGCTGGGAGCACGGGGAGACGCAGGAGCAGGGGAGGAGGTGCAGGTGCAGGGGAGGCCCCAGTGTCTCTCCTGCCGGACCCCACATCCCCTCTGCTCCTCCTGCCTGGGGGACCCTGCTGGAGCACCCAGAGCCCTGTGAGGGGGGCGTTTGCTGGGACAGCACAGGGCCCACCTCCCGAGAACACATGGCCCTCCTGAGCCCTTGCAGCTCCAGGTCTGGAGCACGGCCAAGTCTGAGGCTCTTTAGGCCCCTGAGTGGCCTCTGGGCCTCGACTCCATGGTGGATGTGGGTGACTGACCATCGTCATGCCCTCCAGCTCTGGTTTGTGCAGGAGCCTCTTCCCTCTGGAGCAGGGATGCTGGTCCATATCTAGTCCCCCTCAGAACCACCCGGAGCTTTCAGAGAATGCCGGCTTCCATGAGGCATGCCTGGGTTAGTATTGGCATTTCTTTTTTTCAAGTTCCCCAGGAAATCCTGGAGCTCGAGGGCTGGCCCTTTTCGGGGAGCCCTGCCCTGCCCGCCCAAGTCCCTGAGGGTCTTCAGGGACAGAGAACGAGTCTTTCCCAGAATTCTGCCTCCTCTGTAGCTTGTGTCCCTGCCCAGGGCCAGGCTGTGTCCTTGTTCTACAGTCTCAGCAGGCAGCCCTGACCCTGGGACCCTGGGCCACGTTCCCTGGGTGGCAGGTGGGAGGTGGCGGGTAGCGGTGTGGAGCCTGGGCCCAGTGCCGCAGGGGCAGAAGCCGCAGGTCCGGGACCTGGTGCCCTTCCCAGCGCTGCCAGGCATAAGGTTTAAAGATCCATTTACATCAGATTTTTAAAAATCTCTTTACAAACCCGTGTCTGCACTTGGTGACAATTTGAGGAGACAAAGCACAGGGGAGGCCAGTCTCTCCGCATCCGCCAGGCCCCCCCGCCCCCAGACATCACAGGTGCCCTCATGGTCTTAGGTGTCCCTCCCGGATTCCCTGTACAAAGTCCCTTACCCCCTGCCTGCTGTCCCACCTCCTCTACGGGGCAGCGGGAGGTCCCCCTTTGCTTATCTGGAGTCTCCTTTTCTGTTATAATCAGTGAGGTGCCCTCTGACCCCGGGGGAGAGATTTCTGGTCAGGAGCCACATGTGTTTTTCTCAGGGAGGGACACGGTGGCCCCGGGATCCTGTGTCTTGTGGAGCTTTTAGATGGGGCTGTGTCACCGTGGGAGTAGCAGTAAGTACTATCACAGTACTCTCACAGTGACACACGCCCCCACAGATCCTCCTGCCTGGCCCTGTGTCCTCTCCACTCCTGCCAGCTCGGGGCTGGCTCTGTGCAGAGAGCCTGTGTTTCCAGTGGTTTCTGCTCCGAAACTCCGAGTGAGTGGGGGTGAGCCGGTGGTGGAGCTTCTGTGGGTCCAGAGGCGGCTCTGCACAGGCCCTCCTGCGTTCACTGGCTGGCAAGCCCCTGGGGGCACGGCCCTGGTGTAGGAGGGCCTTGGTGGTGGATGAGGAACACCCGGCTCTCCAGCGCAGGCGGCCCTGGTCTCCACTGCAGCCTGCCTGGTGTCCAGTTTTCCCAGCTCCGGTGTCTCGCTGTATCAGTCCTTCCCTCTGCTCTCCTCTCAGAAACTGTCCCTGGCATGGCCATTGAGGGTCCTCCTCCCCTGCCTCAGATCTCATCTCTGCTGGAATTTGCAGGTGGGTCTGGTGTTCTAACTGGTGAGGTTTCTAGAGGACTTCATCGTGAGAGGCTGGCTCCCAGCAGTGGGCACGAGGAGACTCCCCTTCCCTCCGCGGCTGCCTCAGTGGGCCCACCTCCCATGGCCCAGGTGTCTCCCTGGTCAGGGTGTCTCTAGATCAACCATCCTGAACACTTTCATTCCCCAGTTCCAGGTGACCTCCTCAGAGACTCTTGAGGCGTCTGCACGCACAGGGCACCTCCTGTGCTCAGAAGACCTCAGCCTTTGTCCTGGGAGATGGAGCCCTGTCCGCAGTGCTTTCCCCTCAAGAGGAAAGGAGATCCCAGAGCGGCTGCAGTGAGGTCTGCTGGCCAGACAGCCGTGTTTTCTGCTTGAAGAGGATTCCAGAGCTCCCCATTTGTCCAGTGTCTTTGGGAGTTGAGCAGGCAGGCCAGGGCCTCCCTCCCCAGACCCAAAGAGGTGGATGCCCCGCTGAGTGTGGTGCCCGGCCTGCAGCCTTGGAGCCGGCTGTGGAGACTGCGCTCGGTTGAGGGAGGCATGAGCTGTGAGGGGCACAGGGATGGCCTCTGCCACCTGGGATCCTCATAGCGGGCGATCCGACTTCACTGGGCCCTTGGCGTCCAGGTCAGGCGTTCACTCAGTGACTGTAAGGGTCCTCTCACATGAGTTAAATGGTGGAAGTCAGTACTGACGGCAGGGCCAGGGAGCTACATCCAGGTTTGCACAGAGGACCCAGGCGTGTCAGAGGGAGACTGAGGGGCAGGGAGGGGGGAGCGGGGTTCCCGTGAGGGATCAGGAAGGGTGGTCCTTGTAGACCCCACGAGGCCGCTGTGTCCACTGGCCAGAATGAAGAGTCGGCTCCTGTCGTCACAGAGACTCGGGGCCGAGGCTCATCCTTCCTGGTGATTCTGTCTCCAAGGTGCTGGTCTCAGTCCAGGATGGAGACGTTCCTGGGTTGTGGGGACACAGGGACCTCCAAGGGAAGAGGCAGGATCTCAGGAAAGGCTCTGAGGACTGGGCCAGGGTGTCAGGTGTCGGCTGTAACCCAAGGCAGATTCTCCAGGCAGCCCTGGGATTTCTCAGGCCGGCCTTTTAGAGGGCCTGGGGTCTTCCTGGGGATGCAGGCTTGGGTGCGATAGTCTCTTGGTGCAGGGGTCTGGATGGACTCCCCTGGCCTGTGCTCTGTGATCTTGGTACACACACACCGGCACAGCACAACTGTCACGAGAGGCCTCGGGTTCCAGCCTTCGGGTTCCGGGACTCTGGGAGGGGGCATTGTAGAAGGATCGGGCTGTGGGCGGGAACTTGAAGGGTTTTACTGAGGGGCTCCCAGGGCTGAGGGCAAGCAGGGCTGACCCTCAAGCCCTTAGGGGAAAAGTTGTCACCAAGACGGATGACAGCTCAACCGTGGGTGTGCCATGTAGTTGTAGTGTGTTGGACATGTCCCAGCCCTGGGGACTCTGAGGCTGGTGCAGCCGCCACTGCATTCTCCGGGGCTGGTGCCTGGTTAGAGGCCCGGTCCTCAGTGTGGGGTTAGGCAGGAGGTGTGGGTGGGCCGGCTGCTCTGAAGGGGCTTTCCCTGGAGGCCACTCTCTATGGCGGATACCTAGCACGGTACGCCATGACTCGCTGGCCATGACCTCAGCGAGACACCCCTCAACCGAGAGGCTGCATAACCCCACTCCTCAGGGAGACGCCCCTAGAGCCCTCTCAGGCCAGGTCAGGAACAGGACCTAACTGCTCCAGGATCAGTAGCAGCCTTGAGGTGCACCCCCCCACCATGTGAACCCTGACTCCCCGCCTCATCGGTTGAGCTCCTATACAGCTAAGCACAGGCCCACCTCCAGTGTCCACTCCTGTCAGCCTCCTTGAGGGCCTCTGGTGTCCTTTTGGGAGCTTGACGTCTGAGGGTTTGCCCGGCACAAGCTCTGTCCTTCCTGACTCCTTTGTCCAGTGGTGTTGAGAGCCATGGTGCTTTCTGCCAGCTTGCCGGGCTCTGTGTTGGTGGCTGTGGGTCAGTGTGGTCACCGCAGAGTTCTTTGTAGCCCCCATGGTGTGGAGGCTGTGCCTGGACACGAGCCCATGACTGAGTGGTTGGGAGTGGCCCTGGAGGCTCAGGGTCTGGGTTCTGAGCCTGGGGAGCACTGCCTCCTGGCCTTGAGGCCCCACGGACCCCAGCAGGTTTTTGCTGCTGTGTCTGTCACTGTGGTAGTAATCAGAGTAGCTACCATAGTAACACAGTGGAAGGAGCTTGACAAAAAGCCCTGCGTGTGGCAGGAGGGGCCCCACCCTTTGGGAGCCTCCTGGCCCACATGTCCAGAGGGGCCCGTCCGCACACGTGCCCAGTGCATCTGTTTCCTCCATGATCGTGATCAGAGGGGTGGTCAGGCTGCCATGCTCAGCCCCTGTTTCCCCAAGAAGGGCGTGGGCGACCCCCCACTGAAGGGGTGGGCAGAAGCAAGCCTCCAAGGGAGGGGTCCCAGGGCTTGGGGGCACCCAAAGTCCTTTTAGTGACCAGGCAGAGTTGGTCAGAGGCAGCTGCACCAGAGGGCGGCCCCATCTTCAGCTGGTGGTCTCACACAGGCTCTGGGTCCGTGTCCGGATCTGGCCAAGGACTGGCCTGGGGGAGGGTGTCCATTCCTGGAAGCGCCTCGTGTCTGAGTGTGCAGCGAGTGTCCTCAGTGGACCCCTGAGGACGTCGGGTTCATCCAGGCCGACAGGGCTGCTGGTCACTTGGGTGGACAGTCTAACCACAAGCGTCCCAGGGACGTGGGCACATGGGTCCACCCCTTCTCCTGGAAGGAATGTTTCCAAAATGAAATTCAATCTTCCTCCCCTGAAGCGCAAGCCCTCCCACCTTTCTGGTACTCGGAGGGCAGAGCCCCAATTCCCTCAGGCAGCGCATAGGGAACAGGTGGTGTGGGATGGGAGGTGCTGTGGGGTACTGGGTCGTTAAGTGTGGGTTTGTTTATGATATGAGGTAGTGTAGCATGTGGGGGATGTGGGTACGGGGTGGTGTGGGGTGTTGGTTCGTGTGGTGTGGGTGGTGTGGGGCACACAGTGGCGTGGGATGCCATGGTGTGGCCAGGTGGCCCAATGTCCACAGGGCAATGTAGTGCCAGCTCGTGAGGGTAGCCCCTTCTTTGTGTTGTCCCTGCCCATTCAGGGAGGCACAGAGTGTTCTGGCAGAGTGGAGTCTGTGTGCTGTCCAGCCGTGGCCCCCACCAGTCCCAAAGGAGGGAGCTTCCCAAGCTGCTGGACAGATGCCAGTGGACGGTGGTCTGGGACCATCCTGGTCTGAGAGGTCCAGCAGGGGTGCCCCTCAGAGGGAGGTGTGACTGAGATTGGGGTGGCTTTTGCTCGATGGGTTCACGGTCTGATGGACTTGGACAGGAGCCTGGTGGTGGCCTCCGAGCTGGGGAAGCGTGGGGGGTTGTGGGCCGTCCCTGTCCAGTCGCCCCAGAGGGTTTGGGCTCTGCCTGCACAGCTGTGGGAGTCACCACACCCAGGGGATTTGGCCCCGTTCAGAGTCCTGGGGGCATCGTCACTGCCTTGGGAGGACAAGGCTGAGGATCTGGCTGGGGGACGGGGTTTTTGATGGGTGCTGTGTCACTGTGGCCATAATAACTAGAACCAGAATAGTAATCCCACAGTGACACAGACCAACCCCTAAACCCCTCAGAGGGGTGGGGTGGGTGCTAACCGGGGATGGAGGAGCTGACCTGTGGACGAAGGCAGAGACCAGGAGGCCAGAGGTGGCAGCCGGCAGGGGTCATTATTCTTGCTGCCCTGACCCTGGGACTCCGGCTCCAAATTGTGCTCCAGGTCCTGTGAGGGCCACTGAGGGAACAGCAGCAGCCTTAGGTCCACCTGGACACAGGCCTCTGGCTCTGCCTTGGGTCAAGCCATCTCCTCCCTGGCCACCTCCTTTACTGTCCGTCTGTGACTCCGCCTGATCTAAAGCCTTTGGTGAATTCACGGCTTTGGTGACGGGAGACCTCAGTGATTCTCCAGGAGTCCTGCTCTTCCCTGGATGCAGCTTCAGGCCTGTCTGGTCCAGCAGAGCCTGAAGCAGGTGCAGGGGAGGAGGTGCAGGTGTGGGCAGGCCCCGGTGTCTTTCCTGCCTGACCCCATATCCCCTCTTCTTCACTTGCCTGGAGGGGTGGGTCCCTGCTGGAGCTCCCAGAGCCCTGTGAGGGGGGCGTTTGCTGCAGCACAGGGCCCTGCCTCCTGAGCACAAACCTCCCTCCTGAGCCCTCACAGCTCCAGGCCTGGAGCACGGCCGGGTCTGAGCCTCTTTAGGCCCCTGAGGGGCCTCTAGGACTTGACTTCATGGTGAATGTGGGTGACTGACCATCATCAGGCCCCCAGGCTCGTGTTTGTTCAGTGACCTCTTCTCTCTGGGGCAGGGACTCTGGTCCATATCTAGTCACCACTCAGAACAACCTTCTAGAGAGTGCTGGCACCTGCCAGGAGTTCCCTGGGTCCGTGTTGGCGTTTGCTTCTCTCAAGTTGCCCAGGAGAGCCGGGGGTATCTGGCCCTTTGCTGGGACCCCTGTCTGCCAGCCCGTGTCCCTGAGGGTCTTCAGGCCTGGGGAGCAAGTCTTTCCCGGGATTCTGTTTGCTCCGCACCTGGTGCCCCTACCTAGGGCCATGCTGTGTCTTTTCTCTTTACTCTCAGGGGTGGCCCTGATCCTGGGACCCCGGCCCACATCCCCTGTGTGGCAGGTGGGAGATGGGGTATAGTGGTGGAGAGCCGGGGCCAGCCCCACATGGGCGGAAGCCGCAGGTCCAGGACCTGGTGCCCTTCCCAGCACTGCCAGGTGATAAATTTTAAACATACATGTACATCAGATTTTTAAAAATCTGTTTACAAACATGCGCCTGCACTTGGTGGCAATTTGAGGAGACAAAGCACAAGGGAGCCCACTCTTCTTCCCTCTGCTCTCCTCATGCCCTGTGCCCCCCGGGGGCCCCCAGAGGTCTCATGCCCCTCATGGTCTTAGGTGTCCCTCCTGGACTCCCGGTGCTAAGTTCCTTACCCCCTGCCTGCTGTCCCACCTCCTCTACGGGGCAGCGGGAGGTCCCCCTTTGCTTCTCTGGAGTCTCCTTTTCTATTATAATCAGTGAGAGACCCTCTGACCCCAGAGTAGAGATTTCTGGTCAGAACTCGGCTGTTTTTTGTTTGGCAATGGACACAGTGGCCCCGGGAGACTGTGTTTGGTGGAGCTTGTGAACGGGGGCTGTGTCACTGTGGGAGTAGCAGTAACTACTATAACAGTACTGTCATGGTGACACACGCTCCTACAAAATCCTCCTGCCAGACGCTGTGCCCTCTCCACCCCTGTTGGCTCCAGCTGGCTCTGAGGGGACACCCTGCGTTTCCCGAGGTTTCTGCTCCGAAACTCAGGGCGAGTGGGGGATGACCCAGTGGAGCCTCTGTGGGTCAAGAGGCGTCTCTGCACTGGGCCACCTGCGTTCACTGTCTCGTGAGTCCCCAGGGGGCACAGCCCTGGTGAAGGAGTGGGGTTGGTGGTGGATGAGGAACACCCACTCTCCTGTGCAGACAGCCCTGGATGCATCCTGGCCCTTGTGGCAGCAGTTTTCTTGGCTCAAGGGTTCTGGGCTCTTGGATCTCGGTGTGCATGCACGGGCACAGCACGGCTGTCACGAGATGCCTCGGGTTCCAGCCTTCAGGGGTCTGAGGCTCTGGCAGGGGTGTTGCAGGAGGACCGACTGTGTGTGGGCCCTCAGGGTTTGCTGAGGGTTCCCAGGGCTGAGGACAGGCAGGGCTGACCCTCAAGCCCTTTGGGGAAAAGATGTCACCAGGACGGATGACGACTCAAGTATGGGTGTGCCATGTAGTTGTCGTGTGATAGATATGGGGTGGCATGGGGCTTGGGTGGTGTGGGGTACACAGTGGCATGGGGAACGTGTGGTGTAGCCAATGGCCACCGGGTGGGAGTACTGCCTGCCCCATGTTTGTGTTATCGCTGCCCAGCAAGGTGTGCTGCAGGGTCCTGGTAGAGTCGGGTTGCTGTGCCTTCCAGCCCTGAACTCTACGTATCCCAAGCGAGGGAACTTCCTGAGCTGCTGGCCAGGTGCCAGTGACGGTGGCCTTGTGACTCTCCTGGTTGGGGAGGTCCAGCAGGGGTGCACCTCAGAGTGAGATCTGGCTGAGACTTGGGCGGCTTTCACTCATTGGTTTCATGGTCCGATGGACTTGGACAGGAGCCAGGTGGGGTAACTGCTGCCATGTTGGGGAAACAGGGGATTTGTGGGCTGTCCCTGCCCAGTCGCCCCCAAGGGTTTGGGTTCTGGCTGCGCTGCTGTGAGAGTCACCACACTCCTAGGATGTGGCCCCGTTCGCAATGCTGGGGGTGAGGTCACTGACTCAGAAGGCAGGGTGGAAGCTCTGGCTGTAGGGACAGGGTTTTTGATGGGCGCTGTGACACTTTGGCCATAGTAACTGGTACCATAACAGTTATCCCACAGTGACACAGACCCATCCTCTAACCCCTCCGAGGGGCGGGGTGGGTGGGAATTGGGGATGGAGGGGCTGACCTGTGGACGGAGGCAGAGCCCAGGAGGCCAGAGGTGGCAGCAGGCAGGAGTCATTATTCTTGCTGCTGCTGACCCTGGGACTCCAGCTCCAAGGGAGACATTTACTGGGACAGCACAGGGCCCTGACTCCTGAGCACACACGTCCCTCCTGAGCCCTTGCACCTCCAGGCCTGGAGCACGGCCGAGTCTGAGCCTCCTTAGGGTCCTCAGTGGCCTCTGGGCATCGATTCCATGGTGAATGTGTATGACTGACCATCATGAGGCCCGCCAGCTCTGGTTTGGTCAGGAGCATTTTCCCTCTGGAGCATGGATGCTGGTCCATATCTAGTCCCCCTCAGAACCACCGCAGCTTCTAGAGAGAGCTGGCATGTTGGGGATGCCAGGGTCAGTGTTGGCGTCTGTTTTTCTCAAGTTCCCAAGGAGTTCCTGGAGCCAGAGGACTGGGCCTGTGCTGGCAACACCCCCTGCAGGCCCCTGTCCCCCAGGGTCTTCAGGCCTGGTTCAAATATTCTCCAGAATTCTGCCTCCTCTGTACCTCGGTGTCCATCCCATGGCAAGGCTGTGTGTTTGCCCTTCAGTCTTTTTACTGGCCACTAACATACGTTCTTTACCCGCGACACAAGACAGAGACCAAAATAAAAACTGGAACACCAGGCTTGTGGCAAGGAATCGTTTTATTTCAGGTAACTTCAGTCGGGACAGGGGAGTAAGCCCTCGAATTTGTCTCCTCCAAAGATGTGGGGTGCGCGTTTTTACAGGTTTTCAGGAACGTGGCTGCTTGTGGGGAGGGGAGCCTGTGGCCTTGCTGGTTGGCACCGTTCCTTCAGCCTGTGTTTGGCCTTGGGAGGCTGCTTGCAGGGAGAGGGACGGCGAGATGAGGGAACCGCAGGTGGACGTCCTTTGTCCTGTGCCTCTGTGATGGGCTGTGGATGCTGGTGCCAGTAGCTGGGGAGCTGGGTGCTGGGAGGATTCAGCTTCTTGATATTCTGGATATTACTTTCCCTGTAACAAACTTCAAGGATACAAAGGTTAGAGAGACCGATGTTTACATATGAATGCACCTTAGAGAAGCAGGGAGAGGAGAGGGCTGCTCTGGGTTTTATCCTCATATATGCTGGATTTAATCTAGGGGAACTGATATCAGGGCCGGCATCAGTCTCAGTGGGCAGCACTGCTCCTGGAACGCTGACCATTGTCCGCTCGGTTGTGGTGGCCGATGGCGGTGGCAGAGCCAATGTGGCCCAGCCCTGCAGGGTTGCGGGTGGCAGTGGCTGTGTGGAGCCTGTTCCAGCCCCACAGTAGGTGTAAGCCACAGGTCCAGGACCTGATGCCCTTCCCAGCACCGTCAGGTGGTAAATTTTAAGGATACATTTCCATCAGATTTAAAAAATTTCTTTACAAATGCATGTATGCACATGGTGACATTTTGAGGAGACAAAGCACAGGGCAGGACACTCCTGGTCCGCTGCCACTGGGTTTTCTGGGGGCTGATGCCTGGTTAGAGGGCGGGTCCTGAGTGTGGGGTTTGGCAGGAGGTGTGGGTGGGCAGGCTCCTCCGAGGGTCTTTCGCTGGAGGCCACTCACTGTGGCGGCTGTCTAGCATGGTGGGCCTCCTGGCAATGACCTCACTGAGGCACCCCTTGACCGAGAGCCTGCCCAACCCCGCTCCTGGGGGAGAGGCCCCTAGAGCCCTCTGGAGTCAGGCCAGGAACGGCTCCCACCTTCCCGAGATCGGAGGCAGATTTGAGGTGCTCCCACCCCCCGGGAACCTTGCCCAGCCTGTGTTATCCTGTGAGCTCCTATGCAGGGGAGCACAGGCCCATCTCCAGCGCCCGCTCCTATCAGCCTTCCTGAGGGCCTCTGGGGTCGTGTTTGAAGCTTGACCTCTGATGCTTTGCCAGGGGCAGGCTCTACCCTTCCTGATTCCTCTGGCTGGTGGTGTTGACAGCCAGAGTGTTTTCTGCCAAGTTGCCAGGCTTCAGGCGAGAGGCTGTTGGGTCAGTGTGATCACCACAGATTTCTTTGCAGGCTCCATGGGGTGAAGGCTGTGCCTGGACATGAGCCCATGGGCCGAGTGGTTGGTAGAGTCCCTGGAGGCTGAGGTTCTGTGTTCTGAGCCTGGGGAGCAGCCATTCCTGGCCTTGAGCCCTCACGGACCCCAGCAGGTTTTTGCTGCTGGTTCTGTCACTGTGGTAGTAGCCGTAACTACCATAGTAACACAGTAGAAAGGAGCTTGACAAAAAGCCCTGCGTGTGGCAGGACGGGCCCCACCCTGTGGGAGCCCCCTGGCCCACATGTCAGAGGGTCCTGTCCGCCCAGGTGCCCGGTGCATCTGTCTCCACCATAACCGTGAGCATGTGGGGTGGTCAGGCTGCCACCCTCAGCCCCTGTCTCACCAAGAAGGTTGTAGGTGACTCCCCCACTGAAGTGGTGGGCCGAAGCAAGCCTCCATGGGAGGGGCCCCAGGGCTTGGGCACATCCAAAGTCCTTTTAGGGTCCAGGCAGAGCTGGGCAGAGTCAGCTGCCACAGAGGGCGGCCCATCTCGTGCTGGTGGTTTCACACAGGCTCAGGGTCCGTGTCTGGAGCTGACAGATGACTGGCTTGTGGGAGGGTGTCCATCCCTGGAAGCTCCTCATGTCTGAGTGTGCAGCGAGGGTCCTCAGTGGGCCCCCTGGGAGGTCAGGTTCATCCCTGGCTGACAGGGCTGCTGGGCTCTGGGGTGGACGGTCCAGCCAGGTGATTCCCAGGGACATGGGCACATGGGTGCACCACTTCTCCTGGAAAGAACATTTCCAAAATAAAATTCAATCAGCAGCCCCAGAAGCGGATCCCCTCCCACCTTCCTGGTACCCAGTGCACAGAGCCCCAATTTGCTTGGGGCAGTGCATGGAGCACAGGTGGTGTGTGATGTGTGGGGTACGAGGTAGTGTGGGACGTGGGGGATGTGAGGTATGGGGTGGTGTGGGGTGTAGAGTGTGGTTAGGTACGAGGTGGTGTGAGTGTGCTTGGTGTATTTGGTGGGTGGTTTGGGGCACACAGTGGTGTAGGATGTGGGGTGGTGTTGGGTATAGGGTGTGTGAGCAGCCTGGGGAACTGAGTGGCATGGGGAACCGGTGGTGTGTCCAAGTGGCCCAATGACCATAGGGCAGGTGCAGTGCCTGCTAATGGGGCCAGCCCCACCTTCGTGCTGCCCCTGCCCAGCCAGAGAGGCTCACAGAGTCCGGGTAGATTGTGGTCGCTGTGCCTTCCAGCCATGTCCCCCAAGGGTCCTGAGGGAAGGAACTTCGCAAGTTGCTGACAGATGCCAGCAGATGGTGGCCTAGGGCCCTCCTGGTCTGGGAGGTCCCGCAGGGGTGCCCCTCGGAGGGCATCTGGCTGAGATTTGGGCGGCTTTGTCTCGTTGGTTTCATGGTCTGATGGACTTGGACAGGAGCCTGGTGGTGGTGACCGCTGCTGACTTGGGGAAGCATGGGGAGTTTTGGCCCATGTCTGTGCCTGTCTCCCCAGTGGGTTTGAGTTCCGGCTGCCCTGCTGTGGGAGTAACTACACCCCTGGGATAGGGCCCTGTTCAGAATCTTGGGGACGGCGTCACTACCTCCGGAGGGCCGGGCTGTGACTTGGGCTGCGGGGGCGGGGTTTTTCTTGGGCGCTGTGACACTGTGGCTATAATCATATTTAGAAGAGTAATACCACAGTGACACAGACCCACCCCCTAACCCCTCCGACAGGCAACACTGGTGGGTACCTGGGAGGTAGAGGCGGACCTGTGGACAGAGGCAGAGCACCAGGGGGGCTGTGGGCAGGCAGATCATGTGCGTGTCCTGCTGGGAGCATGTGGAGACGCAGGTGCAGGGCAGGAGGTGCAGGTGCAGGGGAGGTCCCTGTGTCTTTCCTGCCGGACCCCACATCCCCTCTGCTCCGCCTGCCTGAAGGTCCCTGCTGGAGCACCCGGAGCCCTCTGAGGTGGACGTGTGTTGGGGCAGCACAGGGCCCTGCCTTCTGAGCACACACGGCTTTCCTGAGACCTAGCAGATCCAGGCCTGGAGCATGGCCGAGTCTGAGCCCCTTTAGGGCCCTGAGTGGCCTCTGGGCCTCGACTCCATGGTGAATGTGGGTGACTGACCATCATCAGGCCCGTCAGCTCTGATTTGCTCAAGGGCCTCTTCCCTCTGGAGCAGGGAGCATGCTCCATATCTAGTCCCCCTCAGAACCACCCAGAGCTTCCGGAGAGTGCCGGCATCCATGAGGGATGCCTGGGTGAGTGTTGGCATTTCTTTTTCTCAAGTTCCACAGGAGATCTTGGAGCTGGAGGGCTGGCCATTTGCAGGGACCCCTGTCTGCTGGTCCGTGTCCCCAAGGGTCTTCAGTCCTGGGGGCGAGTCTTTCTCAAGGATTCTGCCTCCTCTGTAGCTTGTGTCCCTGCCCAGGGCCAGGCTGTGTCTTTGCTCTACAGTCTCAGCAGGCGGCCCTGACTTGGGACTCTGGGCCAAGTTCCCTGGGTGGCGGGTGGGAGGTGGCGGGTAGCGGTGTGGAGCCTGGGCCCAGTGCCGCTGGGGCAGAAGCCGCAGGTCCGGGGCTTGGTGCCCTTCCCAGCGCTACCAGGCATAAATTTTAAAGATCTATTTACATCAGATTTTTAAAAATCTCTTTACAAACCCGTGTCTGGACTTGGTGACAACTTGAGGAGACAAAGCACAGGGGAGGCCACTCTCCTCATGCCTTCCGGGCCCCACCCTCAGAGAACTCAGGCCCTCATATGGTCTTAGGTGTCCCTCTTGGATTCCCTGTGCAAAGTCCCAGGCCCCCTGCCTGCTGTCCCACCTCCTCTGTGGGGCCCGTGGGAGGTCCGACTTTGCTTCTCTGGAGTCTCCTTTTCTTTAGAATCAGTAAGCTGCCCTCTGACCCCGGGGCAGAGATTTCTGGTCAGGAGCAGGGTGTGTTTGCTCAGGGATGGACATGGTGGCCCTGGGGCCTGTGCTGGTTGGAGCTTTTGGACGGGGGCTGTGTCACTGTGGGCGTAGGAGCAACCACCTCTACAGTACTGTCAGGGTGACGCACGCCCCCACAAAATCCTCCTTCCTGGCCCTGTGCCCTCTCCACTCCTGTTGGCTCAGGGCTGGCTCTGGGCAGACAGCCTGCGATTCCAGTGGTTTCTGCTCTGAAACTTGGGGTGAGTGGAGGATGAGCAGGTGGAGCCTCTGTGGGTCTAGAGGCGGCTCTGCCCAGGGCCCCCTGAGTTCACAGGCTGGTGAGTCTCCAGGCGGCACAGTCCTGGTGTAGGAGGGGTCTTGGTCTGGACGAGGAACACCCGCTCTCCTGTGTAGACGGCCCTAGACGCACCTGGGCCCCTGTGTCAGCCGGTTTTCCTGGCTCAGAGATTTATGGCTGTTTCTGTGCTGCTCTCTGCCTGTCTCGGGGGGCCCCTACCCACATGGCACAGGTGTTTCCCTGGTCTGGGTCTTGCTGAGATCAACCGCCTTGGACACTTTCATTCCTCGGCTCTGGGTGAGCGTGGACTTCCTCCCCAGGGAAACTCGTGGTCGCCCTGTACCCCAAGGCACCTCCTGCCGAGGGCACCTCCTTTGCTCAGATGGTCTCAGCCTTCAGCCTAGGAGTTAGAGCCAGGGCTGCCCATCATCCATAGCGCTGTCCTCCCGAGGGTAAGCGGCTCCCCAGTATGGCTGCAGTGTGGTCTGCTAGCCAAACAGCTCCATCTACCCCTTCGGACAGGATTCCAGAGGTCCCCATTTGTCCTGTGTATGCAGGGGTGAGCATGCGGGCTGGGGCCACCTTCTGAGGCCCAAAGAGTTGGATGCCCAGGTGAGTATGTTTCTTGGCCTGCAGCCTTCGACCCAGCTGTGGGGACAGTGCTTGGCCTATGAGGGTCTCAGGGATGGCGTCTGCCACCTAGGATCCTAATAACCTGGGCTCTGAGTTCACTGGGTCCTTGCTGTCCAGGTCAGGCATTCACTCATTGACCGGCAGGGGCCTTCCATATGAGTTAAATGGTGGAGACAGATTCTTTCAGTCACTACTGATGGCAGGGACAGGATGAGCTCCATCCAGGTTTGCACAGAGGACACTGGCATGTCAGAAGGCGAGTGAGGGGCAGTGAGCGGGGCTCTCTTGAGGGATCAGGAAGTGTTGTCCGTGTAGACCCCACGAGGCTGCTCTGTCCGCTGGCCGGAATGAAGAGTCAGCTCCTGTCCTCACAGAGACTAGAGGCCGAGGCCCATCCTTCCCGGTGATTCCGTTTACCTAGGAGCAGTCCTCGATGGAGATGCTCCTGGGCTGTGGCGACACAGGCGCCTCGAAGGGCAGAGGCGGGATTTCAGGAAATTCTCCGAGGACAGGGCCGGCTGTCAGGTGTTGGCAGGAACCAATGGCAGATTCTCCCTCAGCATCAGGCTTTTTCAGGCCAGACTTTTAGGGGGGCTGGGTTCTTCCTGGGGATGAAGGCTTGGAGTGCTAGCAGCTGTGCTGGGGGCAGTCGTCTCTTGGTGCAGGGGTCTGGACAGAGTCCCCCATGCCTGGGCTCTGGGATCTCCGTGTGCACGCATGGGTACAGCATGGCTGCCACGAGAGGCCTCAGGTTCTAGCCTTCAGTTGTCCAGGGCTCTGGGAGGGGGCGTGGCAGGAAGACCGACTGTGGGTGGGCCATGGAGGGGTTTGCTGAGTGTTCCCAGGGCCGAGGGCAGGCGGGGCTGACTCTCAAACCCTTTGGGGAAAACTTGTCACCAGGACAGATGACAACTCAAGTGTGGGTGTGCTGTGAAGCTGTAGTGTGAGGTACAGCTCCACACCCGGGGAACCCTGCCAGCCTGTGTTATCTGGTGCGTTCCTATGCTTCTGAACACAGCCCCAGCTCCAGGGCCCGCTCCTATCAGCCTCCCTGAGGCCTCTGGGGTCCTGTTAGGAGCTGACCTCTGACGCTTTTCCGGTGCAGACTCTGTCCTTCCTGATTCCCTTGTTTGGTGGTGTTGACAGCCAGAGTGGTTTCTGTGAGCTTGCCAGGCTCTGGGCATGTGGCTGTGGCATCAGTGTGGGCACCTGAGAGCCCTTGCAAGCCCCAGCCCCGGGTGAGTGCTATGCCTGGACACGAGACTGAGGGCTGAATCATTGGGGGTGGCCTTGGAGGTCGAGGATCTGGGTTTGGAGCCTTGGGAGCAGCCCCTGCCTCGAGGCCCCGCGTATCTCAGCAGGTTTTTGCTCTCGGGTCTTTCACTGTGGTAGTCACCATAGTCATCCTCGTAACACAGTAGGAAGTACCTTGAGAAAAAGCCGCGTGTGTGGAAGGACGGCCTCCTCCCTGTCCGAGGCCCCTGGCTCCGCACTGAAGGGGTGGACAGAAGCAAGCCTCCATGAGAGCAGGCCAAGGGGACATGCGAGGCACCCCAGGTCATTTAAGGTTCCATGTAGAGCTGGGGGCGGGCTGCTCCAGAGGGTGGTCCCGTCCACTGTTGGTGGTCTCTCACAGGATCTGGCTCTGTGTCTGGATCAGACGGAGGACTGGCTGAAGGGAGGGTGTCCGTTCCTGGAAGCCTCTTGTGTCCGAGCATGCTTGAGGGTCCTCTGTGGGCCTCCCAAGGAGGCCGAGAGGGCTTGTGGGCTATAGGGTGGACAGTCCAGGCAGACCAGTCCCGTGGAACTGAGCACGTGTGTCCACCCCTGCTGCTGGAAGGAACATTTCCAAAGTCAAATTCAATCAGCTGCCGGTGAAGGGGAGCCCCACCCACTTTCCTGGTACCCAGAGGGCAGGGCCCCAGCCCATTGGGGCAGGTCATGGGGAGTGGGTGTTGTGGTGTGGGGTGTGGTTGGGTATGGGGTGGTGTAAGTGTGTTGGGTTCATGTGTTGTGGGTGGGGTGGGGCGCACAGTGGGGTTCGTTCCAGGGTGGTATGGCCATGTGGCCCCTGGGCACAGGGCAGGTGTAGTACCAGCTCACAGGGGGCAGCCACCCCTTCCTGTCGTCCATGCCCAGTCAGGAGGGCTCACAGGGTCCTGGCAGAGTGGGCTCTCTGTACCTTCCAGCTGTGTTCCCCGTGTGTCCCAAGGGAGGGACCGTCTCAAGCTGCAGTCGAACACTAGCAGATGGTGGCCTTGGGCACTCCTGGTCTGAGAGGTGCCCTTGGAGGGTGGTCAGGCTGAGATTTTGGCAGCTTCAGCTCGTTGGTGTCATGGTCTGATGGACTTGGACAGGAGCCTCGTGGTGGTGACTGCCGCCGTGTCGGGGAAGCGAGGGGGCTGTGGAGCGTCCTTGTCCTGTGGCCCCAGTAGGTGTGGGTTCTGGCTGTGCTGCTGTGGGAGTGACCACACCCCGGGAATGTGGCCTCATTCGCAATCCTGGGGACGGTGTCACTGCCTTGGGAGGGCAGGGCCGAGGCTCCGGCTGGGGGGATGGGGTTTTTGATGGGCCATGTGAGGCTGTGGGCATAATAACATCAGTAATTATCATAGTAATACCACAGTGACACAGACCCACCTCCTAACCCCTGCGAGGGGTGGGGTGAGGAAAACCTGGATGTAGAAAGTGACCTGTGGATGAAGGCAGAGCCCCAAGGAGGCTGTTGGGCAGAGTCAGCATGCAGGTGTCCCGCTGGGAGCACGGGGAGAACCCTGCTGGCTGGTGGACGGCAGCCAGGCCCATCCCTGTCCTGAGGCTCCATGGCCACGTTGGGCTGGAGTCAGGGCCCATTTTGGAGTCAACACCACTGTGATGGCCTCTGGGTTCATAAATTGTCCCCAGACTGTGGCTGGGTCACCGTGGGGCCAGCAGGTGCCTCCCACCCAGGACGCCAGAGGTGGCAGCAGGCAGGAGCCATTATTCTTGCTGCTGCTGACCTGGGGCTCTGCTTCCAAGTTGTGCTCCAGGTCCTGTGAGGGCCACTGAGGGAACGGCACCAGGCTTTGCCCCACCTGGACACGGGCCTGTGGCTCTGCCTCCTGCTAAGCACAGGCTCAGTGGCCACCTCCCCTAGCCATCCCCCCGTGGCTCTGTCCTGTCTAAATCCTCCCTGGAATTGAGTGCCATGGTGACAGGAGACCTCAGTGATTCCTCGGGAAGCCTGCTCATCCCTGGATGCAGCTTCAGGCCTATCCAGCTCCAGCAGGGCCTGAACAGGTGCAGGGGAGGAGGTGCAGGTGTAGGGAAGGCCCAGGAGTAGGGAGGCCCCAGTGTCTCTCCTGCCCGACCCCACATCCCCTCTGCTCTGCCTGCCTGGGGGTCCCTGCTGGAGCACCCAGAACCTTGAGAGGGTTACGTTTGCTGGGACAGCACAGGGCCCTGCCTCTCAAGCATACACGGCCCTTCTGAGACCTCGCATCTCCAGGCCTGGAGCCCGGCCGAGTTTCAGGCTCTTTAGGTCCCTGAGTGACCTCTGGGCCTCGACTTCAAGGTGAATGTGGGTGACTTACCATCGTCAGGCCCTCCAGCTCCACTTTGCTCAGGGTCATTTTCCTTCTGGACAGGAGATGCTGGTCCATAGCTAGTCCCCTCTCAGAACCACCTGGAGCTTCCAGAGTGTGTTGGTTCATGTCAGGAATGCCCAGCCCAGGGTTGGCATTTGTTCTTCTCAAGTTCCTCCGGAGATCCTGGAGGTGGAGGGCTGGCCCTTTGTTGGGACCCTGGCCCTGCTGGCTCTGGTTCCCGAGGGTCTTCGGGCCTGGGGAGTGAGTCTTCCATGGAGGTCTGCCTCCTCTGTACCTCGTGTCCTCTCACGGCCATGCTGTCTTTGCTCTTTAGTCTTAGCATGTGGTGCAGCCCCTGGGACCCTGGCCCACGTTCCCTGGGTGGTGGTGTCAGGTGGGAGGTGGTGGGTAATGGTGTGGAGCCCCGGGGGCCAGCCTTGCAATGGTCAGCAGCACAGTTCCAGGGTCTGGTGCCCTTTCCAGCACCGCCAGGCAGTAAGTTTTTAAAGAAGATTTATGTTGGATTTTTAAAATTCTCATTGCCAGTGTAGTGTCTGCACTTGGTGACAATTAGAGGAGACAAAGCACAGGGGAGACCGCTCTCCTCATGCCCCTAGGCCCCCGGCACAGAGATCTCAGGCCCCCGAATGGTCTTAGGTGTCCCTCCCGGATTCCCTGTGCAAAGTCCCTTACCCCCTGCCTGCAGTCCCACCCCCTCTATGGGGCCAGCGGGAGGTCCCCCTTTGCTTCTCTGGAGTCTCCTTTTCTGTTATAATCAGTGAGCTGCCCTCTGACCCTGGGGAGAGATTTCTGGTCAGCAGCTGGGTGTGGTTTGCTTGGGGACGGACATGGTGGCCCCACGATCCTGTGCTGGGTGGAGCTTTTGGACGGGGACTGTGTCACTGTGGGAGTAGCAGAAACCACCTCTACAGTACTGTGAGGGTGATACACGACCCCACAAAATCCAGTTTTCTGGCCCTGTGCCCTCTCTACTCCTGCTGGCTATGGGCTAGCTCCCGGCAGACAGCCTGTGTTTCCAGTGATTTCTGCTCTGAATCTCGGGGTGAGTCGGGGATGACCCGGTACATCTTCCATAGGTCCAGAGGCGGCTCTACACAGGGGCTCCTGCATTCACTGGCTGGCGAGCCCTGGGAGGCATGGCCCAGGTGTAGCAGTGCTTTGGTGGTGGACCAGGAATACCCGGCTCTCCAGCTCAGGCTGCCTGGTGTCCACCACTACCTGCCTGGCCACCGGTTTCCCCGGCACGGGGGGTCTCGCTGCTTCAGTCCTTCCCTCTGTACCCCTCTCAGAAACTGTCCCTGGTGTGGCCAGCGAGGGTCGTCCTCCTCTGCCCGCAGTCACATCTGTGCTGGAATTTGCTGGTGGGGCTGATGTTCTAACTGGTGAGGTTTCCAGAGGACTTCATCCTGAGAGGTCGGCTCCCAGCGGTGGGCACCAGGAGACTCTCCACCTCTTCTCTCTGCCCCTGCCTCAGCAAGGCCCCCACTGGCAGGGCCCAGGTGTCTCCCTGGTCTGGGTGTCTCTGAGATCCACCGTCCTGAACACTTTCATTCCCCAGCACCGGGTGAGCGTGGACTTCCTCCCCAGAGACTCTTGAGGTCTCTGCAAGCCCAGGGCACCTTGTGTGGTCAGATGGCCTCAGCCTTTGTCCTGGGAGCTGGAGTCTGGGCTGCCTGCTGTACTCAGTGCTGCCCTCACTAGGGGCAAGTGTGTTCCCAGAGCGGTTGCAGTGAGGTCTGCTGGCCAGACAGCTGTGTATGCTACTTTGGACAGGATTCCAGAGCTCCCCATTTGTCCTGTGTTTTCGGGGCGGGTGAGCATGCAGGCTGGGGCCGCCCTCCCCAGGCCCGAAGATTTGGATGTTGCAGTGAGTGTGGTGCTGGGCCTGCAGCCTGCAGCTCGGCTCTGCATACTTGTCTTGGCCTGAGGGAGGCGACTTGTGAGAGTCTTGGAGACGGCCTCTGGCACATGGGATCCTAATAGCGTGGACTCTGTGTTAACTGGGCCCTTGACGTCCTGGTCTTGCATTCATACAGTGACCGTCAGGGGCCTTCCACCTGAGTTAAATGGTGGAAACAGGTTCTTTAGGTCACCACTGATGGCACGGAGAGTGTGAGCTGCATCTGGGTTTGCACAGAGGACACGGCCTTGTCAGAGGAAGAGTGAGGGGCAGGGACGGGGGAGGGGGACTCCCGTGAAGCATCCGAAAGGGTGGTCCGTGTAGACACTCAGAGGCTGCTGTGTCCACTGGCTGGAATGAAGAGTTGGCTCCTGTCCTCACAGAGGGTCTTCCTGGACGGGGTCTTCCTGAGGATGCAAGCTTGGGCTGCAGAGCCATGCTTGGGTATGGTTGTCTATTGGTGCAGGGGTCTGGAATTTGGTGCAGGGGTCTGGAAGGAGTCCCACAGCCAGGGCTCTGGATCTTGGTGCACACACCGGGCACTGCACAGCTTTCACGAGAGGCCTTGGGTTGCAGCCTTCAGGTGTCCGGCGCTCTGGGAGGGGGCGTGGCAGGAGGACTGAGCTGTGGGCGGGACCTCGGGGGGTTTTCCTGAGGGGCTCCCAGGGCCGAGGCCAGGCTGGCTGACCCTCAAGCCCCTTGGGGAAAAGTCATCACCAGGACGGATGACACTCAAGTGTGGGTGTGCCGTGCAGTTGCAGCGTGAGGGGTACGTCCCAGCCCTGGGGACTCTGACGCTGGTGCAGCGGCCACTGCATTCTCTGGGGCGGGCGCCTGGTAGGAAGCCGGGTCCTCAGTGTGGGGTTGGGCAGGAGGTGTGGGTGGACCGGTTACTTCAAGGGGCTTTCCCTGGATGGCCTCACTGTCGTCGGATATCTAGCACAGTGCGACTGTCGGCAGTGACCTCAGTGAGATACCGCTTTACCGAGAGCCTGTACAACCCCGCTCCTTACGGAGAGGCCCCTGGAGCCCACTCAGGCCAGACCAGCAATGGGACCCACCTGCCCTGCGATTGGCAGCCGACTGGGATGTGCTCCCACCCCTTGTGACCCTGCCCTGCCTGTGTTATCCAAGAGCTCCTATGCAGCCAAGCACAGTCCCAGCTCCAGTGTCCACTCTTATCAGCCTCCCCGGACAACTCTAGGGGTCCTGTTGGGAGCTTGACCTCTGACTGTTTGCCTGGTGTGGGCTCTGTCCTTCCTGATTCCTTTGGCTGGTGGTGTTGAGAGCCAGGGCGGCTCTTGCCAGCTTGCCGGGCTCTGGCCATGTGGCTGTGGGGTCAGTGTGGTACCTCAGAGCTCTTGAAGCCCTTAGCCATGGGTGAGGTCTGTGCCTGGACATGAGCTCGTGGGCTTAGTGGTTGGTAGCAGCCCCTCCTGGCCTTGAGGCCCCGAGGATCCCAGCAGGCTTTTGCTGCTGGTTCTGTTCCTGTGGTTGTAATCAGATTAACCACAGTCACACAGTAGGAAGGTCATTCGCAAAAAGCCCTGCTCCTGTCAGGTGGGACACCTCCCTGCCAGAGGCCCCAGGCCCAGGCAACCAGCGGGGTCTGTCCACACAGGTGCCCAGTGCCTCTGTCTCTTCCATGATAGTGAGCAGGTGGGGTGGCCTGGCTGCCACCCACAGCACCTGTCTCCCGAGGAAGGGTGTGGGTGACCCCATTGAAGGAGTGGGCAGCTGTAAGCCTCTGTGGGAGCGGGCACGGGGGCCATGGGGGGGCACACCAAGTCCTTTTAGGGTCCAGCGAGGGGCAGCCCCATAGGGCTGCCCTGTCTCCTGTGGGTGGTCTTACCTGTCTCGGGGTCTGTGCCCGGATCGGGCCGAGACCTGGCCTGGGAGAGGGTGTCCATTCCTGGAAGCTCCTTGTGTCTGTGTGCGCAGTGAGCGTCCTCAGTGGGCCCCCCATGGATGTGGGGCTAGGACCAGGCTGACTGGGCCGCTGGGCTCTGGTGTGGACGGTCCAGCTAGGTGAGTCCCAGGGACGTGGTCACGTGGGTCCACCCCTCCACCTGAAAGAAACATTTCTAAAATCAAATTCAATCAGCTGCCCCAGAAGGGGAGCCCCGCCAACCTTCCTGGTTCCCACAGGGCAGGGCCCACCCCACTTGGGGCCGCACACGGGTAATGGGTGGTAGGCGGTGTCGGGCTCAGTGGCAGATGTAGGGTGCAGGGTGATGTGGAGTGTGGGGTGCTGTGAGGTGTGGATGGCGTGGGGAGCACAGTGGAGAGGGGTAATGTTGGTGTGGCCAGGTAGCCCAATGGCGACAGAGTGGAGGTATTACCATTACACAGGTGCCAAAACCACCTTTGTGTTGTCCCTGGCAAGCCAGGGTGCTCACAGGGTCCTCACAGAGTGGGATCTCTGTGCCTTCCAACCCTGCTCCCTGTCTGTCCTGGGGGTGGAAGCTTCCTGAGCTGCTGGCTGGACGTCAGCAGACGGTGGCCTTGGGCCACTCCTGGTCTGGAAGGGCCAGCAGCAGTGCCCCTCCGAGGTTGGACTGGCTGAGACTTGGGCGGCTTTGGCTCTTTGCTTTCAGGATCCGATGGACTGGGACAGCGGCTGGGCGGTGGTGACTGCTGCTGTGTCCAGAAACCGTGGAGGGTTGTGGGCCATCCCTGTCCTGTGGCCCCAGAGGTTTTGGGTTCCGGTGACACTGCTGTGGGAGTCACCACACCCCTGGGAGTTGGCCCCGTTCAGAATCCTAGGGATGGCATCAGTGCCTCACGAGGGCAGGGGTTGGGGTTTTTGATGGGCACTGTGAGGCTGTGGTTGTACCAGGTATACCCATCATAGTCATACCACAGTGACACAGACCCACCTCCAAACCCCTCCAAGGGGTGGGGTGTGTGGGAACCTGGGATGTAGAGGCTGACCTGTGGGTGGTAGCAGAGCCCCAGGGAGGCTGTGGGTGAGCCCAGCATGCAGGTGTCCTGCTGGGGGCACGGGGAGATTCCACCTGACTGGGTGATGGCAAACATGCCCAGCGCTTTCCTGTGGCTCCACGGCCATGTCGGGCTGGCATCTGTGCCAATTTTGGGGCCCAACCCCACTCTGATGGCCTCTGGATTGACAAATTGTTCCCAGACTGTGGATGGGTCACCTGGGGCCAACAGGTGTCTCTTACCCAGGAGGCCAGAGGTGGCAGCAGGCAGGAGTCATTATTCTTGCTATAGCTGACCCTGGATTCTGGGTACAAATTGTGCTCCTGGTCCCGTGAGGGCCACTGAAGGACCCACACCAGCCTTTGCTCCACTTGCACTCGGGCCTCTGGCTCTGCCTCTGGCCAAGCACAGCCTCACTGGCCATCTCCCCTCGCCATCCCCCTGTGGCTCTGTCCTGTCTAACTGCTGCCTGAAATTCACATCCGCGGTGATGGGAGACCTCAGTGATTCTCCAGGAGGCCTGCTTTTCCCTGGGTGCAGTGTCAGGCCTATCAGGTTCTCGCAGGGAGTGAAGCAGGTGCAGTGGACGAGGTGCAGGTGCAGGGCAGGAGGTACAGGTGCAGGGGAGGAGGTACAGGTGGAGGGGAGGAGGTGCAGGTGCAGGGGAGGAGGTTCAGGTGCAGGGGAGGCCCGGATGCACGGGATGCCCCAGTGTCTCTCCTGCCCGACCCCACTCTCTGAGCTCCGCCTGCGTAGCAGTCCCTGCTAGAGCACACAGAGCCGTATATGGCCTTTTTGTTGGGGCAGCACAGGGCCTTGCCTCCCTGAGCATACGTCCCTCCTGAGCCTGGAGCACGGCCAAGTCTGAGCCTTTTTAGGTCCCTCCATGGCCTCTGGGCCGCAACATCATGGTGAATGTGGGTGACTCTCCATCGTTGGGCCTGCCAGCTCTTGTTTGTTCAGAGGCATTTTCCCTCTGGCGAAGGGACACTGGCCCTATCTAGTCCCCTTTCAGAGCCACCTGGAGCCTCCAGAGAGTGCTGGCAGCTGTCAGGGATGCCCGAGCTGGGCTTGATGTTTGTATTCTTAAGTCCCCCAGGAGATCCTGGAGCTGTGGGCTGGCACTTTGCTGGGACACCGCCATGCTGGCCTACGTCCCATAGGGTCTTCAGGACCCTATGGGGAGCAAGTCTTCCCTGGAATTCCCCCTCCGCCGCACCTCGTGTCCCTGCCCAAGGCCAGGCTGTGGCTTTGCTGTACAGTCTCAGCAGGTGCTGCTCCTGGGACCCAGGCCCATGTTGCCTGGGTGGTGCTAATGGCTGTGTGGAGCATTGGGGCCAGCCCCGCATGTGGCTGAAGCTGCAGGTCCAGGACCTGGTGCCCTTCCCAGCACAGCCAGGGAAAAGTTCTAAAGATACATTTAGATCATTTATAAAAAAAAATGTCATTACAAATGTAATGTCTGCATTTGGTGGCAATTAGAGGAGACAAATCACAGGGGTGGCTGCTCTCCTTCCCTCTGATCTCCTCACACCCCTGCAACCCCTGCCCTCCCCAGAGATATCAGTCGCCCTTGTGCTCTTAGGTGTGCCTCCTGGATTCCCTGTGCAAAGTCCCTTTAACCCCATCCTGCTGTCCCACCACCTCTGTGGGGCCAGCAGACGGTCCCCCTTTGCTTCTCTGGAGTCTCCTTTTCTGTTATAATGAGTGAGCTGCCCTCTGACCCCGGGGGAGAGATTTCCTGGTTAGGAACCTGGTGTGTTTTACTCAGGGACGGACACGGTGGCTCTGGGCAGGTGTGTTTCGCGGGGCTATTGGACGGGGACTGTGTCACTGTGGGTGTAGCAGGAACCCAAACTGCAGTACTGTCACGGTGACACACACCCGCACAAAATCCTCTTGCCCCGCTCTGTGCCATCTCCACACTTGCAGGCTCGGGTGGGGCTCTGCTGGGACAGCCTGTTTCCAGGGCTTCTGCATGAAACTCTGGGTGAGTGGGGGACGAACACCCCCGAGCCTCCATGGGTCCAGGTGCAGCTCTGCACAGGGCCTCCTGTAATTCCTGGCCGGCGAATCTTGGGGGCATGGCCCTGGTATAGAAGGGGCTTGGTGGTGAATGAGGAACACCCGGCTCTCCATCGCAGGCAGCTCTGGGTCTCCTGTGGCCCGTGTGCTGTCCACTTTGCCTGGTTAGGGGGTTATAGCTGTTTCTCCTCTGCTGTCTGGGCCCTTCTCAGAAACTGTCCTTGGCGTGACCAGTGAGGACCTGCCTACCCGCCCCTGATCTCATCTCTGCTGGAATTTGCCGGTGGGTCTGGCATTGTAACTTGTGAGGTTTCCAGCGGAACGGGCCTGGGAAAGGCTGACTGCATCATTAGAGGCCGGCTCCCAGCAGTGTGCACGAGGAGACACCCCACCTCTTCCCTCTGCACCTGCCTCGGTGGGGCCCCTACCCACATGGCATAGGAGTTTCCTTGGTCTGGGTGACTCTGAGATCCACTGTCTTGGACACATTCATTGCACGGTTCCAGATGAGTGTGGACTTCCTCCTTGGAGACTCTCATGGTCCCTCGCACTCCCAGGGCACCTCCTGCCGCGGGCACCTAGTGTGCTCAGATGGTCTCAGCCTTCTGCCTGGGAACTGGAACCTTGGCTGCCTGCTGTCCCCGGTGCTGACCTCCCGAGGGACAAGGGGATTACCTGAGCGGCTGCGGTGAGCTTTGCTGGCCAGACAGCTGCATCTGCCTCTTGTGGCAGGATTCCAGGGCTCCTGACTGGCCGGATGCCATCTGAGTGTGAGCAGGAGGGCTGGGTCCCCCCTACCCAGGACGAAGGAGGTGGATGCTCGAGTGAGTCTAGGGCCCGGCCTGCAGGCTTTGAGACAGCTGTGGGGTCAGGTCTTGACCTGAGGGAGGGATGACCCATGAGGGGCTCGGGGACGGCCTCTGCCTCCTGGGAGCCTAATAACCTGAGCTCCAAGTTCACTGGAACCTTGCCATCCAGGTCAGACATTCACGCAGCGACCATCAGGGGCCTTCAACATGAGGTAATGGTGGCAACAGGTTCTTTCAGTCACCACTGACGGCAGGGACAGGGTGAGATGCATCCGGGTTTTCACAGAGGACAGGGTCATGTCAGAGGGTGAGTGAGGGGCTGGGAGCGGGTAGCGGGGCTCCCCAGAGGGATCAGGATGGTTAGCCCATGTAGACCCCATGAGGCCTGTGTGTCCACTGGCTGGAATGAAGACTCGGCTCTTGTCGTCACAGAAACTAGTGGCCGAGGCCCATGTTTCCTGGTGATTCCGTCTCTGAGGAGTGGGTCTCAGTGCTGGATGGAGACGCTTCTGTGTGGTGGGGACACACGCACCTCAAAGTGGAGAGGCGGGAACCCAGGAAACACTCTGAGGACCAGACCAGGCTGTGTCAGTTGTCGGCTGAAACACTGGCAGATTCTCCTGGCAGCGCTGGGCCTTCTCAGTCCAGGTTTAGAGGTGTCAGTGGTCTTCCTGGGGATGCAGGCTTGGAGTGTGGTTGTCTCTTGGTGCAGGGATCTGGATGGACTCCCCGGACCTGTGCTCTGCGATCTCAGTGCTCACGCATGGGCACAGCACGGCTGTCATGAGAGGCCTCGGGTTCCAGCCTTCAGGGTTCTGGGACTCTGGGAGGGGGTGTTGCAGCAGGATGGGGTTGTGGGCGGGACCTCAGAGGGGTTTGCTGAGTGTTCCCAGGGCCGAAGGCAGTCCGGGCTGACCCGCAAGCCCTTTGGGGAAAAGTTGTCACCAGGACAGATGACAGCTCAAGTGTGGGTGTGCCGTGTAGTTGTAGTGTGAGGGACACATCCCAGCACTGGGGTCTCTGAGGCTGGTGCAGCCTCCACTACGTTCTCGGGGCAGGTGCCTGGTTAGAGGCCGCGTGCTCAGTGTGGAGTTGGGTAGGAGGAGGGTGGGCCAGCTCCTCTGAAGGGCTCTCCCTGGAGCGACTCACTGTGGTAGATATCTAGCATGGTGTGTCTCCTGGCCATGACCTCAGTGAGACACCCCTTGACCGACTCCTGGGGGAGAGGCCCCTGGAGCCCACTTGGGCCAGGCTAGGAACGGGACCCACCTGCCTCAGGATCAGTAGCAGATTTGAGGTGCTCCTGCCCCCTGGGAACCCTGCCTGCCACCACACACCAGGCAAGCTTCATTGCAGCTGAGTAGAGGCCCAGCTCCAGTGTGCGTTAATGTCAGCCTCCCTGAGGGCCTCTGTGGGTCCTGTTGGGAGCTCGACCTCTGAGGGTTTGCCCGGCGCAGGCTCTGTCCTTCCTGATTCCTTCGTCCAGTGGTGTTGAGAGCCACGGTGATTTCTGCCAGCTTGCCGGGCTCTGTGTGTGTGACTGTGGGTCAGTGTGGTCACCGCAGAGTTCTTTGCAGCCCCCAGAGAGGGAGACGGCTGTGCCAGGACATGAGACCATGGGCTGAGTGGTTGGGAGCAGCCCTGGAGGTTGAGGTTCTGGGTTCTGAGCCTGGGGAGCAGCCACTCCTGGCCTTGAGGCCCCACGGACCTCAGCAGGATTTTGCTGCTGTGTCTGTCACTGTGGTAGTAACTAGAGTAGCTACTATAGTCACACAGTAGGAAGGAGCTTGACAAAAAGCCCTGCGTGTGACAGGAGGTGCCCTACCCCACAGGAGCCCGATGGCCCACGTGTCGAGAGGGGCCCGTCCACACAGGTGCCCAGTGCAACTCTCTCCTCCACGATCGTGAGCAGGTGGGGTGGTCAGGCTGCCACCCTCAGCCCCGGTCTCCCCAAGAAGGGTGTAGGCGACCGCCCCACTGAAGGTGTGGGCAGAAGCAACCCTCCATGGGAGGGGCCCCAGAGCTTGAGAGGCACCCCAAGTCCTTATAGGGTCCAGGCAGAGCTGCGCAGAGGTGGCTTCCCCAGAGGGCGGCACCATCTCTTCCTGATAGTCTCACACAGGCTCGGGGTCTGTGTCTGGATCCAGCTGAGGTCCTGCTCGGAGAAGGTGTCCATCCCTGGAAGCTTCTCATGTCCGAGTGTGCGGCGAGGGTCTTCAGTGGGCTCCCCGGGGAGGTCGGGTTCAGGCCAGGCCAACAGGGCTGCTGGGCTCTGGGGTGTATGGTCCAGCCAGGTGAGTTCAGGGACATGGGCACATGGGTCTACGCCTCCTCCTGGAAGGAACTTTTCCAAAATCAAATTCAATCCGCTGCGCCCGAAGGGGTGCCCCGCCCACCTTCCTGGTACACAGGTAGCAGGGCCCCCACCCACTGGTGGCAGGGCATGGGGACGGGTGGTGTGGAGTACTAGTGGGCATGGGTTTGGAGTGCTCTGCGGTGTAGTGTGTGGGATTCGTAGGGTGTAGGGTGGTGTATGGTCCAGGATGCTTTGGAATGTGGTGGATTTGGGGAGTGGGGTGTCTGATGATTTCATGTTGGGGTTAATGGGATGTGGGGTTTGTGCAGTATGGGGTGCTGTACTGTATGCAGGACGTCGGGTATGGGGTGGCTGGGGGTTGTGTGGTATGGGGTACACAGTGGCGTGGGGCATGGGTGGTGTGGCCTATGGCCACCAGGTGGGTGTACTGCTGGCCCCACATTTGTGTTATCGCTGCCCATGCAGGGAAGCTACAGGGTCCTGGCATAGTGGGGTCTCTGTGCCTTCCAGCCCTGACCCCCACCTGTCCCAGGGGAGGCAACTTCCTGAGCTGCTGGCCAGGTGCCAGTGGACGGTGACCTTGTGACCCTTCTGGTCTGGGAAGTCCAGCGGGAGGGCCCCTCGGAGGGAGGTCTGACTGAGTTTTGAGCGGCTCCAGCTCGTTGGTTTCACGGTCTGATGGACTTGGACAGCAGTCTGGTGGTGGTGACATTTCCGTGTGCGGGAAACAGTGGGGGGTTGTGGGCCGTGCGTGTCTTGTCGCCCCAGTGGGTTTGGGTTCTGGCTGTGCTGCTGTGAGAGTCACCACAGCCCTGGGATGTGGCCCTGTTCAGAATCCTGGGGACGGTGTCACCGCCTCAGAAGGCGGGGCTGAAACTCCGGCTGTAGGGACAGGGTCTTTGATGGGCGCTGTGACACTGTGGCCATAGTAACCATAATAGTTATCCCACAGTGACACAGACCCACCCCCTAACCTCTCTGAGGGGCGGGGTGGGTACGAATTGGGGATGGCGAGGCTGACCTGTGGACGGAGGCAGAGGCCAGCAGGCCAGAGGTGGCAGCAGGCAGGAGTCATTATTCTTCTTGCCCCCGACCCTGGGGCTCCGGCTCCAAATTGTGCTCCAGGTCCTGTGAGGGCCACTGAGGGAACGGCAGCATCCTTGGCTCCACCTGGACACGGGCCTCTGGCTCTGCCTCGGGCCAAGCATGGCCTCCTGGGCCATCTCCTTTACTGTCCGTCTGTGCCTCTCTCTTGTCTAAAGCTTTTGGAGGATTCAGGGCTGTGGAGATGGGAGACCTCAGTGATTCTCCAGGAGGCCTGCTCTTCCCTGGATGCAGCTTCAGTCCCGTCTGGTCCATCAGGGCCTGAAGCAGGTGCAGGGGAGGAGGTGCAGGTGTGGGGAGGCCCCGGTGTCTCTCCTGCCTTAACCTGCATCCCCTCTGCTCCGCCTGCCTGGGGGTCCCTGCTGGAGCACCCAGAGCTCCGTGAGGTGGGCGTTTGCTGGGGCAGCACAAGGCCCTGCCTCCCGAGCACACAACGGCCCTCCGGATCCCTCGCAGCTCCAGGCCTGGAGCACGGCCGAGTCTGAGCCTCTTTAGGCCCCTGAGTGGCCTCTGGGCCTCGACTCCATGGTGAATGTGGGTGACTGACCATCATCAGGACTGCCAGCTCTGGTTTGTTGGGGGCCTCATCTCTGTGGAGCAGGGATGCTGGTCCACATCTTGTCCCCTTTCAGAACCACCAGATGCTTCTAGAGAGAGCTGGCACATGGTGGGGATGCCTTTGTCAGTGTTGGCATTGTTTTTTCAAGTTCCCAAGGAGATCAAGGAGCCAGAGGGCTGGCCCTTTGCTGTGACCCTGACCCTGCTGGCCCCTGTCCCCAAGGGACTTCAGGCCTGGTGAGCGAATATTCTCCAGAATTCTGCCTCCTCCGTACCTCAGTGTCCATCCCATGACAAGGCTGTGCATTTGCTCTTTAGTCTTTTTACTGGCCACTAACATAGGTTCTTTACCTGCCACACAAGATCGAGACCAAAAAAAAAAAAAAAAATGGAACGCCAGGCTTATGGTAAGGAAACGTTGTATTTTGGGTAACATCTGTTGGGAGAAGAGAGTAAGACCTCAAATTCCTCTTCTCCAAAGATGGGGGGTAAGTGTTTTAAAGGTTTTGAGGAATGTGGCTGCTTGTGGGGAGGGGAGCCTGTGGCCTTGCTGGTTGGCACCGTCCCTTCAGCCTGTGTTTGGCCTTGGGAGGCTGCTTGCAGGGAGGGGGACGGCGAAATGAGGGAACTGCTGGTGGACGTCCTTTGCCCTGTGCGTCTGTGATGTGCCGTGGATGCTGGTGCCAGTAGCTGGGGAGCTGGGTGCTGGGAGGATTCAGCTTCTCGATATTCTCTGGATATGCGTTTCCCTGTAACAAACTTCAAGGATACAAGCTTAGAGAGACAGATGTTTACATATGAATGCACCTTAGAGAAGCAGGGAGAGGGGAGGGGTGCTCTTGGTTTTATCCTCATATATGCTGGGTTTAATCTAGGGGAACTGATATCAGGGCCGGCATCAGTCTCAGTGGGCAGCGCTGCTTCTGGGATGCTGACCCTTGTCCCCTTGGTTGTGGTGGCTGATGATGGTGGCAGAGCCGATGTGGCCCAGCCCCTCAGGGTTGTGGTTGGCAGTGGCTGTGTGGAGCCTGGTCCAGCCCCACAGTGGGGGGAAGCCACATGTCCAGGACCTGGTGCCCTTCCCAGCACCGTCAGGTGGTAAGTTTTAAGGATATATTTCCATCAGATTTTAAAAAATCTCTTTACAAACGTGTGTCTGCACTTGGTGACAATTTGAGGAGACAAAGCACAGGGGAGGCTGCTCTCCTTTTCTCCGCTTCCTCATGCCCCCCTGGCTCCGCCCCAGAAATCTCAGGCCCCTGTATGGTCTTAGGTGTCCAGCCTAGATTCCCTATGCAATGTCTCTTACCCCCTGCCTGCTGTCCCACCTCCTCTATGGGGCCGGCGGGAGGTCCCCCTTAGCTTCTCTTGGAGTCTCCTTTTCTATTATAATCAGTGAGATGCCCTCTGACCCCGGGGGTGATTTCTGGTCAGGACCCGTGTGTTTTGCTCGGGGGCGGACACGGTGGCCTGGGGAGCCTATGTCGTGTGGAGCTTTTGGACGGGGGCCGTGTCACTGTGAGCGGAGCAGGAATTACTGTCACGGTGACACGCCCCCACAAAATCCTCCCCCGCGCCCTGTCCCCTCTCTACCCTTGCAGGCTCGGGAGGGCTCTGCGGGAACAGTGTGCGCTTCCGATGGTTTTTGCTCTGAATCTCGGAGTGAGTGGCAGGTGACACCATGCGAACCTTTGTGGGTCCACAGGTGGCTCTGCACAGGGCTTTCTGTGTTCTCTGGCTCCTGAGCCCCGGGGGCATGGCCCTGGTGTAGGAGGGTCTTGGAGGTGGATGTGAAAGACACGGTTCTCCACCATAGACAGCCCTTGTGTCCACCGAGTCTGGTGGCAGCAGGTTTCCACAGCTCTGGGATTCTAGCTGTTTCTGTTCTGCACTCTGTGCCCCTCTCAGAAACTGTCCCTGGTGTGGCCAGCGAGGGTCTGCCACCCCCAACCCGGTCTCACGTCTCCTGGAATTTAATGATGGGGCTGGTGTTCCAACCCGTGAGGTTTTCCATCGTCAGGCACCTGGGCATGGACGACTGCATCCTGAGAGGCCGGCTCCCAGCGGTGGGCACCAGGAGACTCCCCACCTCTTCACTCTGCCCCTGCCTCGGGGAGGCCCGTACCCGCACCACACAGGTGTCTCCCTGATCTGGATGTCCCTGAGATCCAGCTTCCGGGACACTTTCATTCACCGGCTCTGGGTGAACAAGGACTTCCTCCCCAGAGACTCTTGCAGCCTCCCGTCCCCCAGGACACCTCCTGTGCTCACAGAGCCTCAGCCTTCCGCCTAGGAGTCAGATCCTGGGCTGCCCGTTGTCCGCTGAGCTGCTCTCGGGAAGGTCAGGTGGGTTCCCAGATTGGCTGCAGTCAGGCCTGCTGGTGATGCCTCACTGTCTGCCCCTTCAGACAGGATTCCAGGGCTGCAGACGAGCTGGCGCATTTGGGTGGCGATCAGACCGCCTGCGTGACTCCAAGAGGCCCAGGGAGGAGGATGCCCAGGTGAGTCCTGGACTCAGCCTGTAGCTCTCGAGCCGGCTGTGGGCTTAGGTCTTGGCCTGAGGGGGGCCGTCCTGTGACGGGCTTGGAGATGGCCTCTGCCACCTGGGATCCTAATGGCGTGGGCTCCGAGTTCCCTGGGCCCTTGCCATTCAGGTCAGGTGTTCACTCAGTGACCGTCAGGGGCCTTCCACGTGAGTTCAATGGTGGAAACAGGTTCTCTCAGTCAGTACTGACGGCAGGGACAGGGTGAGCTGCATCCGGGCTTGGGCAGAGGACACGGGCGTGTCAGAGGGAGAGTGAAGGGCAGGGAGGGGGGAGCAGGGCTCCCGTGGGGGATCAGGAAGGGTGGTCCATGTAGTCCCCATGATGCTGCTCTGTCTGCTCACTGGAATGAAGAGTTGGCTCCTGTCCTCACAGAGAGTATGGGCCGAGGCCCATCCTTGCGGGTGATTCCGTCTCCGAGGAGCGGGTCTGAATCCTGGATGGAGATGCTCCTGGACTGTGGGGACGCAGGCACCTCAAAGGACAGAGGTGGGATTTCAGGAAAAGCTCTGAGGACGGGGCCGGCCTGTTTCAGGTGTGGGCTGCAACCCACTGCAGACTCACGGCAGCACTGGGCATTCTTAGGCCGGCCAGTTAGGGGGACTTGGGTCTTCCTGGTGGTATAGGCTTCGAGTTTAGTTGTCTCTTGGTGCAGGGCTCTGGATGGACTCCCCTGGCCTGGGCTCTGGGATCTCAGTGCACACGCATGGGCATAGCACGATTGTCCTGAGAGGCCTCGGGTTCCAGCCTTCAGGGTTCCGGGACTCTGGGAGGGGGTGTTGCAGGAGGATTCAGCTGTGGTCGTGACCTTGGACGGGTTTGCTGAGGGGTTCCCAGGGCCAAGGGCAGGCAGGGCTGACCCTCAAGCACTTTGGGGAAAAGTCGTCACCAGGACGGGTGACAGCTCAAGTGAGGGAGTGCCGTGATGTTGTAGTGTGACTGATGTGTCGCAGCCCTGGGGTCTCAGAGGCTGGTGCAGCTCCCACTGTGTTCTCTGTGGCCAGCACCTGGTTAGAGGCTGGGTCCTCAGTGTGGGTTTGGGCAGGAGGTATGGGTGGGCCAGCTTCTCTGAGGGGCTTTCCCTGGAGCCCACTCTCTGTGGTGGATACCTTGCACAGTGTGCCTCCTGGCAATGAACTCAGCGAGACACCACTCAACTGATAGCCTGCGCAACCCTGCTTCTCATGGAGAGGCCCCTGTAGCCCTCTAAGGCCAGGCCAGGAAGAGGACCCACCTGCCCCAGGATCGGTAGCAGACTTGAGGTGTTCGCACTGCCCGTGAACCCTTCCAACTCCCCCGCTATCGGGCCAGCACAGGCGCAGCTCCAACGTGCGCTCCTGTCAGCCTCCTCGAGGTCCTCTGGGGTCCTGTTGGGAGCTTGATCTCTGAGGGTTTGCCTGGCACAGGCTCTTTCATTCCTGATTCCTTTGTCCAGTGGTATTGATTGCCACGGTGCTTTCTGGCAGCTTGCTGGGCTGTGTGCATGTGGCTGTAGGTCAGTGTGGTCTCCGATGAGTGCTTTGAAGCCCCCATGGGGGTGAACGCTGTGCCTGGGCATGAGCCCATGGGCTGAGTGGTTGGGAGCCGCCCTGGAGGCAGAGGCTCTGGGCTCTGAGCCTGTGGAGCAGCCACTCCTGGCCTTGAGGCCTCACAGACCCCAGCAGTTTTTTGCTGCTGTGTCTGTCACTGTGGTAGTACCAGAGTAACTACTATAGTCACACAGTAGGAAAGAGATTGACAAAAAGCCCTGCATGTGACAGGAAGGGCCCCCATCCTGCGGGAGCCTCCTTGCCCATGTGTTGCGAGGGCCCCTCAGCCCAGGTGCCCAGTGCATCTGTCTCCTCCATGATCACATGAGTTAAATGGTGGAAACAGGTTCTTTCAGTCACTACTGATGGCAGGGACAGGGTGAGCTGCATCTGGGTTTGCACAGAGCACACAGGTGTGTCAGGGTCAGAGGGCGAGTGAGGGGTAGGCAGGGGGCAGCGGTGCCCCTGTGGCCGATCAGGTAGTGTGGTCCATGTAGACCCCATGAGTCCAATGTGTCCACTGGCCAGAATGAAGCGTCGGCTCCTGTTCTCACAGAGGGTCTTCCTGGCTGGGGTCTTCCTGGGGATGCAGGATTGGGGGCCGGTCGTCTCTTGGTGCAGGGCTCTGGATGGAGTCCCTTTGCCGGGGCTCTGGGGTCTCGGTGTGCAAGCACGGGCACAGCATGGCTGTCAGGAGAGGCCTCGGGTTCCAGGCTTCAGAGGCCCGGGACTCCAGGAGAGGGCGTTGTAGGAGGGTCGGGCTGTGGGTGGGACCTCTGAGGGGTTTGCTGAGGGTTCCCAGGGCTGAGAGCAGGTAGGGCTGACCCTCAAGCCCTTTGGGGAAACGTCATCACCAGGACGGATGACATTCAAGTGTGGGTGTGCTGTGTAGTTGTAGCATGAGGGACACGTTGAAGCCCTGGGGTCTCTGAGGCTGGTGCAGCTGTGCCTCGACGTGAGCCCACGATCTGAGTGGCTGGGAGCAGCCTTGGAGGCCGAGGGTCTGGGTTCTGAGCCTGAGGACGGGCCCCTCCTGGCCTTGAGGCCCAGTGGATCCCAGCAGGATTTTGCTGCTGGGTCTGTCACTGCGGTAGTAGTTGTAGCCATAGCTAACATAGTAACACAGTAGGAAGGTCCTTGACAAAAAGCCCTGTGTGTGGCAGGAGGGGCCCCACCCTGCCGGAGCCTCCTGACCCACGTGTCCAGAGGGGCACAGGTGTCCACTGCATCTGTCTCCTCCACGGTCATGAGCAGGTGGGCTGGTCAGGCCACCACCCCACCCCTTTCTCCCCAGGAATGGTGTCTGTCACTCCCACTGAAGGGGTGGAAAGAAGCAATCCTCCATGGGGGCGGGTCCAGGGGCCATGGGGGCACAACACGTCCTTTTGGAGTCCTGGCAAAGTTGGGCTCAGGGGCTGCCCCAGATGATGTCCCCGTGTCCCTGGTGTGGTTGTACGAAGGATCTTGGTCCATATCCGTATCCGACTGAGGACTGACCTGCGGGAGGTTGTCCGTTCCTGGAAGCTCCTCATGTCCGCGTGTGCAGTGAAGGTCCTCCGTGGGACCCCGAGGTGGTCGGGTTAGGGCCAGGCAGAGAGGGCCACTGGGCTCTGGGGTGGACAGTCCAGCCAGACTGGTGCCAGGGACGTGGGCACATGAGTCCAGCCCTCCTCCGGGAAGGAATGTTTCCAAAATCAAATTCAATCAGCTGTCCCTGGAGGGGAGCCCCGCCCACCTTCCTGGTACCCAGAGGGCTGGGCCCAACCTAGTTCGGGCAGCGCATGGGGATTGGGTGGTTGGGGTACTAGGTGGCGTGGGTGTGGAGTGCTGTGGGGTGTAGGGTGTGGGATTCTACAGGTGGGTGCAGGGTGGTATAGGGACCAGGGCGTTGTGGGATGTGGGGTGGTGAGGAGTGTGGGAATGTGTGGCTGCACCGTGTGTCAGTGCAGGGTGCCGTGGGGTGTGCTGTGCGAGGTGCTGTAGGGCGAGGGGGCGTGGGGTATGGGGTGGTGCGGGGTTTGGGTGGTGTGGGGTGATGTGGGGAACACAGCGGCATGGGGAAACGGGTGGTGTGTCCAAGTAGCCAATGGCCACAGGGTAGGAGTAGTGCCTGCCCCACATTTGTGCTGTCCCTGCCCAGCTAGGGAGACTCACAGGGTCCTGGCAGAGCGGAGTCTCTGTGCTTTCTAGCCCGGGTCCCATGTGTCCTGAGGGAGGGTGCTTCCTGAGCTGCAGGCCAGATGCCAGTGGACGGTGACCATGTGACCCTCCTGGTCTGAGAGGTCCAGCAGGGGTGCCCCTTGGAGGGAGGTCTGGCTGAGATTTGGGTGACTTTGGCTCTTTGGTTTCACGGTCTGACGGACTTGGACAGCAGCCAGGAGGTGGTGACAGCTGCCGTGTGGGGGAAGCAGGGGGGTTATGGGCTGTCCCTCTCCTGTGGCCCCAGCGTGTTTCAATTCTGGCTGCACTGCTGTGGGATTCACCACACCCCTAGGATACGGCCTCGTTCAGAATCCTGGGGATGGAGTCACTGCTCAAAGGCAGGACCGAAGCTCGGGCTGCAGGGACGGGGTTTTTGATGGGTGCTGTGACACTGTGGTCATAGTACCTAGAACCATCATAGTAATCCCACAGTGACACAGACCCAGCCCCTAAGCCCTCCAAGGGGCAGGATGTGTGGGAACCTGGGGTGTAGAGGCTTACCTGTGGATGGAGCCAGAGCCCCAGAGAGGCTGTGGGGCAGGCTCAGCATGGGGGTGTCCTGCTGGGACCCCCGGGAGACCCTCCTGGCAGGTGGACGGCAACCATGCTCTCCCCTGTCCTGAGGCTCCATGACCACGTTGGGCTGTTGTCTGTGCCCATTTTGGAGTTAACCCCACTGTGATGGCCTCTGTGTTGATGAATTGTCCCCAGACTGTGGATAGGTCACCTTGGGGCCAGCAGGTGAGTCCCACCCAGGAGGCCAGAGGTGACAGCAGGCAGGAGCCATTATTCTTGCTTCTGCTGACCTGGGGCTCTGCATCCAAATTGTGCTCTATTTTCTTTGAGGGCCACTGAGGAAACAGCACCAGCCTTTGTTCCACTTGGGCATGGGTCTCTGGCTCTGCCTCGGTCTGAGCACAGCCTCACTGGCCACCTCCCCTCCCCGTCCCTTGGTGGCCCTGTTCTGTCTAAAGGCTGCCTGGAATTCACAGCTGTGGTGAAGGGAGACCTCAGTGATTGCCCAGGAGGCCTGCTCATCCCTGGATGCGGCTTCAGGCCTATCGGGTTCTAGCAGAGCCTGAAACAGGTGCAGGGGAGGAGGTGCAGGTACAGCGGAGGAGGAGCAGGTGCAGGGGAGGAGGTGCAGGTGCAGGGGAGGAGGTGCAGGTGCAGGGGAGGAGGTGCAGGTGCAGTGGAGGAGGTGCAGGTGCAAGGGAGGAGGTGCAGGTGCATGGGAGTCCCTGCTGGAGTACCCGAGCTCTGTGAGGGGGATCGTTTGTTGGGCCTGCATAGGGCCCTGCATCCCTGAGCACATGTCCTTCCTGAGCCTGGAGCATGGCTGAGTCTGAGGCTCTTTAGGGCGCTCTGTTGCCTCTGGGCCTCGATTCCCTGGTGAATGTGGGTGACTGACCAACGTCAGGTCTGCCAGCTCTCATTTGTTAAGGGGCATTTTCCCGCTGGAGCTGGGACACTTGTCCCTATCTAGTCCCCCATCAGAGCCACCTGGAGCCTCCAGAGAGTGCTGGCAGCTGTCAGGGATGCCCGGGGTTGGGCTTGATGTTTGTATTCTTAAGTCTCCCAGGAGATCCCGGAGCTGGAGGGCTGGCCCTTTGCTGAGACAACGCCCTGCTGGCCTATGTCCCATATGGTCTTCAGGCCTGGGGAGCGGGTCTTCCCTGAAATTCTGCTTCCTCTGCACCTCGTGTCCCTGCCCAGGGCCAGGCTGTGTCTTTGGTCTACAGTGTCAGCGGGTGCTGCTCCTGGGAACCTGGCCCATGTCCCCCAAATGGTGGTGGTGTGGAGCCTGGGGACCAGCCCCACATGGGGCCATAGCCACAGGTCCAGGACCCGGTGCCCTTTCCAGTATCACCAGGGGGAAAGTTTTAAAGATACATTTAGAGTAGATATAAAAAAATGTCATTATAAATGTAATGTCTGCACTTGGTGACAGTTAGAGGAGACAAAGCACAGGGGAGGCCGCTCTCCTTCCCTCCGCTCTCCTCACACCCCCCGCATCCCCCAACGCTTCCCAGACATCTCAGGCTCCTTTGTGCTCTTAGGTGTCCCTCCTGGATTCCCTGTGCAAAGTCCCTTTAACCCCTGCCTGCTGTCCCACCTCCTCTGGGGGGCCGGCAGACAGTCCCCCTTTGCTTCTCTGGAGTCTCCCTTTCTTTTATAATATGGGTGGGCTGGCTCCTCTGAGGGATTTTCCCTGGAGGCCACTCTCTGTTGCGGATACCTAGCATGGTGCACCTCCTGGCAATGACCTCAGCGAGACACCCAGCAAAAGAAAACCTGCACAAACCCGCTACTCAGGGAGAGGCCCCTGGAGCCCTCTCAGGCCAGGCCAGGAACGGGACCCCCCTTCCTCAGGATTGGTAGCAGACTTGAGGTGGGCTCGCCACCCGTGTACCCTGCCTTCTGCCACCCATCTTGCGAGCTTCTCTGCAGCTGAGCACAGGCCCTTCTCCAGCGTCCGCTCCTGTCAGCCTCCCCGAGGGCCTCTGGGGTCCTGTTGGGAGCTTGACCTCTGAGGGTTTGCCCGGCATAGGCTCTGTCCTTTCTGATTCCTTTGTCCAGTGGTGTTGAGAGCCATGGTGCTTTCTGCCAGCTTGCGGGGCTCTGTGTGTGTGGCTGTGGGTCAGTGTGGTCACCGCAGAGTTCTTTGAAGCCCCCATGAGGGTGAAGGCTGTGCCTGGACATACGCCCATGGGCTGAGTGGTTGGGGGCGGCCCTGGAGGCCGACGGTCTGGGTTCTGAGCCTGGGGAGCACTGCATCCTGGATTTGAGGCCCCACGGACCCCAGCAGGTTTTTGCTGCACGGTGTGTCACTGTGGTAGTAATCAGAGTAGCTATCATAGTAACACAGTA
The DNA here is from genome assembly GCF_020826845.1 of Diceros bicornis minor. Lineage (NCBI taxonomy): Eukaryota > Metazoa > Chordata > Mammalia > Perissodactyla > Rhinocerotidae > Diceros > Diceros bicornis. The sequence goes on from NC_080763.1 coordinate 50,620,499, forward strand.
GGAAGGTCTTTGACAAAAAGCCCTGTGTGTGGCAGGAGGGGCCCCACCCTGCAGGAGCCTCCTGGCCCACGTGTCCAGAGGGGCCCATCTGCACAGGTGCCTGGTGCATCTGTCTCCTCCAGGATTGTGAGCAGGTGAGGTGGACAGGCTACCACTCTCAGCCCCGGTCTCCCCAAGAAGGGAGTGGGTCACCCCCTCACTGAAGGGGTGGGAGGAAACAAGCCACCAAGGGAGGGACCTCAGGGCTTGATGGGCACGCCAAGTCCTTTTAGGGTCCAGGCAGAGCTGGGCAGAGGCAGATGCCCCAGAGGGCGGCCCCATCTCCTGCTGGTGGTTTCACACAGGCTTGGGGTCCTTGTCTGGATCCGGCTGAGGACTGGCCTGGGAGAGGTTGTCCATCCCTGGAAGCTCCTCATGTCGGAGTGTGCGGTGAGGGTCCTCAGTGGGCCCCCTGGGAACGTCGGGTTCATCCCAGGCCTACAGGGCTGCTGGGCTCTGGGGTGGGCGGTCCAGCCAGGTGAGTCCCAGGGACGTGGGCACATGGGTCCACCCCTTCTCCTGGAAAGAATGTTTCCAAAATCAAATTCAATCAGCAGCCTCTGAAGTGGAAGCCCTCCCACGTTTCTGATACACAGAGGGCAGAACCCCAATTCGCTTGAGGCAGCACATGGGGAACTGGTGGTGTGGGGTGTGGGGTGCTGTGGGGTACTGGGTCCTTAGGTGTGGAGTTACTTGTGGTACGAATTAGTGTGGGACGTGGGGGATGTGGGGTAAGGGGTAGTGTGTGGTGTTGGGTTCCCGTGGTGTAGGTGGTGTGGGGTGCACAATGCCGTGGGTTACAGTGGTGTGTCCAGGTGGCCCAATGTCCACAGGGCAGTGTAGTGCCAGCTTGTGAGGCCAGCCCCTTCTTTGTATTGTCCCTGCCCAGCCAGCGGGGCTCACAGAGTCGTGGCACAGTGAGGTCTCTGTGCCTTCCCGCAGTGACCAACACCAGTCCCGAGGCGGGGAGCTTCCCGAGCAACGGGCCGATGCCAGTGGACGATGGCCTCGGACCCTCCTGATCTGAGAGGTCCAGCAGGGGTGCCCCTCGGAGTGAGGTCAGGCTGAGACTTGGGTCGCTTTTGCTCTTTGGTTTCACGGTCTGATGGACTTTGACAGGAGCCAGTCCATGGCCACTGCCGCCGGGTCAGGGAAGTGGGGGATTTGTGGGCCGTCCCTGTCATGTCACCCAAGCGGATTTGGTTCCAGCTGCACTGCTGTGGGAGTCACCACACCCTGGGGATGTGGCCTCGTTGCAATCCTGGAGACGGTGTCACTGCCTCAGAACGCAGGGTGGAAGCTCTGGCTGTAGGGATGGGGTTTTTGATGGGCGCTGTAACACTGTGGCCATAGTAACCAGAACCATAACAGTTATCCCACAGTGACAATGACCCACCGCCTACCCCCTCTGAGGTGTGGGGTAGGTGGCAATCGGGGATGGAGAGACTGACCTGTGGACGGGGCAGACCCCAGGAGGCCAGAGGTGGCAGCAGGCAGGAGTCATTATTCTTGCTGCTGCTGATCTGGGGCTCCAGCTCCAAATTGTGCTCCATGTCCTGTGAGGGCCACTGAGGGAATAGCAGCAGCCTTGGCTCTACCTGGACACAGCCCTCTGATTCTGCCTCAGGTCAAGCATGGCCTCCCTGGCCACCCCCTTTAGTGTCTGTCTGTACCTCTGTCTTGTCTAAAGCATTTGGAGAATTCACGGCCGTGGTGACGGGAGATCTCAGAGATTCTCCAGGAGGCCACTCTTCCCTGGATGCAGGTTCAGGCCTATCCAGCTCCAGCAGGGCCTGAAGCAGGTGCAGGGGAGGAGGTGCAGGTGTGGGGAGGCCCAGGTATGGGGAGGCCCAGGTGTCTCTCCTGCCCGATCCCACATCCACTCTACTCCACCTGCCTGGGGCTCCCTGCTGTAGGATCCAGAGCCCTGTTGGGACCTGAGCTGAGGCAGCACAAGGCCCTGCCTCCTGAGCACACTCGGCCCTCCTGACCCCTCGCAGCTCCAGGCCCAGAGCACGGCCGAGCCTACCCTCTTTAGGCCCCTGACTGGCCTCTGGGCCTCAACTCCACAGTGAATGTGTATGACTGACCACCGTCAGGCCCGCCAGCTCTGGTTTGCTCAGGGGCCTGTTCCTTCTGGAGCAGAGATGCTGGTCCATTGCTAGTCCCCACTCAGAACCACCCAGAACTTCTAGAGAGAGCCGGCATCTGTCAGGGATGCCCGGGTCAGTGTAGGCATCTGTTTTTCTCAAGTTTCCATGGAGATCCTGGCCCTTTGCTCGGACCCCGCCCTGCCGGCCCCTGTCCCCAAGGGTCTTCAGGCCTGGGGAGCAAATATTCTCCAGAATTCTGCCTCCTCCGTACCTCGGTGTCCATCCCATGGCAAGGCTGCACATTTGCTTTTCAGTCTTTTTACTGGCCACTAACATAGGTTTTTACCCACCACACAAGAGAGACCAAAATAAAAACTGGAACGCCAGGCTTGTGGCAAGGAATCATTTTATTTCGGGTAACGTCAGTCGGGAGAGGAGAGTAAGCCCTTGAATTCGTCTCCTCCAAAAATGTGGGGTGTGCGTTTTTACAGGTTTTCAGGAACGTGGCTGCTTGAGGGGAGGGGGAGCCTGTGGCCTTGCTGGTTGGCACCGTCCCCTCAGCCTGTGTTTGGCCTTGGGAGGCTGCTTGCAGGGAGGGGGACGGCGAGATGCGGGAACTACAGGTGGACGTCCTTTGTGCTGTGCCTCTGTGATGGGCCATGGATGCTGGTGCCTGTAGCTGGGGAGCTGGGTGCTGGGAGCATTCAGCTTCTTGATATTCTGGATATTACTTTCCCTGTAATAATCTTCAAGGATACCAAGGTTAGAGAGACCGATGTTTACATGTGAATGCACCTTATAGGAGCAGAGAGAGGAGAGGGCTGCTCTGGGTTTTATCCTCATATATGCTGGTTTTAATGTAGAGGAAGTGATGTCAGGGCCGGCATCAGTCTCAGCTGGCAGCGCTGCTCCTGGGATGCTGACCCTTGTCCCCTTGGTTGTAGTGGCCAATGGCGGTGGCAGAGGCCACCTGGCCCAGCCCCACTTGGTTGCGGGTGGCAGTGGCTGTGTGAAGCCTGGTCCAGCCCCACAGTGGGTAGAATCCACAGGCCAGGACCTGGTGCCCTTCCCAGCGCCGTCAGAGGATATGTTTTAAGGATACATTTCCACCAGATTTAAAAAAATCTCTTTACTAACGTGTTTCTGCACTTGGTGACAATTTGAGGAGCCAAAGCACAGGGGAGGCAGCTCTCCTCACGTGCCCCGGGCCCCGCCCCAGAGATCTCAAGCCCCTTCACGGTCTTAGGTGTCCCTCCTGGGTTCACTGCTCGAACTCTCTTACCACCTGCCTGCAGTCCCACCTTCTCTATGGGGTGGCGGGAGGTCCCCCTTTGCTTCTCTGGAGTCTCCTTTTCTGTTATTATCAGTGAGCTCCCCTCTGATCTCCCGGAAGAGATTTCTGCTCAGGACCCGGGGGTGTTATGCTCTGGGATGGACACAGTTGCCGCAGGAGCCTGTGTCTGGTGGAGCTTTTAGACGGGTGCTGTGTCACTCTGGGCATAGCAGTCACCACTACAATACTGTCACGGTGACACAGGCCCCCACACAATCTTCCTGCCCGGCCCTGTTCTGTCTCCACCCTTGCAGGCTCGGGAGAGCTCTGTGGGGACAGCGTGCGTTTCCAGTGGTTTTTGCTCTGAAACTCAGGATGAGTGGGCAATGACCCCCTCCAGATCTTTGTGGGTCCTGAGGTGGCTCTGTACAGGGCGTCCTGCGTTCACTGGCTGGTGAGCCCTCGGGGCACGGTCCTAGTGTAGGAGGGTCTTAGAGGTGGACCAGGAAGACATGGTTCTCCACCGTAGATGGCCCTGGTGTCCACCAAGTCCGGTTGGCAGCAGGTTTCCACAACTCGGAGGCTTCTAGCAGTTTCTGTTCTGCACTCTGCGCCCCTCTCAGAAACTGTCCCTGGCGTGGCCTGCAAGGGTCTGGCTCCCCCACCCTGGTCTCATCTCTGCTGGAATTTAATGATGGGGCTGGTGTTCCAAACTGTGAGGTTTTCCATCGTCAGGCACCTGGGCACGGACGACTGCATCCTGAGAGGCCGGCTCCCAGCGGTGGGCACCAGGAGACTCCCCACCTCTTCCCTCTGCGCCTGCCTCGGGAGGCCCGTACCCGCACTGCACAGGTGTCTCCCTGATCCGGGTGTCCCTGAGATCAACCTTCCAGGACACTTTCATTCCCCGGTTTTGGGTTAACATGGACTTCCTCCCCAGAGATTCTTGCAGCCTCCCGACCCCCAAGGCACCTCCTGTGCTCACAGGGCCTCAGCCTTCCGCCTAGGAGTCAGAGTCTGGGCTGCCCGTTGTCCGCAGAGCTGCCCACCTGAGGGGCACGTGGGTTCCCAGAGTGGCTGCAGTGACGTCTACTGGTCGGATGCCTCACTGTCTGCCCCTTCGGACAGGATTCCAGGGCTGCAGACGAGCTGGCGCATTTGGGGTGCAATCAGGAAGCCTGGGTGTCTCCAAGAGGCCCAGGGAGGTGGATGCCCAGGTGAGTCCTGGACTCAGCCTGCAGCTCTCGAGCCGGCTGTGGGATTAGGTCTTGACCTGAGAGGGGGATGCCTGTGTCGGGCTTGGAGATGGCCTCTGACACCTGGGATCCTAACGGCATGGGCTCCGATGTCACTGGGCCCTTGCCGTTCAGGTCAGGCATTCACTCAGTGACCCTCACGGGCCTTCCAAGTGAGTTAAATGGTGGAAACAGGTTCTTTCAGTCAGTACTGACGGCAGGGGCAGGGTGAGCTGCATCCGGGTTTGCACAGAGGACACAGGCGTTTAAGAGGAAGTGTGAGGTGCAGGGAGGGGGGAGCGGGGCTCCTGAGAGGGATCAGGAAGGGTGGTCCGTGTAGACCCCACAATGCTGCTGTGTCTTCTCACTGGAATGAAGAGTCGGCTCCTGTCCTCACAGAGATTATGGGCCGAGGCCCCTCCTCCTGGGTGATTCCATCTCCGAGGAGCAGGTCTCCCTCCTGGATGGAGATGCTCCTGGGTTGTGGGGACACATGTACCTCAAAGGGAAGAGGTGGGATCTTAGGAAATGCTGCAAGGTTGGGGCTAGGCTGTGTCAGATGTCCGCTGAAACCACGGCAGATTCCTGGAAGTGCTGAGCTTTCTCAGGCCGGGATTCACAGGGGCTGGGGTCATCCCGGGGATGGAGTCTTGGAGTGCTAGGAGCCATTCTAGGGAGGAGTCGTCTCTTGGTGCAGTGGTCTGGGCGGAGTCCCCTGGCCTGGGTTCTGGGATCTCGGTGCGCACTCACGGGCACAGCACGGCTGTCACGAGAGGCCTCGGGTTCCAGGCTTCAGGGTTCTGGGGCTCTGGGAGTGGGCATTACAGGAGGATCAGGCTGTGGAGGGACCTCAGAGGGGTTTACTGAGGGGCTCCCAGGGCTGAGGGCAGGCAGGGCAGACCCTCAAGCACTTAGGGGAAAAGCTGTCATCAGGATGGATGACAGCTCACTTTTGGGTGTGCCGTGTATTTGTAGTGTGACGGACATGTCCCAGCCCCGGGGTCTCTGAGGCTGGTGCAGTCACCACTGTGTTCTCCAGGGCCGGGGCCTGGTTACTGACCGGGTCCTCAGTGTGGGGTTGAGCAGGATCGTGGGTGGGCCAGCTGCTCCGAGGGGCTTTCCCTGGAGGCCACTCTCTGTTGCCCATACCTAGCACGGTGTGCCTCCTGGCCATGACCTCAGCGAGACACCCCTCAACCGAGAGGCTGCATAACCCTCATCCTCAGGGAGACGCCCCTGGAGCCCTCTCAGGCCAGGCAGGACCGGGACACACCTGGCCCAGGATTGGTAGCAGACTTGAGGTGCTCCCACCCCCTGTGAACCCAGCCCCCCCCCCCATCGGGCATGCTGCTAAACAGCTGAGCACAGACCCAGCTCCAGCGTCCACCCCGTCAGTCTCCCTTAGGGCCTCTGGGGTCCTGTCGGGAGCTTGACCTCTGAGGGTGCCTGGCACAGGCTCTGTCATTCCTGATTCCTTTGTCCAGTGGTGTTGAGAGCCACGGTGCTTTCTGCCAGTTTGCCAGGCTCTGTGCGTGTGGCTGTGGGTCAGTGTGGTCACCACAGTGTTCTTTGAAGCCCCCATGGGGGTGAAGGCTGTGCCTGGACATGAGCCCATGGGCTGAGTGATTAGGAGTGGCCCTGGAGGCTGAGGCTCTGGGTTCTGAGCCTGGGGAGCAGCCGCTCCTGGCCTTGAGGCCCCACGGACCCCAGCAGGTTTTTGCTGCTGTGTCTGTCACTGTGGTAGTAACCATAGTAGCTACTATAGTAACACAGTAGGAAGGACCTTGACAAAAAGCCCTGCGTGTGACAGGAAGGGCCCCACCCTGCAGGTGCCTCCTGGCCCAGGAGTCCCGAGGGGCCCATCTGTGCAGGTGCCCAGTGCATCTGTCTCCTCCACGATCGTGAGCAGGTGGGGTGGTCAGGCTGCCCCCTCATCTCTGTTCCCCCATGAATGGTGTAGGCGACCCCCTCATTGGAGGGGTGGGCAGAAGCAAGCCTCTATGGCAGGTTCTCTAGGGCTTGGGGGGCACGTCAAGTCCTTTTAGGGTCCAGGCAGAGCTGGGCAGATGAAGCTGACACAGAGTGCGGCCCCATCTCTTGCTGGTGGTCTCACACAGGCTCGGGGTCTGCATCTGGATCCGGCCGAGGACTGGCCTAGGGGAGGGTGTCCATTCCTGGAAGCTCCTCATGTCCGAGTGTGAGGCGAGGGTCCTCAGTGGGCCCTCTGGGGAAGTCAGGTTCAGGCCAGGCCGACAGGGCTGCTGGGCTCTCGAGTGGACGGTCCAGCCAGGTGAGTTTCAGGGACGTGGGCACATGAGTCCATCCCTTCTCCTGGAAGGAACGTTTCTACAATCAAAGTCAATCAGCAGCCCCTGAAGCGGAAGCCCTCCCACCATTCTGGTACACAGAGGTCAGAACCCCAGTTTGCTTGGGGCAATGCATGGGGAACTGGTGGTGTGGGATATGGGGTGCTGCGGGATACTGGGTCATTAGGTGTGGGCTTGTTTATGGTATGAGGTAGTGTGGGATGTGGAGGCTGTGGCGTACGAGGTGGCGTGTGGTGTTGCGTTTGTGTGGTGTGGGTGGTGTTGGGCACACAATGTTGTGGGGCGCCATAGTGTGGCCAGATGTCCACAGTGCAATGTAGTGCCAGTTCGTGATGGTAGCCCCTTCTTTGTGTTGTCCCTGCCCAGCAAGGGGGCATGGAGGGTTCTGGCAGAGTGGGGTCTGTGTGCCTTCCAGCCGTGGCCCCTACCAGTCCCAAGGGAGGGAGCTTCCAGAGCTGCTGGACAGATGCCAGTGGACAGTCGTCTGGGACTAGCCTGGTCTGAGAGGTCCAGCAGGGGTGCCTCTCGGAGGGAGGTGTGACTAAGATTTGGGCGGCTTTTGCTTGTTGGTTTCTCGGTCCGGTGATCTTAGACAGGAGCCTGGTGGTGGCGACGGCCGCCATGTTGGGGAAGGGGCGGGGGTTGTGGGCCATCCCTGTCCTGTGACCCTGTGACCCCAGCAGGTTTGGGATCTGGCAGCACCGCCATGGGTGTCACCACAACCCTGGGATGTGGCCCTGTTCAGAATCGTGGCGGCAGCGTCACTGTCTCGCGAGGACAGGGCCGAGGCTGGGGTGCAGGGGTGGGGTATATGATGGGCGCTGTGATGCTGTGGTTGTAATAACTAGAACCAGAATAGTCATACCACAGGGACACAAACCCACCCTCAAACCCTCTGAGGGACTGGGTGGGTGGGAATTGGAGGTGGAGGGGCTGACCTGAGGACGGAGGCAGAGCCCAGGAGGCCAGAGGTGGCTGCAGGCAGGAGCCATTATTCTTGCTACTGCTGACACTGGGACTCTGGCTCCAAAATCTGCCCCACATCCTGTGAGGGCCACTGAGGGAACGGCAGCAGCCTTAGCTCCACCTGGACACGGGCCTGTGTGTCCTGCTCCCTGGCCATCTCCTTTACTGTCCATCTGTGCCTCTGCCTGGTCTAAAGCCTTTGGGGAATTCATGGCTGTGGTGACGGGAGACGTCAGTGATTCTCCAGGAGGCCTGCTGTTCCCTGGATGCAGCTTCAGGCCTGTCTGGTGCAGCAGGGCCTGAAGCAGGGGCAAGGGGGGTGCTGGTGTGGGGATGCCCAGGTTACAGGAGGCCCCAGGGTCTCTCATGCCGGACCCCACATCCCCTCTGCCCTGCTGGCCTGGAGGGGTGGTCCCTGCTGGAGCACCCAGATCCCTGTGAGGGGGACGTTTGCTGGGGCAGCACAGGGCCCTGCCTCCTGAGCACACACGGCCCTCCTGAGCCCTCGCAGCTCCAGGCCTGGGGCACGGCCGAGTCTGAGGCTCTTTAGACCCCTGAGTGGCCTCTGGGCCTCGACTTCATGGTGAATATGGTGACTGACCATCGTCAGGCCTGCCAGCTCTAGTTTGTTCAGGGGTCTTTTCCATCTGGGGCAGGGACTCTGGTCCATATCTAGTCCCCACTCAGAATGACCTTCTAGAGAGTGCTGGCACCTTCCAGGGGTTCCCTGGGTCAATGTTGGCGTTTGCTTTTCTCAAGTTCCCCAGGAGAGCCGGGAGTATCTGGCCCTTTTCTGGGACCCGTGTCTGCCGGCCCGAGTCCCCAAGGGTCTTCAGGCCTGGGGAGCGAGTCTTTCCTGGGATTCTGCTTCCTCCTCACCTGATGTCCCTACCTAGGGCCATGCTGTGTCTTTACTCTTTACTCTCAGTGGTGGCCCTGATCCTGGGACTCCGGCCCACATCCCCTGGGTGGCAGTTGGGAGGTGGGGTATAGTGGTATGGAGCTGGGGGCCGGCCTCGTAGTAGGGGGAAGCCGCAAGTCCAGGACCTGGTGCCCTTCCCAGCACCGTCAGGGTGTAAGTTTTAAGGATACATTTCCATCAGATTTTAAAAAATCTGTTTACAAACATGTGTCTGCACTTGGTAGCAATTTGAGGAGACAAAGCACAAGGGAGGCCGCTCTCCTTCCCTCTGCTCTCCTCATGCCCTGTGCCTCCTGGACCCCCCCAGAGATCTCAGTGCCCGACGTGGTCTTAGGTGTCCCTCCCGGATTCCCTGTGCAAAGTCCCTTACCCCCTGCCTGCTGTCCCACCTCCTCTACGGGGCAGCGGGAGGTCCTCCTTGCTTCTCTGGAGTCTCCTTTTCTGTTATTTTCAGTGAGCTGCCGTCTCACCCCGGGGGAGAGATTTCTGGTCAGGAGCCAGGTGTGTTTTGCTTGGGGATGGACACGGTGGCCCCGGGAGCCTGTGTTGAGTGGAGCTTTTGGACGGGGGCTGTGTCACTGTGGGAGTAGCAGTAACTACTGTAACAGTATTCTCACGGTGACACACGCCTCACAAAATTTTCCTGTCTGACCCTGTGCCCTCTCCACCCCCGCTGGCACCAGCCAGCTCTGGGAGGAGACACTGAGTTTCCAGTGCTTTCTTCTCTGAAACTAGGAGTGAGTGGGGAATGACCTCGTGGAGCCTCTGTGGGTCCAGAGTTGGCTCTGCACTGAGCCTCCTGTGTTCACTGTCTCGTGAGTCCCCAGGAGGCACAGCCCTGGTGTAGGAGGGGTCGTGGTGGTGGATGAGGAACACCCACTCTCTTGTGCAGACGGCCCTAGATGCACACGGGCGCCTGTGTCAGCCGGTTTTCCTGGCTCAGGGATTCTGGCTGTTTCTGTTCTGCTCTCTTGGTCCCTCTCAGAAACCGTCCCTGGCATGGCCAGCGGTGGTCTGCCTTGTCCACTCCCGACTCATCTCCCATGGAATTTCCTGATGGAGCTGATATTCCAACCCGTGAGGTTCCTGTCTACTCGGGCCTGGGCATGGATGCTTGCATCCTGAGAGGCCGGCTCCCAGCGGTGGGCTGGGGAGACTCCCCACCTCTTCCCTCCGTGCCTGTCTTGGGGGGCTCCTACCCACTTGGCACAGGTGTTTCCCTGGCCTGGTTATCGCTAAGATCAACCGTCTAGGACACTTTGATTCCCCGGCTCTGGATGAGCGTGCACTTCCTCCCCAGAGACTCTCGTGGTCGCCCCATACCCCCAGGGCATCTCCTGCTGAGGGCACCTCCTTTGCTCAGATGGCCTCAGCCTTCAGCCTAGCAGTTAGAGCCAGGGCTGCCCATTGTCCGCAGCGCTGCCCTCCCGAGCAGTGAGGGGCTCCCCAGAGCGGCTGCTGTATGGTCTGCTGGCCAAACAGCTCCATCTGCCCCTTCAGACACGATTCCAGAGGTCCCCATTTATCCTGTGTATACGAGGGGTGAGCAGGCAGGCTGAGGGCACCTTTTCAGGCCCAAAAGGTGGATGCCCAGGTGAGTGTGGTGCTCAGCCTGCAGCCTTGGACCCAGCTGTGGGGACAGTGCTTGGCCTGTGAAGGGCTCAGGGATGGCCTCTGACACCTAGGATCCTAATAGCCTGGGCTCTGGGTTCACTGAGCCCTTGCCATCCGGGTCAGGCATTTACTCAGTGACCGTCAGGGGCCTTCCACATGAGTTAAATGGTAGAAACAGGTTCTTTCAGTCACTACTGTCCTGCAAGGACAGGGTGAGCTGCATCCGGGTTTGCACAGTGGACACGAGTGTGTCAGAGGGAGAGTGAGGGCAAGGAGGGGACAGTATGGCTCCCGTGGCGGATCAGGACGACTGGTCCGTGTAGATCCTACGAGGCCTCTGTGTCCGCTGGCCGGAATGTGGGGTCAGCTCCCGTCCTCACAGATACTGGAGGCCGAGGCCCATCATTCACGGTGATTCCATTTCCGAGGAGTGAGTCTCAGTCATCAATGGAGACGCTCCTGGGTTGTGGGGACACCCGCACATCAAAGGGCTGAGGCAGGATCTCAGGAAGTGCTCCGAGGACAGGGCTGGCTGTCAGGTGTTGTCTGGAACCAATGGCAAATTTTCCCTCAGCATCAGGCTTTCTCAGGCTGGCCTTTTACGGGGGCTGGGTTCTTCCTGGGGATGCAGGCTTGGGCTACTAGCAGCCGTGCTGGGGGTTGGTCGTCTCTTGGTGCAGGGATCTGGGCGGAGTCCCCAATACCTGGGCTCTGGGATCTCAGTGTACAGACACGGGCACAGCACAGCTGTCAAAAGAGGCCTTGGGTTCCAGCCTTCAGTGGCCCAGGGGTCTGGGAGGGGGCGTGTCAGGAGGGTCGACTGTAGGGGGGCCCTTGGAGGGGTTTGCTGAGTATTCCCAGGGCCGAGGGCAAGAAGGGCTGACCCTCAAGACCTTTGGGGAAAACTTGTCACCAGGACGGGTGACAACTCAAGTGTGCGTGTGCTGTGTGGTTGTAGTGTGAGGGACACCTCCAACCCCCGGGAACTGTGCCCAACCTGTGTTATCTGGCGAGCTCCTGTGCTTCTGAGCACAGGCCAGCTCCAGCGCCTGCTCCTATCAGCCTCCCTGAGGGACTCTGGGGTCCTGTGAGGAGCTGACCTCTGACGCTTTTCCTGTGCACACTCTGTCCTTCCTGATTCCTTTGTTTGTGGTGTTGACAGCCAGAGTGGTTTCTGCGAGCTTGCCAGGCTCTGGGCGTGCAACTGTGGCGTCAGTGTGGTCATCTGAGAGCCCTTGAAAGCCCCAGCCCCGGGTGAGTGCAGTGACTGGACACAAACCCGTGGGCTGAGTCATCGGGGGTGGCCTTGGAGGGCGAGGATATGGGTTTGGAGCCTTGGGAGCAGCCCCAGCCTCGAGGCCCCGTGGATCCCAGCAGGTTTTTGCTATCAGGTCTCTCACTGTGGTAGTCACCATAGTCATCCTCGTAACACAGTAGGAAGGACCTTGAGAAAAAGCCCTGTGTGTGGAAGGACGGCCCCCTCCCTGTCCGAGGCACTTGGCTCTGCACTGAAGGAGTGGGCAGAAGCAAGCCTCCATGAGAGCAGGCCAAGGGGACATGTGAGGCACCACAGGTCCTTTAAGGTTCCATGCAGAGCTGGGGGCGGGCTGCTCCAGAGGGTGGTCCCGTCCACTGTTGGTGGTCTCTCACAGGATCTGGGTCTGTGTCTGGATCCGGCAGAGGACTGGCTAGAGGGAGGGTGTCCATTCCTGGAAGCGTCTTGTGTCCGAGCGTGCTTGAGGGTCCTTGGTGGGCCCCCCAAGGAGGCTGAGAGGGCTTGTGGGCTGTAGTGTGCACAGTCCAGGCAGACCAGTCCCGGGGAAATGAGCACGTGTGTTCACCCCTGCTGCTGGAAGGAACATTTCCAAAGTCAAATTCAATCAGCTGATGGTGAAGGGGAGCCCCACCCACTTTCCTGGTACCCAGAGGGCAGGGCCCCAGCCTGTTGGGGCAGGGCATGGGGAATGGGTGGTGTGGTGTGGGGTGTGGTTGGGTATGGGGTGGTGTGAGTGTGTTGGGTTCATGTGTTGTGGGTGGTGTGGGGCACACAGTGGGGTTCGTTCCAGGGTGGTATGGCCATGTGGCCCCTGGGCTGAGGGCAGGTGTAGTACCAGCACACGGGGCCAGACCTACCTTCCTGTCGTCCCTGCCCAGTCAGGAGGAGTCACAGGGTCCTGGCAGAGTGGGCTCTCTGTGCCTTCCAGCCATGTTCCCCGTGTGTCCCAAGGGAGGGAACTTCCCAAGCTGTGGTCTAATACCAGCAGACAGTGGCCTTGGGCCCTCCTGGTCTGAGAGGTGCCCTAAGAGGGCGGTCGGGCTGAGATTTGGGTGGCTTCAGCCCGTTGGTTTCATGGTCCAATGGACTTGCACAGGAGCCTAGTGGTGGTGACGGCCGCCATGTCGGGGAAGCGATGGGGCAGTGGGCCGTCCTTGTCCTGTGGCCCCAGTGGGTTTGAGTTCTGGCTGCGCTGCTCTGGGAGTCATCACACCCCTGAGATGTGGCCCCGTTTGCAATCCTGGGGACGGTGTCACTGCCTTGGGAAGGCAGGGCCAAGGCTCTGGCTGGAGAGATGGGGTTTTTGATGTGCGCTGTGAGGCTGTGGGCATAATAACATCAGTAACTATCACGGTATACCACAGTGACACAGACCCACCCGCTAACCCCTGCGAGGGGTGGGGTGAGGAAAACCTGGATGTAGAAGGTGATCTGTGGATGAAGGCAGAGCCCCCAGGGAGGCTGTCGGGGGGGAGGGTCAGCATGCTGGCGTCCCACTGGGAGCATGGGAGAACCCTCCTGGCAAGTAGAGAGCAACATGGCCCATCCCTGTCCTGAGGCTCCATGGCCACATTGGGCTGGAGTCAGGGCCCATTTCAGAGTCAACATCGCTGTGATGGCCTCTGGGTTCATGAATTGTCCCCAGACTGTGGCTGGGGCACCATGGGGCCAGCAGGTGCCTCCCACCCAGGACGCCAGAGGTGGCAGCAGGCAGGAGCCATTATTCTTGCTGCTGCTGACCTGGGGCTCTGCTTCCAAGTTGTGCTCCAGGTCCTGTGAGGGCCACTGAAGGAACGGCACCAGGCTTTGCCCCACCTGGACACGGGCCTGTGGCTCTGCCTCCTGCTAAGCACAGGCTCACTGGCCACCTCCCCTTACCTTCCCCCTGTGGCTCTGTCCTGTCTAAATCCTCCCTGGAATTGAGTGCCATGGTGACAGGAGACGTCAGTGATTCATCGGGAGGCCTGGTCATCCCTGGATGCAGCTTCAGGCCAATCCAGCTCCAGCAGGGCCTGAAGCAGTGCAGGGGAGGAGGTGCAGGTGTAGGGAAGGCCCAGGTGTAGGGAGGCCCCAGTGTCTCTCCTGCCCGACCCCACATTCCCTCTGCTCCGCCTGCCTGGGGGTCCCTACTGGAGCACCCAGAGCCCTGTGAGGGGTACATTTGCTGGGGCAGCACAGGGCCCTGCCTTCAGAGCATACATGGCCCTTCTGTGCCACCCAGCTCCAGGCCTGGAGCACGGCTGAGTCTGAGCCTCTTTAGGCCCCTGAGTGGCCTCTGGGCCTCCACTCCATGGTAAAGGTGGGTGACTGACCGTCGTCAGGCCCTCCAGCTCTGCTTTGCTCAGGGGCATTTTCCTTCTGGGGCAGAGATGCTGGTCCATAGCTAGTCCCCTCTCAAAACCACCTGGAGCTTCCAGAGTGTGTTGGTGCCTGTCAGGGATGCCCAGCCCAGGATTGGCATTTATTTTTGTCAAGTTCCTCCTGAGATCCTGGAGCTGGAGGGCTGGCCCTTTGTTGGGACCCCGGCCCTGCTGGCTCCGGTCCTCGAGGGTCTTCAGGCTTGGGGAGCGAGTCTTCCATGGATTTCTGCCTCCCCTGTACCTCGTGTCCGTGCTCATGGACGTGTTGTCTTTGCTCTTTAGTCTTAGCACGTGGTGCATCCCCTGGAACCCTCACCCACGTTCCCTGGGTGGCGGTGCCAGGTGGGAGGTGGCGGTCAGTGCTGTGGAGCCATGGGGAGCCAGCTTTGCAATGGTCGGCAGCCCTAGTTCCAGGGCCTGGTGCCCTTGCCAGCACCTACAGGCAGTAAGTTTTTAAAGTAGATTTATGTTGGATTTTTAAAAATTCATTGCCAGTGTATTGTCTGCACTTGGTGACAATTTGAGGAGACAAAGCACAGGGGAGACCTCTCTCCTCACGCCCCGGGGCCCCCGGCACAGAAATCTCAGGCCCCTGAATGGTCTTAGGTGTCCCTCCCAGATTCCCTGTGCAAAGTCCCTTACCCCCTGCCTGCTGTCCCACGTCCTCTATGGGGCCGCGGTAGGTCCCCCTTTGCTTCTCTGGAGTCTCCTTTTCTGTTATAATCAGTGAGCTGCCCTCTGACCCTGGAGAGAGATTTCTGGTCAGGAGCCAGGTGTGGATGTAGAGGCTGACCTGTGGGTGGAAGCAGAGCCCCAGGGAGTCTGTGGATGGGCTCAGCATGCAGGTGTCCTGCTGGGAGCACTGGGAGACCCCTCCTGGCAGGGTGATGGCAACCATGCCCAGCCCTGTCCTGAGGCTCCACAGCCATGTCCGGCTGGCATCAGTTCCCAATTTGGAGCCCAACCCCACTCTGACGGCCTCTGGGTTGATAAATTGTCCCCAGACTGTGAATGGGTCACCTTGGTGCCAGCAGGAGCCTCCCACCCAGGAGGCAGGCTCTGAGTGGGCTCTGCTGGGACAGCCTGTTTCCAGGGTTTCTGCTCTGAAACTCGGGGTAAATGGGGAACGAACGCCCACGAGACTCCACGGGTCCAGGGGCGGCTCTGCACAGGGCCTCCTGTGTTTCCTGGCTGGTAAATCCCAGGGGCACAGCCCTGGTGTAGACAGGGCTTGGTGGTGAATGAGGAACACCCGACTCTCCAGTACAGGCAGCCCTGGGTCTCCTGTGGCCTGTGTGGTGTTCACTTTGACTGGTTAGGGGGTTCTAGCTGTTTCTGTTCTGCTCTCTGGGCCCCTCTCAGAAACTGTCCTTGGCGTGGTCAGTGAGGGTCTGCCTACCCGCCACTGATCTCATCTCTGCTGGAATTTGCCGGTGGGTCTGGTGTTGTAACTTGTGAGGTTTCCAGCAGACTGGGCCTGGGAAAGGCTGACTACATCATTAGAGGCCGGCTCCCAGCAGTGTGCACGTGTAGACTCCCCACCTCTTCCCTCTGCACCTGCCTCGGCGGGGCCCCCATCCACACGACACAGGAGTTTCCTTGGTCTGGGTGACTCTGAGATCCACCGTCTTGGACACTTTCATTCCACGGTTCCAGGTGAGCATGGACTTCCTCCTCGGAGACTCTCATGTTCCCCCGCTGTTCCCCAGGGCACCTCCTGCTGCGGGCACCTGGTGTGCTCAGATGGCCTCAGCCTTCCGCCTGGGAACTGGAACCTTGGCTGCCTGCTATCCCCGGTGCTGACCTCCTGAGGGACAAGGGAATTACCTGAGTGGCTGCAGTGAGGTCTGCTGGCCAGACAGCTGCATTTGTCCCTTCAGGCAGGATTCCAGGGCCCCTGAACAGCCGGATGCCATCGGAGTGTGAGCAGGAGTGCTGTGTTCCCCCTCCAGTTGCCCAGGGAGGTGGATGCTTGAGCGAGTCCAGGGCCCGGCCTGCAGGTTTTGAGCCAGCTGTGGGGTCAGGCCTTGGCCTGAGGGAGGGATGACACATGAGGGGCTTGTAGATGGCCTCTGCCACCTGGGATCCTAACAGCCTGAGCTCTGAGTTCACTGAGACCTTG